>NW_022900914.1:19664911-19752744 GCF_012274545.1 Fukomys damarensis
TTTTTTTTTTTTTTTTTTTTTTTTTTTTTTAACCACCCTCTGTTCCCACAGCACTTGGGAGCGCTGTTGGATGATTCCGTGGCAGATTGGAAAGAGGAGGTTGTGTTAGAAGTCAGGGCTGTGTGGCTGCTTCCATATTTCACAGCTTGGTAATCACTATTTAGAAAACACGAGCTTTGTTTATTAGCTTGAACAGTGGAATACAAGCCTGTGGGGATCTTTAAAGAGAAAAATCAGTGTGGATGGGGCAAAGAATTGAAAAACAAAAAACAATTCGAGGGTGATATTGCTTTCCTGAATCTTCAAGATGGACCTTCCTATGACTTCATGTAACATCCAGGGAGAGGGCAAGGTTTGACAATGCAGGAAAGGGACATTTCTTTCTGCAGGTAATTTTCTCAGGTCTCCTTCAGTTTGAAAAGCAGTTCATTTTGTGGGATTTTCCTCTGTAAAACTCTGCACTTAGCTTGCACAGAGGGAAGCTGGATGTCCTCTTATTTGCACTTCTAGAATGAGTGCAAATGTGTATTTGTTAAATACTGTTGAAGAGATGTAAAACGTCGCAGATGGTAGTGGTAAAAGTCTTACTATTTTCCTTTCCCTCCTAGGATTTTACTCCTTGCTTTCTGAGCTTCCTTTGGCCACTTTATGCCGCTTTCAGAGAATCTACCAGATGAAGCCCCATAAAGGGCTAACAGCGAATTGGAAACACAAAAGACTTTAAATTTACCTTCTCTATTTTCAGAGAGAACGACGCAGTATAGATGGAGAAGAAAGGCATGTTTGAAGACACTGGCTTCATTTAGACAATGTAACTTAGTCTGCAAAATGTGCATACATGTAGTTCTCTTAATTTTACCCTCCTTGGTGCTTTGCTGTGGACCAAGTGGTAGAATAAGAAAACTCAGGGGCAGAATAAGAAAATAGGCCATTTTACCTTGCAGTATGCAGAGAAAGGTACTCACCAGCACTGACAGTGATAGCCTCAATGAACTGTTCTCTCCAGCTGTTGGTACCCACTACCAGGGCCAGGTTTGTCTTCTTAATGAGTTTGTCCACCGTACTCTAGAAGGGAAGAAAGGAATAACATAATAATTGCTAGACTCACTAAGGCCTGGGGAAAATCTAAGACCTTGTTGATTTGGAAATCTCAGAGTTATGTAAAGTCTAGCAGATGTTAGGCTCAGAGCAAGAGTATTGACATCAAACACTATTTCAATTATGCAAACAAGCATGGTTTTTGTTGGAAACATTCTGAAATGGAAACTTCTTTGTAGCAATACACGCTTTCTTCACTGACTAATGGCCAATGAAGAATAGCCTCAGTGTTTAAAAGAGCAGCTGTTGCAAAGGCCCGCTCATTGCCCTTGAATGCCTTGTAAACTTGTTTCTCTACTGGCCTCATCTCGAGTGTTCTCTCTGCAACTGAATTAATGTAGCCCCTGTGAACAACCAGAAGTGACCACCAGATTTTGAATCCATTGTTTTGTTTGTCACGGAAATACAGCCAGGTAGCAGAGTCCTAAGGCTGCTTGCTGCATAATCATCCCTAGTTTTGTTGATTCATGGTGGCTATTAGAGATTTCTACTTTCATCTATTCCTGTTGCAAACAAGAAAAAAACAAGGGAAGATAAACAAAAGTCACTTCTTATGGTTTAAGGAATATTGCTAAATAACCTTATACAGAATGTCTCTGCTTTACTAGGACTGTACTCTATGTCTCTTATTATTCTTTGGAACTATTAAAGCACTTAGTTTTGTACAAATAGTTCTCTCTAGATTTCTGGATTCAGTTAATGTAATGAGGAAAATTAAGTAAGCAGATGCACTCAAAGCGCTACAACAAATCATGGCAACTGCAGGGAGAAGGGTCAGGTCCAGGACTGAGGCTGCTCTTCCAAGAGAAACTACTACTTTGACTAGTCTACTAAACACCTACACCTACTGTCAGAGCATCTTCGAATTTCCAGTAACTGCAAAGAGGCAGAAAACGTGCATTATTTGTCTTAGGTCAGAATCTGTAGGTTTCATGCAGTGTTTCTATACTGACTATGGTTTGAGTGAGAGCATGGTATCAGTTAACCGGGAGCGAGGAAACTATGATCTCAGGGGTTTGTACAAGAAGTTGAAGCCAGTTTACGATATCAAGCATGTTAGTTCAAGAAGATACATTGGAAGTGACTTGAAACACTGAAGGGATAATAGACACCAAAGGGCCCACCTCCATCTGGCTCACTCTGTATTTGCAGTATTATTCTTGGCTGGATTGTGTGTCCTTAGGGCAGTGACCTTTCAGCTTCCAGCCTTGTGTGTGGAACTGCTCCTGATAACAGCTGTAACAGTCACTGCTGTGGGGTACAATAACACGAACCACATGACAAGCATCTGTCTTTTCTCTCTCAACTCAGCCACATCTCAGCATGTACTCAGAGCATCCTGGCTGATGCCAATTCGAAGTGCTGTGTGGTGTGCAACAAGAAATGACCTTGGTTTTTCCAAAATGTAGTGGAAATCTGGGGAGGCACTCTCCCAAGGGGCATTTTATGCTGAAGCCACAAAATCTTATCACCTGGTGGATAAATAGTTGAACAGATAAACAGCCTGAACAGTAAGACATAGACTTCCTCAAGAAACATCTGCTAAAGAACATGTTTTTAAGTTAAACTGAGTTTAACATTTACATAGGTGGAAAGCTGATGGTAGAGCTTAAACTTTGTTTTATTTTAATCCTGGAGAGTAACAGTATAGCCAGGGCTTTACTTATTGCATGTATATTTGTCCTTGACTTATGGGAGGAAGGGGTATGAAAAAGATGAATTTGAAGTTCAGACACTGAACTTGGACACTGCTGTCTATATTTACCTGGAGAGTTCTTAAATCCTAGCAATCAGCTCTTCACTAAACTTCAAGAGACTGTGAAAATCTTACCCTCGGCAATTGTGTTGATAAAGTCACAGACTTAGTCACAGCATTGTAAGCAAGAACTCTGGGTCAAGCAGAGAGGATTTGTGAAGCATCACCCAGATTTGGGTTTCCAAGTGCAATTCCAGGCAGTTGGAACAATTTCTTGAGGTAGGTTTTGTAAAAGAAAATTTCTTACATGAAACATATAGTATCAAAACTGATAATTGAGGGCACTTCAAAAACATGATCCCAAGGTGCCCCTTAGGTTAACAGTAATGGAAATTCTCTATGGTAGCTTTTCTAGGAGGCTAAGTAGACCCCACAACTGGACTTATAAGGGAGAGTGGGGAGAATTTCTAGTTCTCAGAACATTGGAGTAATGGTTAGAGAGGGCTTTGGATCTGGAAAGCTTACCCTGTACAGTGCTTCCTAAATAAAGTCACTATGATTGCTTTTACCATCATGGATATATGGAAAGGAAAGATCGAGAGTTGCCCCATAAGAGAAAACACACCATTCCCGATGAGAACTCTGGGAGGACTGGGGGCAAGATTACTGCAGAAATACCAACCCACAGAATCTCTTGTAAATTTGTGTATGTCTCATTCATGTGTGCATTACAAGCTACATTCCAGGTCTCAAAACTGGGCTTTGGTGGGAAAGGTCTGTCTAGAAATCCTTCGTTTTTGTGCTTGCTCAGGGATCCCCTTTATTCTACGGGAATGTATGAAAGGAACCTAATAGATATATACTTGGCCCAGAGAAAGATTAATTGTATTTTTATCATTAAAAATTCTACTTTGATTGCAAGGAACATTTCCCACCTGTCTCCTATCAGGCACCTCACTTCAACTTCAACTGAATTTAAAAATGAATCAATGGGCCCAGCTAGAGGATAAGAAGCCACTATTGTGAATCATCTAGATAAAGTACTGGGACTCCTAAGTTGGTGGCCTGCTTCTCACTTCGGGAATCTTCATTTTAAGAGTTTACTTTTGAAATGTAAGTAGGCAAAAATACTGCTGTGCTCTGGCTTTGTATTTTGGAAGTCAAGAGAGGTTATGCATCTGTTCATATCCCACTGTGGAACCCAAGTATGGCTCTGTTAATCTCTTCTCAGATGTTAGGACTGTACGAGCGGAAGGGATGGGAGGTGGGGTGGAGACAAAGGGAGCAGCTCTAAGGACTGACAAGAAGTTTCAACTCCTAGTCTTAGGTGCCTCCCAAGCTAAGTGTATTTAACTTCTTGAAGAATAAGTTTCATCAGGTAGAAACTTTGGAATCCAGTTTTATCAGATCAACTATAAACTGTCTAGCTGCAAATACTGTACCTTCCGTATGGTGACTAAAATGGTCTAGACCTGAAGAGAGTGACTAAATTTAAATGAGAACTTATTGATGCTTTACAGAGAGACTGCTATCTTTCTTCGAAACAAAAGTATCCTGAGTTTTCAGCAGTGTGAAAGCTTTGCTTCTGAAAGATTTATTATCTTTTTCAAAAAGACCTTAGTTTCTTCCACATAACAATCTTTTTGAATCTACCTTTGTGTCCTTGTTGCCATTTCTTCAGACAAAGCTTTCCCTTTGGGGCATCATCTCTGACCCTGTGCAATGACGGTGCTGACTGCCAGGTCCCAGCTCTTACGCTGTCTGGTTTACAGCACTTCTCAGGTCCTTACAAACTCCATAATTCCTCGTTGGCTCTGAAAGCCTCTCAAAGAATATGCCAGTTATATCTGAAATTATAGCTCCCTCTCCTTTCGGGTGGATCTTAAAGCTGAGGCCCAAACTGTGAACATGCTGGCCCCAGGTGGCAGGACTCCCAGATGGGCTGTGTTCCCCGCATACCTTGAATTCGTAGGACTCCTCAATGATCACTTCCAGCTTGGTGTGCTCTCCCAGGATGGGGCGCCCCAGTTCTGCAATGCGTCTCTCCTCTTCCTCTTTGCTGGTTAGCGGCTGTCTGTCATCATATTCATCTGGGGAAGGGAAGGCAAGGCAGTGAAAGGTGTGCTCTTTTCCACTTGGCAATCTTTGATCTTACTACAAGAAAACCAAGGAGGAGGGAAGCTCTAGAGGCCTACCTACCAAGATCTTCAGACAAGATCCTGAGGCTGAAGGGGAGACCTGGATAGTGACTCAACAAACTGGGAAACGTAACACTGTGATGGCGGATGATGATAATGCTTATAGTCTAAAATGATGCTAAAAATACAGATGAGGAAAAGTAACGCGTGGGGTGTGACACTGAGAAAGACCTAGCCTGAAAGTTTGTGCTGCTGACTCTTTGTACACGTTCCTCCCTGACTGCACCAAAGGGAGACACAGTTAAAAGTCTGAGAGAGACCCTGAGGGATGAAAATGTTTGACCTCCTCTTCTTCACTTTCTAGAGGCAACAGAAATCGCTTCAAATCCAAGAGAAGATGGAGAGGAAATTACAATTTATCCTCTCACTTGCCAAGAGTACTAATCACAAATTATGCGGTGAAACATCCATTCCATGTTTTTGAGATGCCTGGGCTCCAGTGCTACCTCTCCCTGGTGCAGAGCCGAACTGTGTTAGGAAAGCCTTAACTATGTCAATAGTAAACAGGGAGGGTGAGGATGAGGCCTTTGGAGAATTAATTCTCACCATGTGATCATGACTATTTCCAGAGCCACCACGTTGTTTATACTCTACGAGGGGCTAGTGGGAGCTGAGGAAATGTTAATGGACCCAAGAGCCCATTCAGGAAGGAAAGATCACAGTTGGCTCTCTCTGCATGAAGATCACTAGGATAAAGCTCAGACTGAATAAGGCCACAAAGATGTGGAGGATAAATGATAGTTCTGAAGTCACCTTCACCCTTCAGGCCCAGGATTCTAGCACAGGACAAGCTACTTTTTATCAGTGGCAAATGGAATGAACCTCATCTTTAGCAAGTGATGATATGGAAAAATCCTAAAAAACTCAGCTCTGATACTTCCTGTAGGAGGAGTATGTTGTCCGAGGAGCCATCTAAAGGGGTGGGGCTCCCTGCCTTCTGCGTTTGAGACATCGGCTTCTTCAAGGGACCATACCTACCATACCTCCCATTCCCTCTCAAGACCCATGGCTTCCTCTTTGCCAAAGGACCCCACTGTGGTGGCTGCATATGTTGCTCTAGCACTTGGTGTCGCAAATAGTTCCTAGGTCATTTGCTTACCTAGAGGGGAGGCAGCAGATGTGCAACAGCTCCACAAGCATTTGTGTTATAGTGTGGAAACTAAGGAACGGTTAAAGGTGGAATGTAACATTGTGATTACTTTTTTAGTACATATTTAATAATTTCTTCTTAAAAGGATATTTTAAAATTGGCCTTCATGTTTCTGGAGATTACAGAAGATCAAAGAAATTAGATGAAGACTAAAAATAAGTCATTTCAGACTGGCCAGGAGCTGCTGAATGTTAACAAAGGCAAAAGAGAGAAGCAAGGAGATGAATTTTAACCCTTAAAGTGGTAATTTTTAGTAGTAGAACTGGGAAGGTAGGATTCAAGGAAAAGCAAAGGCTTCTAGTTGGGGTCTCTAGGATTTTTAAAATTATGTGTATCAGTCAAGGGCATCAGCTGAAATAGTTTATTCAAAGCTCAAAACAATTATATTTTGATTCCTATCAGTTTCTGATATTGAACCTATGATAATGCTATTTGTAGTATTTGTAACAGCAGGTAATAGTACTGTCTTTGTAATTTTGGCTGAACATGGATGTCTTGAAGATTTATATTCAGTAAGCATTATTTTCCCAGAAGAATAAATATTACAACTTGGTTATCTATTTGAATTTTACAGCAATTTAGGAAGACTATTTATTATGGTTGCTTTTCTGTAGTTTACTTATAAATGAGAGGTTGCCTTTAATGGGGTTGAGGGTAATTTAAGTAGAAAATAGAGATGTTTAGAGAGAAAAGTACTGCAGTAGGACTTTTTTGTGCAGCACTTCACAAAGTGCACTAGTTTTGGAATGTTGTACTAAATAAAGGTACGTGGTCATAAATAAAATAAAATAATTCAGTGAGTGAAAGGAACTTTGCTTTCCATTAATCCTTCAGTCCTTCTTATCAAGAACAGATGATTAGTTTGATGGTTCTAAGTTTATAATCTGTCTCTAACATTTGTGTTGTTACCATTCTAAGCTAAGGTAGTTCTCATGCATGGAACATTTGACAGTAACTAGCTAGATTTTCATAATATTCCTCCTCCATGAAATAATTTTATCTTACTCTACGCTTATGGAAAATTACATTAATTTTTAGTCACTAATAGTGTGATTGGTGTGATTGATATTCAGTCAAAGAAAACATTGTGAAGGAGGTATGAGAATGGCAAAAATGTAGGAAATATTGTATTTCAAATTTTGTTACATTTCATACAGATTTCATACTAATCTAAGGAAAACACAAAATTTCTATTACTTGGTACTTTCTTATTTCAAACCACACTTTTATTCTATGTATGTATCCACCCGGGAATGCTTTCATGTCTCCATCTACTTTCTGCACATATGAAATATCCTGCCTGAAAATATGGGATTTAGAATTACAATTCTAATCTTAGATGAATTCCTTAAAATTCATTGTGTGTATCCAACGTGAATACTCTCACATAATTTCCTGTTTTGTAATTTTAATTCCTTTTACATACTGCTATGCTTGCTGCACATTTAGATCCACCCTCAAAGCCTCATGTGCTTGTTGGGGAGGTTTTTGGGAGGTGACTGGATCAGGGGAGCACTACACACATTGGTTTATTAGTCCCACAGTCATTTTATAGATAAATGTGCTGTTAGGAGGTGAGGCCCGGTTGGAAGAAGTAGGTCCCCAACGGGCACAGCCTGGAAGGGTTTATCTCCCTCCCTCCTTGGCTTCTCCTTTAGATTTCTGGTTCCCAAATGCCATGAGGTGAGCCGCTGCCCTCAGACAGGCTCTTCCCCTTATGCCTTCCTGTCTTGGAGCCAGCCAACTATGGACTGAGATGTGAGCCAAAATGAACTTCTCCTTGAAGTTGCAGGTGTCAGGTATTTTATCCCAGTGAGGAGGAAAGGAACTAAGACACATACAAAAGCCAGTACATAACTTGCTGAGGAAACATTGCATGTCTCATTGCTTTGCAAATTGTTCCTTACTTTCCTTAGGGCCTACTATGATGTATAGAATGTAGTATTTGTTGTTTATTAGTGAAGTCTTTCATTTTTCCCTGTCATTAAAAAAAGATATTCGAACATGTCATTGCACTCCTATAATGTGATAGTATCAGGAATTTATGGTCTGTGGGGAAGGAAGGCATATAGATGAACATCTGCTAGCATAGTGTAGTAAGACCATGGACCGTGTGTAGTGAAAGAGCATGGTGATAGAAGCAAATCACTTTGCCTTGGCCTTGAGGCTGGCCAGGTGGATGTATGGGAAGAATGACTAAGCGGCAGTGGGTGAGAGATGCCTGCCAGGCAGACAGAAGCCAAAATACAAGGGCACAGTATCATGGAAGAGTCATGGCTATTTCACTTGGTAAGTATTGTGAACATTTCAGAGACAGTTATATTTACATGGAAATGAGAGATGACAACTAGATAACTCTATGTTAATACTGATAAATTACCATTTCTGCTCCAGATTTTTGACACTGGTTAAGAAGAGAGCAGCCTTTTCTTTATTAAGTGTCCTCTCTTTTGATACCTCTGAGTGAATAGGGAAATGGTTTAACAGCTTTTGGGGGGATCAACTGTTATATTTTTTCTTTTTACTTTGAGCACTGGATCAAAAGCAGATCATTTTACTATAGTGAAGGTCACCTCATTTCCTTCTGTATTGCAGAGTGATGACCGGCTATGGTTTTAGTTTTGTTTCTCTCCTTTCTCCCTTTCCTTCTATCTCTCTCTCTCTCTCTCTCTCTCTCTCTCTCTCTCTCTCTCTGTATGTACTTTGAAAACTCATTAGATTTTATTGAGAAAGTGGAAATAAATTATATAAAATTATATCACTAACCAACCAAAATAATTTAGAAATCAAGTACAAAATTAACAGCCACTGATAAAAAGTCAATATTGAAATGACACAAAAAAATCTTGTGATAAATCGCAAGTGGGGGAATCTCGTTTTTTTTGAGTGGATGACTTTTACAAACAACAAAGCTAGGAGGCACCTGGGATTGGAAAGGGCAGGATTATGAAAAAGCTGCTTCTACTGCTTTCTGGTTCAAGCTGCATTTTGAAGCAGCATCACCGTGAATTTAAAAGGGTGTGAGAGAGAATCCTGTTAGGGAACAATATAATCAGTGAGGGCTATCTCAGGGTAGAGATCGGTATTTGAGGAACTTCTGTTGATAGTCTTAAATGTCATGTTTTAATCATAACACACCATGTAAAATTCAAAAAAGGGGACAAGGTCAGCAATGGAAAATCTGGCTCAATTATTTTGATCCTGCAAGCAGAATTATGCCAGCAGATTTGAAGGCACAGGCCAGGTGCCAGGTTTAAGCACCTAGCTGGTCTTTTTGATTGGACCCCAGAGAGATTGGTTCTTTCATTTGCTGAGGAATATTCTGGAACAATTTTATAGTCATGGCTGGGTATTGTTATTATTGGTAGTTAGATGGAGTGTGGGCTGTGAGGATGAGGAGAGTCCCCCTGGGTCCAATAGAAATACTCCTATCATCATGTCCAGTGATGGGCAACAATGTCGAGTGGAGAGCAAACATCCTTGTCCTCACCCGGTGACTTAGGGACAGGATATGATATCCATGCTCTACACTCAGAGTAGATCTGCTATACTTAGGTCATCCTCCAATCACTCTGTCCATGTTCCTTTGCTTCTCCTATGGCAAACCCCGCACAGATATTATCTGCTCATCAGGAAAGGAAGACTGGGAAAAGATACAGGTTGGCTTCTAAAAGAATTTCATTATATTTGTGAAGAGAGACTCGTGTAAGAAGAAATATTTGCAAGGAATCCAGAACATCCCGAAACTTGAAAAGGAGAGGGCAATGGATCGACTTCTCTGTAGATCCATGCTGCCTCCTCCACAATCGCTTCAATCGTGTCCTGATGTGGTTGTTTTGTTGCTATTCCATGGGATCCTCAGCTGCCAGGGAAGCCACCACATTTCTTAGATAGGACAGGGGCTACAATACAGGAATCTGATGTCTAAAGACCCAAGGAATACTTGATAACCATGGTTTTCAAGGCCCATGATGAAATCAATACCTGCAATGGTGATTACAGTAGAGGGAATCGGATGTTCTCTAGCATGAACTTTCCTGAAGACAGGTTGGCCTAGCAAAAGGACAGTCAGAAAATCAGCAGAATGGACATCAAACCTTTTCAGAATTAGTTAGCTAAACATCACACTCAGACTGCAGGCGATGTTAGTTTGAGAATTGAGTTGTGTTCTTCACCCCGTGAATGTCATAAGAACGAAGTCTGGTGGTTACTGATGGAGGTTACTGCCTACAAATGGGGCAAGTGCTCTATAAGGCAAGTCACAGGCCCATGTGTAGGGTACAGTGAGATTCCTGCATATGTCCAAAATAGAATATCAGGTCTTTCAAATTACTGCTTCCAGAATCATCACCAAACAACAGAAAACACTTGGTGTAGTGACAGATGTCTCGGTTTTGAAATTTGTTAGTGCCAGCATTTCAGGCTGGGGTTCATTTCTGCAGTTTCCAAAATGGAAAATGGGGATAATGGTGCCCTCTCTTCACAGGTTTGTCTGAGTGAAGTAACTCTGCCATTTGTTCACCATCTTAATTTGGGTGAGGCATTTTTCCTCTTGGAGACTTAGTTCTCTCAGTTGTAAAATGAAGCAAACTTGAAGGGGTTTTGTTCCTCCTTCCTATAGATTGGAGTAATGAAAATGTTTTCAAGTTTCAAACATTTCGGTTTGACTTTCTTAAAATACACATTACTAAGTCTATAACATTCACAGGAGAAGTAAGATTAAAGAGGTGTACTGAATGCTACGCAATTCTAAGGCATATAGTTTATATCTTAGAAATTTTAGGAGAATCAAATATAGCTCTCTTCCTCTGAATATTGAACCAAAATACTGAATTTTATTAACATATCCCTATTTATATGCTCTATTTTCCCCCTTTGGGAGTCTCCCTCATTTTCCATTTGACTAGAATTTATAATGGTGGCATTTATAAGATATAGCTAGACTTTGGATTGAAAAGGAATTTATTCAAGATGCACATAGAAATAAAGAGGTTGGGAGGGAGGAAACAGAATAGAGCTGGACTTAGGACAGTCCTCACATTGACTGTTATTTGAAGTAGGGACTTTGGCAGTGACTCCTGGATGGATAATTTGAGATAGATTAATCTCTTTGAACTTCTTCCCATGGCTACAAGTGAGAACAATACAATCCATGATAAAAAGATAGTCTTTATAAACTCTAGTGCGCTATAACTTATGGGATATTATACCACTGGCAGATTAAGGGACAATGGCATCATAGATCCAAATAAGGGCCTTTCAACATGGTCAGATCTAGAACAACAGGTAAAGATTTGTTAATTCCCAGAGCACCTCCAAAACTTCATGTCCACCACTAATGAGATTTCTTTCTTTCTTTCTTTCTTCTTTTTCTTTTTCTTTTTTTTTTTTGGCACCGGGATTGAACTCAGGACCTTGCAACTTGAGAGACAGGCAGTGAAACAACTGAGTTAAATCCCTGGCCCTAAGAGATTTCTGAAATAATTGTATTAGGGTGTGAACCAAATAGTCTTTTCAATTTCCATATATGCTGTTTCAAATTTAGAGATTCACACCTAGCTATACAAGCCTGTGTAAAAGCTTCAGACAAAGTCCAAGAACTAGATTAATTCATCTCTTCTCTCCCTGTATCTCAAAGCCTCATATTGACTTCAAAGAAAAGCTCTTTAGGGCCTTAATAAGCTGATTTTCACTCAAAGTTTTAGAACTTTCCTCAAGAACAACAGTAGAGCATAAATCCTGGACATTGTGGTCTGACTTTGAAGAAATGAATGAAAAGTACACAGTTACTAGTTAAGTAGAAATGGATAGGGCAACACAGAAATTTCCAGAAAATTCTGGAACATTTCCTTGTTGTGTCTATATTAAATTCAAATTCTGAGGGATAATAATAATTGAAAAATTGTTATTACAGATCAAGCTTTCAGGAAAAACTTAGTGAACTGCCTGAACTGGTAGAAATATTTGGAGCAACTGATTCTGCTATTCTGGTTGCAAGATGTAGCCAAGGAAGGGAATGATCAATGCTATTGGATAGAAAAGATGGAACTAGAGGTGAGTAAATTTTTGAGAAAAGAAAACTAGGATCCAATTACCTGAGGTACTCAAAGGAAAATAGATCAAGAGACCTAGAGGGAAGAAGGCCTCAAAAATTAAATATTAACATATTCAGTAATAGAGAAAAGAGGACGACGATATTCAAGGATATCAGGGAATTTTATCCAAATATTTTTAGCTGATTTCTCATTATCAGGCTATATAAGACCAAAGATGCTGTTAAGTAATGCACTATTTTCACAGTGGTTGACCTTAGAAAATAATTACTCCTGTAAAGTGTTGAAGGCTGCCTTGTCAGAGTTCCATTTTCCTCACATCTCTCAAGGGTAGCTAATTAACCCTTAAATGACAGAATAAGAATATTTTCAAGAAGTTTTTAATGAGTTAAAATTATGGATGAGAAGAAGATAAAAATTTAAAAACAAGTGTAAATTCCTGTTCTTAGATTCATAAATACTTTCAGGGGTCTAGAATTGAAAAGATAGGAGATCTTCACATGAATCAGATTTAAGGAATCCTTTATGAGGAATTTTCCGATGAAAATTTTTATGCTTTCAAAGTGTATGTGTCTGAGAATCTGTGAATTATTTTGTCATTAAATGCTGTATCTGGAGGAAAGCAATGAAAAGCAATAATTTATGCAAAATTTCCCATATTTAGAAAGTTGCCCTTTAGATAGAATCACTTTTGAACTATGTTTTTGAGTTAACATAACCCCAACTCCAACCTTATGTTTTAATTATTAGAAATTTTCATAGCATTTCCTTCTAAATATTTTTTCAGCTCTTCAATTTAAAAATTTTGATATTCTCATAATTCACTGGAACAAGCCATGCAGGCTACAGGATATAGACCATTAGACACATCTTCAACCTGAAGTTTTAGACAGATCATAGCTATTATTTGGTCTCTATCTCTCATCCTAAATCTGCATAGATGATTCTGAAAAGGTGAGAAGATATTTAGGGCCCAAAGAGGATGCTCTTAGGAAGTATCTTTCATTTGTGCACAAGAAAACAGCTTTAGAGATGTGCTAAATTATGTGATCAGTAGGCTGATACCATTTGGAATTTAGAGTTTTAAGCTTTTTGGTTGGCCTTTGAGCTTTTAAGAAGCCCTTTGTATTGTGTCTGAAGTGGCAGAAATATTATTTGTTACCATGCTATTACTACCAAAATTAAGTTCCTAAAGACGTCTCAGATTAGGAAGGAAAAGGACTGCTGTGTCCTTTCTAACCTAGCATTTTCTGTTATTAGGATCCTAATCTGGGGCCATGGGACAGTCTTGGATTTCACCTGTTTTTATGAGGTCAAATATTGTACTTGGCAAATATCAGAGTATATTGTTCATTATCATTTTTGAGCATTTGTAAATTGGCCAGTATCAAATGTGAACAGTAATAAATTCTACATGTGAATTATTTTTAGAAATGAACACAATATACACATATTGTTAATTTGTAAGATATTAAATGTGCAGAATCAGCAAGAGCACACCATGTAACACAACTAAATGTTAATGCTGGTTACATTAGAAGTGCATTTGGGTTTGGTTTAATTTTGAGAGTACGTGGGGGGTGAAAGGAACTTTAAAAATATTGTCTTACCATACAGATATTTTCCTTTATTACAGCAAATAAAAATAAGAAATCATTTAAAATGTAATTCATTGAAAACAGACAATAAAAATTAAATTAGATAAGACTAGATTTCAAAAATTCATACCTGTTATTGTGAAGCCACCTAAAAAAGAAAAAAATAAAGCGAATGTTACAATTTAACTTATATTCACAATAATAAATATCAGTGAATTAGACTGTTTGATAAACCCCCATCCAAAGTAAAAAAAACTTGCGAAATTGTATTATAATTAAGGATTTGAAACATCCATCTATGATGGAATCATTAACTTTGTTAAGATTGTGAAATGCACTGCACAAACTTAATTCTTGTGCATACCTAGGAAAGCACTGATCTTTCATGCAGGTTATACTAAATTAAAAATGTCATATAAGTGATTTGGAATTAACTAAAAAAGCCAGTGGCTCTTAACAATAATCTTACTAGTACATCAATAGAGATAAAAATCAGAATGGAAAATAACCTAGCAAAGAATGGAAAGGAAGTGAGAGAAATGAAATGCTTACCAAGCTCATTCAATAACAGGGCTGTGAAGGAAACAGACAAAGACAAACACAGAATAAGAGACCAGATGAATAATGAAAGTAGGAGGAATATCAGCAGAAAGAAATCCAGGCAGATTTGATTTGAGTGGTAAAAAGCCACTGCATAAAAAATTGGTTCACCCCAAGAAAATGTATTGGGAATATTTCCAAGTAAATGATACCAACAGAAATTTCTGCAATGTTTGTGATTGACAGAAAAAATAACCCCGTCTATATAATTTCTTTATATTTACTAACAGATTTCTACTAGGTAGGTTCATACCTAGTATATATAGCTATAAAATATAGTAGAAATATTGTATAATCCTTGCCTTGATTTGAAAGGATCTTCTCATTAAATATTGCCTGAAAATTAGTGAATCTACCATTTGAATGTCTTAAATTACCCAGAATCTTTGCTATCACACATTTTAATCAATACAAACAAGTAAAAGATCCAAAGAAATTCCATTTTGGCTGCCCTTCCTGGAAGGAGACTTTGGACAGGAATAAAGCTCTCTCTCTTATTGTTGGTTTTAAAAATTCTTGAATTCTAAGAGGGGCAGGAATTGATGCTTACATGGGTGTCCTCATCAGGGACTTCTGAGCAATATTAGATATCTAGAATGCTTCCCAAAGACATACAGCTCCACAGAAACTGACAGGGTCCAGAGGGTGGAGTAAATACATATAATTGTCTGTTAGGTTATGTCATTTAAAATTAGACGGGGCTGAAGCACTTTGATTCAGAAAAACTGCCTGACTAAAGGTACTGAACAAATTACATCTGCCGTTGTAGAAGGGAAGTCACATTTACATCTTCAGCTTAGTTTTCTCTCTAATGGTAGTAACATTAGAGGGTAATTTCTAACATAGATTAGTAATTTTATTTATAGTGACAGAACACCACTTGGTGGGTGCAAAACTGGATAGTGCCATCAAGGAATCTTAATTTGCTTTTGCATGAGAGTGTATTTTACTAAAGTCACAATTGAAAGAATTGTATCCACAATACTCCACCTTGAGATATAAGACAGTTCTCTGGAGGAATAATTTTGGAACTAAGTGCTTTTTCCTGGACATTAATGAGGCATTTTTTTCTCCCATCTTTGTAAGACATTAGTGCAATTTTCTGAAATCTTTTTTCCATTTACTGCCTATTTAAAATGTTGCATTAAAATGGTCCCAAGTGCTCCTTTTTTCATCATTCCAAAAACTCCTGATGCCATTTAGAATTTAAGTCAGGGATGTACACTTTTTAAAAATTCCTGATGGAACGTAAAGTCAGTGAGTTCTCATAAATATGAGATTAAACTTCCTCAAATTTTGGATCTACCTAGGCATTAGTTCTATATATTTTATTATTATTTTCTTATATGAAAAAGAATAAGTTTCTTCAATATGGTCTACTTAATTATTGCCTATACTACTCCACTAATTGTTCATATATAATTAATATCAGATATTACTATGCAGTATGATAGTTTTACATATATTAAATCAACAGGATTTCTTTTAAAGTGGGCATTTTGAGAGGATAACTACAGGAAGTCCTAGAAACAATCCTGAATACAAGATTATTTGTAAACCTGACATAAAATTCCTTTTCTCTTTGTCAAATGTAGGCCATATGAAATAGGAAATTAGATAGGAAAGAAAATTAACTCCTTTTCAAGCATTTTCTAAATATAATTGTGAATCAGCAAAGTCCACTTATAAGGATAGTGTACATATTTTTAATTTTACTACATATAGTAAGATTTATTAATTCTGTAAAGCTAAAAGTATTTTGGAGAATAAGGCTGAAAGGGCCTTCAGCAAAGGTTAAATTCCTGCTTAAGAAACATGTCCTTCTAACTAAAATAATTGATCTGAGTACAGTTTCATATATGTGGCACCTTTTAATTGTCATATTTGATATGAAAAACATGCCAAAGTAAGTATTAGAATATTGATAAATCTACTCTTTAAGGATCTTTGTTTTCATTAATTTCTCTGAAATGCTGAATTCTCTAAAGAAGCCTAATTATTGTTTTTTTTTCCTGAAATTTCTTCTTAGTTGGCATTAGATGTGTGGTATTACTAATAGGTATCAAGTGGTTTTTCACGACAAAATACTAAATAGAGCTCTTCACTAGCACTTGGAGTGATTTAATAGCTGCAGCATTTTAGAACGAACCACAAGCTGTTCCGTTGTTTTTTATACCATCATTTGTTAATTACAGAAATCTCTCCTAATATTTATTAAATCTTGTTGCAATCAAGGTTAGTCAGCACTTTTTGAGGAAAATGTGCATTGCTTGGTGCACTTGTGGCTCAGGGAAGGGCAATGAACCTGCTAGAGTTTCAAAGGCAATGGTGTTTAGTACTTGGAAGTGGAGGAAGAGGAGAGAGTGAAGTGTGAGAGTAAGGAGACACGGAGAGAGAAGAGCACAATTTCTCGCTGGTATGTCTTTGTATACTCTCACACCTTTCATTCCTCTTCTTATCCATTTTGGTTCCTCAAGCACAAGGGAGAAACTGCACTCTTTCTCATATTCCTCACGGTCAAATATTCTAATGGTAATGATCTTCCTGTGGGAACACAAGACAAAGGCAAAACAAATGGTTGGAGTCACACGCTCATGCTGTAGATGTCTACCAAGCCGGATGTTACTGTGATGTTACAGAGGGAGAACCGGCACCACATGGTCCTCCTGAAGTATGTAAAAGGGCATCGTGGGTGCTCTCAGCTGGCCTCCATCAAGTGTTATGCGCTAATGCATCCGGGGCACAAATGCTTCCCGTTCTGGTTAGCAGACAGAAAGTATGCCAAATTCAGAAGGAAAATCAGGAAGCTGGCTTCATTCACACACAGCATGACGTGTGTAGCAACTTTCTGAGAAGTGGGGGCTTCCCTGACCGCACCGGAAGTTAATCTTTCAGACTGGAATGTGCAGAGTGTCCCTAATTGGTTGATGCAGCTATAGGCCCAGCCCACTGCAGCCCAGCGTGAGAGCTATGCCCTGTTACATAGGCGGAGGGATGTGTGCGTAGTGTCACGTTCTGAAGAGTGCAGGCATCCAGGGCAGCAGAGGCCAGCAGAAGGTGTTGGGCTCAGCCCTGGAGCAGCTACCCCACCTTTCTTCTCACTCATCTCCACCAGGCGGGGCTCTCCAATCTCAAGGAAGAAGGTCTTGTTTTTCTCATACTCCTCATCATCAATTACCTTGACTGATATTGTTTTGCTGAAACAGAGAAAAATAGAAATTGACGAACAAGGGGAAGAGGAAAGAGAAGGGACACAGGAACACAGAAGAAAGCAAGGTTGACACATCCCAGACAAACAGCGGCTGAGAAAGTCTGTACTCTGTGGTACTTCTTCAAGATTGGATATCAGATAGGCCTAAAAGATTGGAGGGGTTGCACAAGCTTCCTTGTTAGGGCCAGAGAATTAATTTGGACAAAATAGAGTATTCAGTTCTAATAGGTTTATCATCATCACGAGAAGGAAAAGCAGTAAAAACACAGATCACAGTCATAAGGAAAGAAAAGATTATATTTTTTTAGTACGTGTCTTGATCATTGAACTAAGTTCAATCTACTCCTTTAAAACAAATCCATAAATCACAGTGAAATGTTAACAGAGGTTATTTCTGAGGACAGACTCATGGGTCATTCTTTCTTTCACTGTGCTTTATTACATTTCCAAACACAATATTTTTATCATAAAATTTTATTAAAATAATAAATGCATAAATACACCATAAAAGAAAATATAAAATCTCTTATCTTACTCCACCCAGTGTCCTAGAATCTAACTCTTCGGGTTAGTCAGGTTTTCCACCTAGACCAAAACGGAAAGTTGTTCACGTTTTATTTGCCTTTCTACAGATGGAAGGAGGGGACTTGAAAGCGGGGTCACAATGGCTTGTGTGGGGAGGGAAGGGACTCATGATATTGTTGCTCTTTTCAGCCCTCCCGAAGTTGAGGTTCAGTTCTCAGTAAATATGCCATTTGCACTATCGCCAACTCCAGTCACACGCCACGGTGTTTTTCATGAAGAATCCTTTATATAACCCAGCCTTCAGCAGTTCTTGCCCTGTGGTTCTATGCCTGTGGGTGGCTGGAATGTGTACATAGGACACATTCGAATGTCATGCAAATCCTAACTTCCAGTAAGTGCCCTAACATGTCCTTTTAATTAAATAATTACACACTTCATGTATCGTAATTTACTCAGGGTCCCCGAAATGCAGATTTTTCTTTGGCAGGGGGACTTTTGATAACTTTGACCAAAACATCTATGATTAAAGTGATTGAAAAAATAAGTTTGTATAGACTCAAATGTTTAATAGCGTGAACATAAACATTCTTTAATTTTAGTGGAGTTTTCTATTCTGGAAGGAAATTCATTCATGGTCTTGTTTTTATTTTATGGATCAAAGTCATCAAACTTCCTTTAGGCCTAGTCATGCTAAAGAGCATTTTTTTTTTCCTGTTATGAAGGAAGCATGATTAGAACTGCTTTTAGTTCTCTGGATTTCCCAATTCCTAAAGTCAAGTGCTTAAGCCTCTCTTGACTTAGTAATATAGAAATGATATCGAGTGATTGGTCTGGTCCTTGGGAGGCTCACAAAGCCGTCTCTTTTTCCCAGCTAAGGACATATAATGCTAACAATCCGATTCCTTACTGTGAAGGAACTGGAGCTCATGAAAGTGTCTTTTCTTTGTACTTCAGCTCTATGCTTGAAGACTAACATTAGAAGAACAACTGAATGACTAAACAGTAGAATGCAAAAGTTATTTATTTTTGAGTTTATATTTACAAAACTACCGAGTATGACAAAGTCCAATTACATGTAGAGAGTGAACAATTCGTGCCTGATGCTTAGAATTATTTTCTGAAATTTACCTATTCATTTTGAACATATATATATATAAAAAATCGGCCTGATCTGACTAAACTGGAATATTTAATTGTTCCCCCACATGTGGAAGAAGAAAACAATAGGGGAGGCACATGAGCATAGATGTGTATGAGGTTGATGAGTCCACTGCTTCAGAACTTAATTTGATGTTGTGAGTTAAAGTTACCCTACAAAAACCTACCAAACATCTCTACATTATCAAAAACTGATGCTTTTCAGATATCGATTTCTGTTCCATAGACTTGTGACCTTAAACTTTAGTTACAGAACATCTCTACTAAAACAGCCAGCCTCAGCAGACCAAGGGAGAGAAATGTGACAGGCTCTGGAAGATCCACACTACTGTCGTTGGCCCAGTATCCACTATCAAGACACTTCATGGTAGGGCACATCGAACTGGAACACACTCACTGGGAGAGAATCCTGTTGCAACCTTCCTTCTTGTATTACTTAAAAAATTTGGCTTCATTTCTCCACCTTATATTCCCCCCACAGTTCACACCTCAGGTGACATTTTATTGGACTACAGAAATATAGGAAGCACAGGGTGGCTGGTTGGTTGGTTGGAGTAACCTTATTAGTGGGATGAGTTTCTGCACTGGAAAAAGACCAACTTTATGCCTGTGGGTCAACATGATAACTTATTCACAAATAAATGGAAACAGCCAAAAGATGTATTGATTCTTGCCTTTTGAGAATATCATAGAATTTAGTCTTAAATTGTTGTGTTAGCTTTATTTTCTACATTCTGAATAGCTGATGTATGTAAGGAATAGAGTTATGCAGCCCCATACAATTTGTTTGTATAATAAACTAAGTGTATTTTTATCATTACAGTATCCTTATTCACTAGGATCCACCCCTTAGAAAATATTTTAGTATTGGGAAACTATGGTCATGAAAATGAAAGATGAAGGAAAAAAGTACATTTGTAGGTGCCTCGTAAAGACATCTAAAATAGATGACATTTGCATAATAGCATATCATTTCAAAATCATTAATAATTGAATGAGTAATGCCTTTGACAGGAATAGCCATTAAATTATATATTGATTTAGCTTGTGTTGCACAGAAAAGCTATTAATAGCAAATGTGATTATTAAAGGACATCCCAGTCACTGCGAAGTGCCATGATGAAGTCAATCCTTATGAATTAACCTTCCAAATGAAGAGAGGCAAAACTAGAGGCACTGTAATGCTCAGCTTTGTCTCAACACAACTGTGTATTTCTCTCCAAGCAAAGGTGAAATTGACCACTAGCAATCTGAAAGGAGCATATCTTTGACACATCTTCCTTGCATTTTATGGTGCCCAATGGATGAAAATCCTGCTGCCATTTCTGTCAAAGGGGCCGTTACATGAGATAGTGTTGATCTGGTGAAGACTCCAGGCTCACGGGCTGGTTGTCTTGGCTCCTCACAAGTCCACATTAGAATGGAATCTGGAGGGACCCTGAAAGTCCTCCATTTCTGCTCCCATTGCTACACCAAGAAGATGTCAAAAGGACTCCATCTCCCTGATCTATGTTGGCTCTTCCATTCTATTTTACCCATGGGAGGTATTCAGATAGGTGTAATTATTTTAAATTCACACGTTAGAACAACAACAGAAGACTGGAACAGCTAGATGCATGTAGCCCTTCAAATATAACTGCTGTATTATTATTGCACTGGTAAGAAAAAAAAAAAAACAGGAAACTGGTATGATGCAATTTTCAGCTACCATAATTATTATAAAGGAGGTAAAGAAACTGCACTTGATTTTGTATGTAACTACTTAAAGTGAACATTGTACTATAAAATTAGATTTATAATATAGGAGCTATAAATCTTATAACATTAAAATATTTTTCAGTACAGCCAAAATTTGTATGTAAGTTCATTTTGGTTCCATTTAAAAGGAAAAAAAAAAAGAAATTTTTTAGGAAAGATCATTCTATTTAGTAGAAAAATATAGGTTATTCTTTTTGTTTTGTTTTTGTTTCTTAAGATAGGGTCTCGCTTTGTAGTTCAGGCTGGGCTGAACTCATTATGTAGCCCAGGAAGGCCTTAACGTCTCAGCAATTCTCCTGCCTCTGCCTCCCAAGTGCTGGGATTACAGGCGTGCCCCACCACACCTGGCCCAATTATTCTTGTTGATCTTTGCTGTACCCTTCATGTCATGATGCTAAATTTAAATGCATACCTCACTTCTCCATCTCTCTCTAATCTGATAGGACTCAAAGAACTCAAACCCTAACACAGAGATGCCATATCTGGTGGTGACCAAACAGTAAAGAAGGAAAGACACAGCTTTATTAGTGGGGTCTGAAAATATGTTCTCTCCAAAATTTGTGTCAGTTTCTTATCATTAAGCTGAAGTGGGGTGCCATGCTCTTTTTTTTTTCAGTTTAAAACTCCATTTTTTTCTTCTGTGGCTTCTTTTCCCTAAGATTTCTATTAATATTGAAAGAAGATGAGAAAAAGAAGAGTGGGAGAATCAGTGAGAAAACTAAATTTTCTAAATCCACACATGAAAGATTTTAGTAATGATTCACGTAGATGCTGTGATGGCTTTTTTTTTGTTTGTTTTGTTTTGGTTTTTGAAAGATTTACTTTCTCTTTAGTCATACCCAGAGGTCAATGAAGTGGTGTGCACTTTGCATTTCTCAAATCATGGAGGATCTTCTTAACAACCCCGGACATGATTCTTACTCACTACCTATAGTTCACAGAGGAAAAAAAAAGTGACTCAGTATCTTCCCAGGTCACAAGGCAAGTTCCCACAATGGGCTCCAAGGACAAGGGCTTTGGCATGTGTGGCCCATAGTTGGCTGCTACCTAGCTCCCTTATGCATTCAATTCTGCAGTATATTTATTATTTTTATGACCACTTTGAAGGACCTGAATTATTATCTTAATGTAATATACTGATTTACTATTTTATCTGTACATTAAAAAAGACTGAATAATGATAGGATTTCAATTTTATTTTTGAAAGGACTATGGCATATGTTATATTCCAGGGCGGTTGCCTTCAAAAGTTAAATCCCCAGGAGGTGAAGGTTTCATTGAAAAGTCTCATGCATGTGTAGAGAAGTTCACTGACTCTGAGAACTCATAGTAGCAGTAGCTAACGAGCAGGCTCAGACTCATGCTGGGCAGCTGGACAGAAATACAGAATCTCAGGCCCTGGTCCTGAGTCACAGAATCAGAATCTGCATTCTTACAAAATCCTCAGATAAACTCCATGCACATTGAAGTCTGAGATGCACTGGTAACAAGTAGGTTCTTATATCAAGTTGGATAATAAAGTGAAAGTCTAGTGGTAGTTGTGTCTGTGTGTCAGATGTGGATGCACTGCCTACTGTACGAGTAAATGCTTGCTCTAGATCTGCTAAGTCAAACATTCCAGTTGAGGAGATTTCATGTGAATATAGTTTATAAGAGCCTTTTAGGCAATTCTAATAGGCAGTCAGGGCTGGGAACTGGCTTATGTACAGGTAGAATGTGTGGCAGGATCTTTAAAGAATGTATTAAACAAAGAACATGTGTAACTGTGAGAATATCACAAGCAAAACTAAAGTCTAGATTTAATTAGCGAGTTAGTTGAAAGTTAGTTGAAATGAAGGAGAAACAATTTGCTTTGTCTCTCACTGATGTTGTTTTCTGGATTATACAGTGTACTTAAAGTTGCTGTTTTCTCCTTCAGGAAGCACTGGTCTCAGCAGGCAACCTTAATAGCATAAGTGAGAAAACACCTTTAGTGTTCAGGCAGCAGAGTTTACACTCACGCAGGGTAATTTCCTTCTCAATAAAGTGGTAGGAACTCCGGTGATATGTGTTTATCCAACAGTGGTGATGTTTGGAGAGAAGACAAAATTAAGGGTGTTGATTGCTGCAAAAGTGATTCCGCCTCAGGGATGCCCCATCCTTGCACCCACTGGCTTGGGCAGCTTCTGAGACTGGTCAGTGAAAGATCGTTGGGGTGGGACTGGAATCTTTCACACATCAGCCATTATACTCTCACACGCATGAGGTAGGTGACCCAGGTAGAAACCTGGCAACTGTTCTCTGGCCATAAAATGATGACAGCAGGTAAGATAAGTTTAAAATCTGATCCACAGTATACCTGATATGAAATGGTTTATGAGAAACCACTGTCATTCAAAACAGACAAAGCTGACCAAAAATGGGCAAAGACTCTGAATAGGTATTTTTCTAAAGAAGATAAACAACCAACAAATGCATGCAAAGGTGCTCTACATCATTAGGCATCAGGAAAACACAAGTCAAAGCCACAGGGAAGTACCAAGTCACACCCACCAGAATGGCTGCAATGAAAAAAGAAACACACTAACAAGTGTTGGTGAGAATGCAGAGAAATTGGCACCCTCTTACATTTCTGGTAAGAATGGAAAGTGAGGAAAAGCTACACTATAAAAGTCCTCAAAAGTTTAAAAGCAGAGTTAACATATGACCCAGCAACCCCACTTCAAGGTTTATGCCTAAGAGAATTAAAAGCATGTCCACACAAAAACTTGTATGCTAACATTTATACCAACATTTTTCATGATAGCCAAAAAGTGGAAACAAAACAAATGCCCACCATCTGATGAGTGGATTAACAAACTGGAGTATATCCAGTTTGTTGTAATGGAATATTATTTAGCAGGAAAAAAGGAGTGAAGTACGGGTACACAGTCTAACATGGACAAAGTATAAAAACATGCTATGTGAAAAAAGACAGACACAATGATTACATACTATATATATATATTACATTTACACAAAATGTCCAGAATAGGTAAATCCAAAGACATGAAGTTGATCAGTATTTGCCTAGAACTGGAATTTTGGGGATAAATCAGAACTAGGGGTGACTGCTGATGGGTACAGAATTTCCCTCCTTTCCTCCTTCCTTCCTTCCTTCCTTCCTTCCTTCCTTCCTTCCTTCCTTCCTTCCTTCCTTCCTTCCTTCCTTCCTTCCTTCCTTCCTTCCTTCCTTCCTTCCTTCCTTCCTTCCTTCCTTCCTTCCTTCCTTCCTTCCTTCCTTCCTTCCTTCCTTCCTTCCTTCCTTCCTTCCTTCCTTCCTTCCTTCCTTCCTTCCTTCCTTCCTTCCTTCCTTCCTTCCTTCCTTCCTTCCTTCCTTCCTTCCTTCCTTCCTTCCTTCCTTCCTTCCTTCCTTCCTTCCTTCCTTCCTTCCTTCCTTCCTTCCTTCCTTCCTTCCTTCCTTCCTTCCTTCCTTCCTTCCTTCCTTCCTTCCTTCCTTCCTTCCTTCCTTCCTTCCTTCCTTCCTTCCTTCCTTCCTTCCTTCCTTCCTTCCTTCCTTCTTTCTTTCTTTCTTTCTTTCTTTCTTTCTTTCTTTCTTTCTTTCTTTCTTTCTTTCTTTCTTTCTTTCTTCTTGGTACCAGGTATGGAACTTGGGACCTTGTGCTTGCAAAGCAGGCAAAGGAACCACTGAGCTAAACCCCAGAATTTTATTTTGGAGTGGTAAAAATGTTCTAAAATTGATTTTGTGATAGTTGCACAATTCTGAGAGCATACTAAAACCCACTGAATTGTACATTTTAAATCGACTTAATTCTACGATATGTGAATTTTATCACTTTGAAAAAAAAACACACAAGCTTTAGAATAAATTACAGTCCTCGTAAAAGGCTGTTTGTTTGGGTGAAAAAAAGTTGTGAGCATGTCTAGGATTTTCAGTAGGGAGTTTAAATTTGTTGCTAGTGTTGCCAAACAGAAAGAAAACTGGGGTGCAACCTGCCCTGAAACTGAGAAAAGCATTTGCATCAAAGCTTCACTATCTCCTGCTTGCACTGCCATGGACTGTTTCTCTTCTGCTGTGACCCTCTGCTTTGGAGAAAGCAAATTATGGAATTAAATAATTGCAAATTGTAAGCTAAACTAAACCTTTCTTCTTTTAACGAGTAGGTGTCAGGTACCTTGTCCTAGCAATGAGGAAATAACTAGACAATTTTCATAGTTCCACCAAGGTTTTATCCTATAATGACAGGCTAAGAAAATTGCATGAATAAAGTTTACTAAGGGAAAATTACATGATACATTAGAATTGGCCATAATTTACCCGGTATCATTACCTCATTTCATTGCAGTCAATAAACTTCAGGTCTGAGGAGGATTAACTCCCAAGGTTCCTGGGTTTGTTTTTAGACATGCATGCTGAGATAATTTGCTCACTCAGTGAAAAATAAAAGTGGCTCAAGCAATGAGGACCATGTTGAAAGGTGTCAAAACATATCTTGGTGTATACTTTTAAATTATTGAATAATACTGAAGTTGTGCAGATTCTATGACAGGGGCTCCTATAAGAAAATGATAGATGAGTCCTGCATATTAAAGTGTGTGCCTGGCTGGGGATGCAGCTCAGTGGGGGAGCACCTGCTTATTATGTGCGATGCTCTGGGTTTGATCCTTAATGTATTCATAGGACTACATATTTGTCCATAATGCATGATCTCAACGGCAGTCTTTGAACAGAGATTCTCTAGAAAACATTATTTTAACAAATTTCTCAAAGTTGATGATAATAAGAGTATCTGTGGCAAAGAGCGGTTTTTCTATAAACTAAACATATCAACATCTTTCGTTCAACTTTAGAAACTACTATCAGTCTCAAACTTGTTGCTAACTTTTGTAGAAATTTAGAATTAAAATAAAATTGATCCTACTGGATTTCAAAGAGACTCTTGCTTTTCCATCTTTTTCAAAATCCCTCTGCATCCTGAACATTTTGAATATCCTGGGTTGGTATTAGACTTTTTCCAGAAATTATTTCTGTCTTGGATCGTCTCTCCATTGTCAATTTTCTTTGTTCAAAGCAGAGTTTCTGAGGAAAATAATGAAAGGACTCACTTTTATAATGTTACAGGATAGCCAGAATATCCTGATAGTTTTTCAGAAAGAGGACAACTTTAAGAAGTAACAAATAAATACATGAAAAAATATTCAACATCACAGGTCATTCAAAAGATGCAGATGAAAACAACACTGAGACTCCACCTTATCCCAGAGAGAATGGCTGCTATCAAGAAATTAACCAATAACAAATTCTGGCAGGGCTATGGGGAGAAAGGAACCCTTCTTCATTGTTGGGAATGCAGACTGGTGTGACCACTGTGCAACACTCAGGTATCAATTTGGAGATACCTCAAAGAACTAGGATTAGAGTTCCCATTTGACTCAACTATCCTTCTCCTTGGTATCTTTCCAAAAGAATTAAAAGAATCATAGTACAGTGATATATGTGCACCCACATTTATAGTGACACAGTTTGTAATAGCTAAAATTTGGAAACAGCCCAAATGCCCATCAACTAGAGACTGGATAAAGAACATGTGGTTTTTCTATAAACTGGAATACTACTCAGCCATGAAGAATGAGAAACTATAGACATTTACAGCTAAATAGATGCACATTGAGGCTATACTCAAGTGAAATAAATAGGACACACGAGTAAATACTGAATAGTTTCTCTGGTGTGAAAAACTAAAAGTGTAAAATAAGGTTCAAATGGTATAAATGATAGTGTGAAATAGGAAGAAAGGGACTAAAGGGGAAGGGGGGAGGAAATAAGGAAAAAGAAAAAAATGTGAAAAAAGGAAAAAAAATGGAAACAAAGTCTTTGTAAGTAGGGAAGGGTGAAGGGCGTGAAGGGAGGGAAGGGATATGGGGAAAAATAAGAAGCAAGACCTGTCATGTAAAGGTACAAGATCCCAATGATAAATGTAACTGTATTGTTTGCTGTAAATGTACCAATAAACTTAATGAAAAAAAAAAAAAGAGAGAAGACTGAGAATTAGGCTAGGGTCTCTTGGATCTTCAAATTAACCATCTTTTTGTTTGTTTGTTTCCTCCCCTCCCCATTTTCATAGCCACAAAAATACAGGGGTAAATCAAGCTCTTTCTGTTTACAGTCATATGAAAAATTCTTAAAATATTCTGTTGTCAATATGACCACAGCTCAGAGGAGTCCCACGGTATGGGGGAGGTAAGATGACCTAAAATATATTGGTACGAGATCATAGTCAGTCATGCAAATGATGTCATTCACACCTTGGTTTCCTAATCTGTGAAAATGGAATAATTGGGTCTACATACTAGATTGCTGAGGGCATGAGGAGATTAAATGAAAAAACAGAAAAGGCCCTGGTACGCAGCAAGCACTCAGTCAGTGATAGTTACCACAATTTTATTATCACTATAAAGATCAAGGAGAAAAAGAATAGAAGCAGAAGTTATTTCAGCAAACTTAACTTACTGATATCAACATGGAAGCTCACAGAAATCAAGGACATAGATGTTCTGTTTTACAATATAATTTCCAGTGCATCTTGTTGGCTCTGGCTTTCCCTGTTAATTTAACATAACTAAGCTTGATTTTGAAAGACATAGTCTCTCCTTGTTGATGTGAAGCAACATAATCATCCAGCCTGACCAAAAGTTTTTAACAACTTTGTATTTCATGGGTTCTTTCTCATGAAATACAATTACAATAAAGTGAACTGCCTCAGGATAATGCGCATTCTTTTTTCTTAAACGATTTTTGTGCTTACTAAAGTAAATAATTGTTCACTGTTGAGAATTGCAAGTATGGAAATGATAAAAAAGTAAACCACCCAGCATCCGTTCATAAGAGATCATGGATGGTTAATTTCATTTGGTCTCAAGTTGCTTCTCTGTGTAATGACAGTGAACAGGGAGATTCGGTGATCAAGGATGGAGAGATTGTGCTTCTCTCAATGTGATACTTGTTTGTTTTAGCTTTTAATTAAGCAGCCAAAAGTATGATGAATTTCTGACATTTTCCTATGGTTGCACTACTTGGGATTAGCCCTTTTAGAGAAGAATGTTTATTTTGCCTACAATCCTCATGTGGGTCCTGACCTAGGAATCAATGTCGATGGTAACCTTCTTCATTTACTTTCCCTTATGGCCTTTATGGAAGTTCTCGTCCTCACCGACAGCTGGAAAATTTGTATGTCCATTTTTAAAAGAAAAAACTCTCTTCTTGATCTTTACTAAACTTTTTGCTAATTTTGCTGGAAAATTTTCAGTGCTTGTCTTCTAATATTGTTTCCCTAGAAGCCATTCTGGTAATCTAATCCTCACTTTTGTTCTCTGATAAATAATTCCTCTTGCTAGATCACTGGCAAACATGAATGCTTAGTGTCCTTCTGTTGGTCGTCCATATCCAAAACAGCATTAGTCATTTCTCCGGATATTCTGCACCTTTCTCTCCAAATATTGTATTTTCCAGTCTGTCTGAAAGAAAAAATCTCTTAATTCTTATCATGGAAAACTCCCTGTTCACCTCTCATTATCGATGAGCGAAATGAGACTCAGTCCAATCAGCTAAAAGGCAAAGCTAGTGGATGCCAGAATCAAGATTAAAACTCATCTCAAGACTCTAAATTCATATCAAATATTTGTTTACTCTATTGCTATAGAGTTTTTATTCTCTGGTGCTACTGCTAACTTACTGCTCTTCACAGAACCAACTTCACCTTTAATTAAGAATAAATTTACACTGATATCAGAAGGAAATACATGATTTTTTTGGTAATTCACTGCCATTTCATCATTGTCTGTCATGCCTAGAGATACTTTATAAATTAAAAGGCTCATGCAATGAAATGTGAACTTCTTTGAGTAGTGATGGCCATGGTAATCATGGCCCGAAGAGTCTTTGACCTGAAACAAATCTATAACATCCTCAGGAACACCAAATAAAGAGTCAAGGTAAAATAATAGTCAAAATTTGCATCCACAATCTTATTAGCGTCTCCAAGTATTCTGAGCATCACATCTGGCAACTGCTGTCTTCTTTCTTTGACTGCAGTCATGGTGTGCCAGCCTTTACAAACCATGGGACAAGGAAACCGGTGATCTGTGTGTGTGTGTGTGTGTGTGTGTGTGTGTGTGCATCTTTATCTTCCACTTAGAAAACATGCCTCTACATTTAAGGAAATCTCCATTTTCTTACTTCATAGAGAGTAATTATGGAGGGAATTTATATTGCTGTAATGTGTCAAGCCTGAAAGTATGCTAAATAGTGAGCCTCTGTGTGGTTAAAAACATTTTGAATATCTAATCATAACATAAAAATTAAAATTCTTATAAACTACGAATCAAAACTATTACCAACAGAACATCACAGGCCTTAATATGCCCTCGGCTTTCTGTTGCTCCTTTTCAATCTGCAAAACTAACTAGGCACTATGGAGTCTTACTGAACTTTTCACTATAGCACTTATTTGGATGTTACAACTTTTCTGGGTATTTCATTTAGTTTAAAATTGCACCAAACAGTTATCATTCTGTAGCTCATATTCTTTTTTTTTTTTTTTTTTTTTTTTTTTTTGGTACCGGGGATAGAACTCGGGTCCTTGCGCTTGTAAAGCAGGCCACCAAACAGCTGAGCTAAATCCCCGGCACTGTAGCTCATATTCTTAATGGGAGGAATTCAAGGCACTTTATAGGTAAACATCACAAGATAAAATTAGCAAAAAAGCAATTTAGTTATTTATTGATACAAATAATATAAAGTTTAAAATTAAAATTAACCAAAAAGAGTGGACTTTATTGGTTTTGAAGTGAAAATGTGTCTTGATTATTTTCTCTGTTATGTTTCTTGTTTTAATGGAAGCTTCCCCTAGTTAGGCTTTATAGAACCAGAGCAGGTTTACAGAATGCGAATAATGGTGCTGCTTAGCAAAATTGAACCACTGGACCAAACACAGTGAGAAACTACTTGGTGAGCAATTCTTGGATTAATTACAGGCTTCTTTCTGATGTGTTGTATTTAAAGTGCTCATTGATTGTAGGGAGAAATGTGCAAGCAGGCTTTATAATATTAAAACGTTTATTTTCCAGTGGATTGTGTAGTTCAGTTAGGATTCTAAAAGCAAATCTTTGTCATTATTTTGGCTTTTGATATAGATATGATCTAACAAGAAAAGTTACTATTTTTAGGATTTGTGTTATTTTGCACATTTTGTAGAAAGTATCTATTTTTACACGAGGAATTGTGTAGGTTGAAGGGATGCATGAAATCTAGGGTTTAATATGCTATGCAGATTTTTAGCTTTTAGCAACATGATTTTGTCAAGTCACTTTCTCCAAATTTTGATTTCATTAATTATAAAACAAGAAAAAATTTCTGTATAAAATACAACGTAATATAATAAATGAAAAATATATCAAATAGCTTTTCACACTTAAAGTATTATCAAATGTAAAGTGCTTTCATTATTATTATGTAGCATAATCTCATTTGAAACTGAGCAAACTTTGGTTTCTCTATTCCCACAATATTCTCAGTAAATTCAAATTTCCTCTGCTCCCTTCTAAAATATGCATGGATTTTTTTTTTTTTTTTTTTTTTAAAAGCCAGGGTCTCACTGTGTAGTTGAGACTGACCTGGAACTCACTATGTAGCCCAGGCTGGTCTTGAACTCACAGCGATCCTCCTGCCTCAGCCTCCCGAGTGCTGGGATTACAGGTGTGCGCCACCATGCCTGGCCGCATGGAGTATTAATAAGAATAAAGCATTCCTTTCGGAAGAGTTTTTTGCGTGAACAGAAAGGTAGTAATATCTGACACCTTCCGTGATCTCCTCGCACTGTTGTGTTTTATATTTATGTAACTGAAGCCTTTAGAAATTGAAGAAGCAGATACAATCAGTGGATAGAACATGACCAAAGGCCTTGTTAAATATTTTTGCTAATGTCCTACTGAGTTTTAACATTTCTATTAACTTGAATCATGTAGAATTGGATTTAACTTATATTAATTAAATATGATAACTGAAATACATGGAATAATAAGGAAAATCTTGGTAGTGCATCTCAAGGGCAGGTATATGTATGAATAAATCTTATCAATTCAACAAAATATAACTTTTTAAACTTTTTTATTGTGTAGAACAGAAAACCTGTAGGAGGTGACTTATGGATATCCCTCTCTATATTTGCTGTTTTGGTGCAACATTCATAGGTGTTAAATATTTTTTTCCTATTGAATTACCTCTGAGCTTGTAGAATAATCAAAATCTTCTTTTTAGTTTTCCCTTAATTTCTCTCATGAAGTCAGATGTTCTGAGATAGATATTCAAAGGCTGTTTGGAAGGAATCCACAAAAGTACAGTTCTGGGTCTTCAGGTCCCCAGTAAAGCAAACTGTTCAGTAGCCGCCGTGTCCCTGAGGGCCAGCATGCCATAACTGTCCTTTTTGTGTGTCCCTGTGACAATGAACTCTGGGTTGGCACCTGGTGTTTGCTTAAGAGATATTTGTGACCAAGCTGAGCTGTGTTCACTGTTACAAACTTGACCTTGTGTTTCTGCTAATCCATCAAGGTCCCTTAGATTCCTTGGTAAAAGGTAATCCTCATAATTTTTACATAAAAAATTAGAGTTCTTCACACAGACTTCACCAAGACAGAAAGCATAAAGAATGGTGCATAGGTGGTTCAAGCACCTGGTGTGGGTATCATCACGAAGGGTCAAATGAACTTATCAGCAACATGTCATATTCCTATAGTATGCTATTCTACCCAGCCATCACTATCCTCACTAAGGATCCAATTATGTGTCGATCTACATTAGGTTTCAAGGATGACAAGAGGAGTATGAATTCAGTTTAGAGGAGGGACAGGCATGTAAACAAAGATTACAAATCTTCAAGGGTGTTAATTTTAGGCAGGGGTTCTATGCTGTGGGAGCACAGACGATTCGGAACTACACAAAAGACAGTAGTAACCAGGCTGTGTCTTGAAGAAAGAGGAGAGTTTTCCCTGGCTGAAGTTTATTTAAGAGGTCAGCGACAGAAAGAGAGTGGGAGAAGAAGTACAAAAAAGTACAAACAAGTGAACAAACGTGGCGCAAAGGAAGAAAGTTTTAAAAACTCGATGAAGAAGCATGAAGTTCTGCATGACTTGTATGTGGCGGAGGTTGATTGGAGATTGTCGAGAGAGAGTATGAGGGTCAGAAGAAATGCTATGACACATGGTCACAGTTTTGCAAGGCAAGGGCAATAGTACTTTTGAATTATGGTCAAACATGATTAACTGTGACCTTTAGAACAATCACCCCAACTCTAGCATAAAGTTTGTATTATAATAGAAAAATGTGCAGGAGAGTAACCGGGGAAGAAGTCATGGTGATTTCTTCTGGAGTGGCAAAGTATAGAGTCTCTTTCTGAAGACTAAGCCAGCTACTCCTCCAGCAGCACATTTTAAAGAAGTACTTGGCTTTTTGTCTCCAGTGTGTATCTGTCAAAACGAAGTGAAAGTGTGTGTGGGGTGTTGTTCTAATTTCTTTTATGCAATTCTCCTTCCTGAAAATGCATGTGTAGGTTAGAGAAAACACATTGAAATTCCATGAATCAAGCTCTTTGAGCTCCTCCTTGATAGCAAGACGGAAGTAGTAAAATACAAATATTCCTGGAGAAAACACTATCAGATTGTAAAACTAAATTGATTTTCATAGACAAAAAATCTAATTACCTAATCATAAATTCTAGTCTGAGCACCTATTTCCTTTTAACAACCATGAGTGATTTTGGCAAGCTGTATGACAAAATACCTGGGCATATGTGTAAAGTTTTTAAATGGGCTTACCAAAAATTGAAGCCTTACATCAATGAATTACATGGAAAATTGTTATCACATTACATTAGCGTATACAGTATTGGCAGGAGGGCTGGTTGGAGAATTATAATCAAAATGATGTAGTAAAACGGGAAGTTGCAAGCTGAGGTATGGAAAAAGGCAAGAAAGACATCATTCTTCCATACAGTAAATAGTTATTAAGAAGAAGGATTCAGCTTATATAGTAGGCAGTGCTGTGTGAGTGTGTGTTTGTAAGAGATGGGGAGAGAGAGAGAGAGAGAAGACAGAGAGGAGAGACAGATAGAAAAAAGAGAGCATACAATGTTTTGAAGCCTATTGATGATAAATAGTCACTTAATACTGGAGACAAATGAGATCTAAGAAGATTGAAGCCATGAACAAGATGACACTAGCCTCTTGTTTTTCCTTCCTTGTTAAATAGACACAGCAGTAAGAACTTGAAGGCAAAGCAACTAACAGAGGTGCAGTTGGTTACAAAAAGGCTGAGAAACTGTAGAGTCCATGAAAACTGAAGGATTTAGGGTAGAATGTATTTCAACCTGTAGGAGGAAACACTAAAGTGTCAATCTCAGAAGACCCATAGATTGGGCCAAGTGGAGACTGATAGAAATAAAACCCGAATTTATTTTTGTAATGGTTGGAGTAGAGGAAGGGATAGTAAAGATTATGAGGTAGAACGATGTTGTTGTTGGTACAAAGACTTTTAGTGCCAAAGAGATGGTGAAGGAGATTGGACTCAGGAGGAGCATGAATGGTGACTTTCTGAAGGAAGTGACATGAGGAAACTCAAGCACTGATTAAAAGTTAAGCGATTCATTTCCTGTGGTAACAAGGCTCATTTAATCATGAGAAATCAGCCCCTCTATTTGTGAGATCCTAAGGTTTATTATGGAAAGAACATAATATTGAACCTGTGTCTTTGGATCCAGTGGCCACCAGAATTTCCTGAGGAGCTTTAAAAACAGAGATTCCGTGTCCTTACAGTAGAACCAGAACCTCTGATGTGTAGGCTAAGGGTGAGCAAGGGGAACTGATGTATAACTTTAAAATGTCTCCTTAATAAATCAAATGCAATGATCCATCAATTGCCATTAGGAAAATATTTTACTAGACCTGGCCTTATTCCCAGGTTAAGAGCTTCAAGAGCAAATATCATTAAGAAAAGAGCCTTTAAAAAAACCAATCTGTCTCATTCTCTGCTTTTAAGCAGCTCATGAACTTTGTCCTTCCCCATAACACTTTCTTAGACTGATCAGATCATATTCAAGGAATGGAAGCCCAAAGTGGTTCTCTGTGGCTCTCGTGGATTCTAACTCAATAGGTAAATTTTCCATCAGGTCTACTCTCAATGTATTGATTAGTGGCAGAAGTCTATTTATTATCTCTCAGAGCACAAAGTCTACAGAGTATTCTGCTGGTGGGGCGTTCAGAATGGTTGATTGCTTTGTTCTAAAGCCTATATAATTTTCCATTAAAGCAGGGCATGGAAATCCTCCCGCACATATCACACACGTAAGTGGCTGCAAATAAAATGCTGTCTGCATTTATTACTGTGGAGCTGGACCAGTTTTGAATGACACAACTCCATTCAAAGCCCTTTGCTCCAGTTTCCTTTTAGGGGCAAGATAAATCGATTGGTGGAAGTAATAGCTGGTGCCTTGGGATGGAGCTGTGATTTTATTGTACAGGGTCTGAGGCTGGAGTGGAACGAGCAAACCACAGATGCCAAAAACATCATGAAGAAAAATGTTCCCTAGGAAGTACTTGCCAGCTTCTGTGCAATCAATTCTCCCCTAACTTACACACTGACTTTTATAAATTAAGCAGCCTAGGAAATTCATTTAATTAACAGGAAGTTATGAAAAAATGAGGTTCTTCCCTTCTTTAACAAGAGATCTCTCTTTTGTCCCCTACTCCAGCTTATATCCTCACTCTCCAGTGGGCATGATCTTGGGTCCTCTTCCATTTTCCCAAAACTTATAAACAAGGAGTTGCGAGCAAATCTCAGTGTTCTTAGAATGAGGGAAACCCAAAAATTCAGATGGAAAGTGACTGTTTCCAAGATTGCCTTTTGTATTTGGAATTTTCCTCATCTTGTTACACCCTTTCTCCTCCTTCTTGGTAACCAAGAGAGTGGTTTTACCTGTGAGGTTCCAGATCTGTTCTATTGCCAAAGATCCAGGGGAAAATGACTCATGGGCATGTTTTCTGGGAAGAGCTTTTATGTAGAGAAAACAGTGTTTCCCTCCTGCATTTTAGGTTTTGGCAGTTGTTTATAGTGCCAATCAGAACGCAGGTCAGAAGGACCCTCACGGGCACCCATCATAATTGACAAGATGGGACACAGAGAAGTTGATAAGGTTCTGGTCAGCTCCATACTTCTAGAAGAACTTGCTGAAAACATCATTCTGTACCTATTTTCTCCTAAATATTGGGAAGTAGGAAGAAAACGTTCAAATAGGGGAACAAGGGAGGGATGAGAGTGAAGGGGAGGAAGCGAAAGAAAACAACGATGATGTGTTATGTACATGAACTGTCCATGGTGAATGTAACCATTAAGTACTGCATAGGTGTCCTAAGAAAAAATTTAAAAAATAAAAGTGTGGTACTATAAATGAAAGAAGTGCAGTGGAATTATGTAAGTATGGATAAAATGTAGGACTTAGAAATAAAGGCGATATTAGTGAAAGCAAAACACTTTCTCACTTGGGAAACAACCTGTGTTTACGTGAAATATGAGTCACAAGTTTGCCAGCTAAAGCTACAAACAAGAGTTTTATTTGAGTTTCCCTAACCTAGAAAGATGATATATATATATAACTATCAACATGATATATTTATGTTGTATGCTCTCTGAGATGTCCAGAATATTTGGTGTTATTATCTAATTAATTCATATTACTTTAAATCATTTCTATCAAATATTTTAAGTATTATTAATTTAATTTTCTACCAGAAAATTATTTGGTTTTTTTAAAAAAAGACTGCATTTAGTAAAACCAGCACAGAGTGTTAATACAGAACGTAACCCACAATGTGAAATGAGTTCCACAGTGATATTTTTTTTAAAAAGGAGACTAAAACCCAAAGTCAGAGACCTGGGTATTTGATCTGTTGCCCAGATACACAGAAAGCCTGTTCTGAGCATGTTCAACACATGATGAGATGCTGGGTGGTGGGTTTCTTGTTCAAGTCTCTGACTGCGTATAGTAGAAATTCCATCGCCATAATTCCATCGTCAGTGCCTTTTCTCTAGATGCAGTGTGGAAGCGATCTCTTCCTGACCAATTCTTTGAGCTTCCAGAGAGATTGTATGGTTTTACAGAAAGTCATTCGAAGGAAATATAACGCAGGAGTTGAAGTAGGACCTGATTTAGAGCCTGTGATATGATTTTTTTCTCTGTAGATTTCTTAAGGGAAAGCATTACAGTTTCAAACTTTTTTGGTAATGCACTCAGCAAATACAGTCACTGAAGGTTAATATAGTAGAACAACATTCAATGTTAAGAATCCAAAAAATATGCGATCCTATTTCTAAGTGGGGCCAAAAACATTTAAATATTTTTAAATCACCAGATTTAGAGTATGAGATGGAATTTACCTGAAATTCAAAAAAATAGAGAGGTTAAATTATGAACTTTACTCTACCCAGCTCAGTTGTACTGGGGGAAAGAGACTGCTCATTTTGAGAGCCTTCACTCTGTTCATGTTGGATCATTGCGTTACTCTGGGTGGAAAAGAGAAGGTGTGGTCCTGTAGTGCTCCTCACAGGAGCCCAACACAGGAGCCCCATCATCTCTCATGATCACATTACAGAGGTAGCCCTCCAAAAGGACTGTAAAATAGTTTGTCTGCACATTCTGCCAGCCACCAAAGCCCAGGCAACCAACAGGATTTATTTGCTATGGGACAGAGAGAGTTGCTGCTCCAGAAGGAGATTGGACAACAAAGGAAGGCTTTAAAGATTATGCAAGATGATTCATGGTAAAAATGCCTCTCTGTATTTGTATGAATTGGAAATTTGGAAGCAAGCAAAAGAAACTCTTCCATGATATCTGCAAGGCGACTACGTCCTCAAAATTTCTCTCCTCTTTTAGAAAAACACAACTACAAAAACTCCCAGCCAAGAGTGTCTGCATTCTGGTGTATGTTGCTGATTCCACGTTAGTTATTCACATGAAATTGATGGGACTTACATTACGCTCCTATTCTTAGTTTTTGAGTTTTTTAAAAAATCGGGACATTTTTGTATTGCATACTGATTATATTCATTGTGGAAGTTGGTACATACACCTGACATACCTGCCTGAAGTCTTTGTTTTAAATCTCTTCCCCCACCCCACATCTCTTGAACACACACACACACACGTTTATAGTGTATAAGGATCATGTGCCTCATAGGGACTTGTTGCATGTTCACAACCCCCTCCCCACATCTTTTTCCTCATCCCCCATCTCTTGGTTCCCTTCCTTATACGCTAAAGATTTATCTCACTACGTCCTATTGTCTATCTTTTATTTCGCACTTTTTTTCCTCTTTTTATTAAGATTATTGGTACAATCTGGGTCCACAACACAGTATCATTCATTAATGGGATCCTGCACCTTCACACGACAGTTCTTGGTTCTCATTTTTTCCCCTTGTCCCTGCCCTCCCTTCAACCCCTCTTCCCCTCCCCAATTACAAATTCATTTTCTCATATTTTTTCTTTTCCATTATTTCCTTTCCCCTACCCTTCCCACTTTCCCTACACCTTTAGCCCTTTTCTTCCTATTTCACATTCTTAATTATTTTGCACTTTATTTATAAAGTTTCCCATATAGTTTTTTTTTAATTTTAATGATGTAAGAGTGGACTATGGCATTACTTATCAGTGGCCATGTTTGGCAAAGCGAGCCCCTCTCCATTCTCCACTATCACTTATTTTGATAGAGCTGTGACACAGACCAGATGTCATTCCAAAGTTAAAATTACATTGTTTTCATAACAAAGTCAGCTTGCCTCACTTTTAAAGACATTGCACTAATGTTCCTCTGTATACTGTCACGGAGAGAGTGAGTATGATCTTTCCAGCAGACGTGCCAAGCACAAATAATGAAAGGAGCTAAAACTTTGTAGGGCCCTCACTAGCTGGCTTCCAACCTACACCTCCATATCTACATATCTCTCAAACACATAAAAAATGTTAAGCCATTGCACCATAAAACACCCCTGATTTCTGGAGGACATTACAGGTATTTTTCCTGTGGTAGGTAGAAAGCCAGAGATTTCATTGACTGGAACTTTTTGTTATTGTCGGTTTTCCTTTTTTTTTTTTTGGACCTTCCTTTTTGGTCCATGGTCACCTGAAATTAATTCATGGATCTAATGCTCAAGGGTTTCATGTACCCTGTTTACCCCATTTAACATCCAGAACTTTGAAGGTAACAGTTTTTCGAGGGCCAAAAATCCATATGGTCTCAGCATGTATAATTTTGAAAAGTAAGTCTGTCTTTTTCGTTTATTCCTGCTGCAGTTCCACTTGCTTTGCCAACTTGGTAGTTTTATTGGATTTGGGGACTGAGAGCTTCTGCAACACTGGTGAAAACACTTTCTCAGATGATTCTCATGATAAAATGCCACATGAGGACAACCCTTACTGATCAATCACTAACTTTCCTCAAAGTACTGCAGTAAACCTGAAGAAAGAACTTTTTGTTTTAGAGGTTTTTCCCTTAGTTGATTCATGCTTCTAATTATCTACAAGGTATGCTTTTATGTGGTAGACAGTGAAGAAAAACAGTCCACTTATATGTTTACAGATGATAAGCCAGAAATTATAATCAAGGCTAATAAAACAACTTTATAGGGAATGTTAGCACTTTTTACTGACACACAACACTCTCCTCTTTTATTTATTCCGTCCATATTAACAAGGGATGAAGAGGGGAAAACGAAGGGAAAAGAGATTTAAAGAAAAAAGACTGAAAAATGGAAAAACAGCTATTGTACATGGGGAGAGGGAAAAGGCTTGGGGATGGGGAAGAGGACAAAAAAAGAACTAAGATGTGAGGCCAGACATTTAGCTCAGTGGTTTCAGTGCCTACCTTGCAAGAGCAAGGTCCTGAGTTTGATCCCTGGTAGCAAAAAAAAAAAAAAAAAAGAATTAAGATGTGTTATGTACATGTACGGACCCCTGTGATGAGTGTGACCATTATGTATTACAAGCAATTACTAAAAAAACCTAAAAAGACTCAAAGTAAAAGGAGGATATAAATTATAATCACAAAATGCTCAGAAACATATTTGATTCTTGAGTAGAAATTCACTGTTTAAGAAAAAAGAAGTGCCAGAGGAATTATACAAAAATAGTATATACTTCTTTCAAGTTACTAGGACAAGTAAGATAAATTCTGCTATAGTTTCTTGACCTGGAAGTTTTTTTTTTTATTTTTTGGTGTTCAGTTTCTTAGGACTTAGCCAAGATGCAACAGGTTGCAGTTTAATCAGTGTTTCTTATTCATGCAATCCTCTTTAAGCTTTAGAGCTAAAATGAAATTTAATTTACAGATTTATTCATTTATGGCAAATTGAGATTATATATTATTCCAAACAAGATTTTTTTGAGGCAAGTAATTTATTTTCCAAAGAAACGAGAATAAGTTTGATCTAGATGATCAGTCACAGCAAAATCTTGAGAATCACTGGTCAAGATTTATAAAGGCATTGCATTTCCATTTTCCTGGAGTGATTGTATGGCATTTTATGATTTTTTTCCTCTGGAAATCCAAATTTGGAGGTTCTCGAATACTTTAGAGGTCTCACCCAGATCTGATCTCATTCGGATCTGCTGTGATCCCTTTGTGGTGCCCTTCCCTTTACCCCCAAATCCCTCTCCCATGCCTATGTGTTCTGAGCCTCCTTAATCCTTCAACATGCAGCTAGAAGGCCTCCTCTCCACAAGGCAATTTGTGATTCATCATTCAGAATTGTCGTTCTCTTGTGGATTTTCCATCACACTTCTTTTGTAAATCCCCTTGGCATATATCGCTTTCTGATTTACAGGGTGATTAGGGATGTGCCTAGCTGATCGCCAATACTAAACTATAAACACCTTGTGAACAATAACTATCTGCTACAGCTCTGCATTTCTGAAGAAAGGGGAAAATAGCCAAGACATATTTACTGAATCAACATACATAATGATGGCTACATATTTTATTTTTTTCTCCTAAGTGAATGCCCTTCCTCTTACTTTAAAAAGCATTCTCAGCCATCACCAAGACTCACGACACACCATTAACAAGTTGTAGAAGTACATTGGAGCCAAACTCTGCAGACACACACAAGTAGACAGAAACTTTCATAATGGAGTGCAAGGAACTGTGGCTCTGTCGAGCCAACATGTCACTTAATTAAAAAGTTATTGTTCATGAAATGCAATTACTCTTTGATCTGAATGCATACGCTCATGACTAAGAAATTGTTTCTAGGTCCAGAAAGAGTATATTGCTGGCTTTCCCAGCAGAAGGTAATGCCAGACCAAATGGCCTTTTTTTTAGACATTCTGTAAAAAATGCCCCTGTGATGAGCCACAAGACATGACATGCTATGTTAAAGAACTCAGTGACGACAGCCCTGCTACACTTACGGCCCACTTAGACAGCAACGTGGGATTGTTGTTTTTAAACCCATTGCCCACAGTCAATAAAATGAACCGATAAACTTTACGCGGCCTTCCCCTGTTCTCACCAATTGGCCGAAACTACCACTGCTTAGCTCAGATCCCCTGAACATGTTTACTCCCAATTTCTTCCAAATGTCAGTTATTAGAAACTCCACATTCCTGATCCTAGAAGTAATAAACCCACCAACACAGCTTTCATCAGCAAATGGAAAGAGACCCAAATATATCTGGAGATAAACAAATTAAAGGGCATAGAAGCCTGGGGGTAGATTACAGTTAGCTTTGTCGTAGTATATTTAGAAACCAGGCATTCTGTTCTCCCATAACATTACGCTACTATTGGCGTTTTCCATTTACTAGATGTTGCCAGCAAAGCCTAAACAGAAACTGTTCCACATCCATGAACTCTTCTCAAATCATTAGACTGAAATATGCTGTTCTATAGTACTTCTACTGCTAAAGCTTCCATTAGTTGCCCAGGGGAGCTGCAAGAATAGCTCACAGGAATCTTAGCCAAAAATACATAATTATAAAATATGGAGAAAACAAATAGAGCAATAAATGGAAAATGATTAACTGATAAGTGCTTTTGGGTGGTGTCCTTTAAGTAACTACATTCTAAAACAGTAAGTCAGGGTTGAAAACAACTTTTAAAACCAAATTTAGGGAGGAAGTGAAATATCTGTGTTCTTCAAATGACATTTGAAATGCACATACACGCTTTTAAAAGCCATTTGTTGCAGTTACTATTTGGGCAGCATCCTTGAATGTCTGTTCAGAAAACATCTTACATTTGTGATACATTGTCTTATCTTTTCAGACTGGTTTAGACTATTCCTTTTTTATAAGAATAGTGAAATTATTCTAATTGTGATGTTTATGGAAAATTCAAAGGTTAGAGAATACTTACAACCCTGTAAGGATATTTTAAATGTATCATTTTTCTCTATGATCCTTTAAGAAAATAAACTACAAGTTTTCAAATTTTTTTTGTCACAGTTGAAAATAACCACAATAACAGCCATGTGTCTTGGTTTTCAGCAGGAGTGACTACACATTTCTGTCTGTAGCTGAAGAGAAAACAACCATATGGACGTTCTTAGCCACCACTCCATTAGCTAATTAAATTTACAAAGCCCAACCAGTGAGAAACCATGGATTAGCCGGATTTTAATGACTTCATCCCTTTGGCAGAGCCAATGTTGTCTTGTTTCAAAGCAAGCAAGAGAAGCTTGCCTCATTTTGAGCAAGTTGAAGTACAATGAAAATCACATATATAAATTTTTAAAAAATAAAACGACCATGGTCAATCTAATTAATAAAATGTTATTTATCCAATATATGGAACATATCATCATACTAACATAGGACTAATAGTGTATAAGATTTGTAAATGATGTATGTCATTTTTATAGTAAATATTTGAAAACTGCTATGTATTTTTTAGTTACAGCAACTTGTGATGCATATTTAGAAAAAAAATTTTTTTTTGGTACCAGGGATTGAACTTGGGACCTTGTGCTTATGAGGCAAGCAAAAGAACTACTGAGCTAAATCTCCAGCTCTATGCACATTTCAATTGTTAAATAACTGTGTAAGATGAGTGGCTTACATCCTGAATAGCACAAAATTAACTGTGAGATGAAGCACACCATTTTCTTTCTGTTTGTACATACGTACAGTCTCTTTCGAGATTTTAGTACTTTGCTTCTCATACCTGGATAGAGCTGGATATATGGTGATTCATAATGACAAATTAGCCTGGGGAATAACTAATCTGTTTCCTGTTACGAAAACCTCTCTTCATTTAAAAGTACATCCCATCTGAGAGCTTTGTAAGGCAATATTGATGCTAAAGAACTCAAAATAGCTTTTCCACCATGCATACATATTTCAGAACATCATGTTGTGTGCCATAAATCCGTACAGTTTTTATCTTTTGCAAAAGGACAAGTGAGAGATGGAGAGAGGGTGGGGAAGAGGGGAGGCAAACAGGATTAAAAACAATAGTTAAGGTGTGTTATGTATGTGCACCAACTCCCCACGACGAATGTAATCATTACGTACCGCAAACGTGTACTAACAAAAATAAAAATTAAAAAATACCACTTTAGGCGTAAAGAAGTGCTATGGTCCAAATAAGAACTAGTCCTCTAGCCTGCTCATCTACTAAGAACAACCGATTATAGTCTTGAAATGTTTCCAGAACCTTAAAGTATGATGTGAGAGCTTGAGTTTCAATACGTCTTCTCAGAATGTAGGAAACTACTTGTGCTGATTTGGTTGAACTGTGTGCAAAAGCTCATGCGTACAGAAACCATATTTTCTCACCTAGAAGTGTAGAATCATGATTATTCTGTGTTTATATGATTTAGTGATTTAGTGATCTGGTCGAGATATGAACATAAAATATATTTAATGAAAAATATTTGATGAATATTTTATGAAAAATTAAAATTAGGGCAAATCGGTTGTTTTCAGAGAAATCAAACTTAGGGTGAACAAAATGCTAAGGTACTTCACAATAAGGTAGCAAAATGATAAGGGCTATTAAAAACTCAGTGAAGAACAAATTAGGTTGCATCTTCATTTAATTTCTGGAACACTAGCATGAATAAGCCCATGCTACTATAAATATCAGAATTGTGGATAGTTATTAAATTTTATCATAAACTCAGGATATTTCCCACAGCATCTACTTCTATAATCAAAAGACGTCGCTTTATTACTTTGAAACACATATTTTAATCTGTTTTGAATGTAATTATTTGGTGAAACTATTATCACAAGCTCCTAGAACCTTGGAATGATTGCATCATTCACTCCTTACTCATTCTTTGATTTCAGTGTTTTTTTAAATTCAAAATTTCCAGAAAACCATAATGATTCATCTTTTTGATTTTAGGAATCATTTCCTAACTGTTGATATAAAGAATAGATTCAAGATGATAATATAATAATGTCATTGGTTTTCACAATGATAAATGTAGGCCACAAAAGCCCAAGTAAGGTCTGAGAACTTGATTAAAATTAAAAATAAGGCTCAGTAAATGATTCTGATGTGTGTTTTGGTTATTCTGAAGCACCACAATCCAAAGCAGGAGTACTGTAACCAGTAGAATGAGTATTAGAGCTCTGTGAGAACAAGAGTGCGATAGTCTTGGCACCTCTAGCAGCACAATGGAGGAAGCCAGGAATCAGATGCGTTTCCAAAGCAGGACTCAGAAGGAAGTTAGTGATATATAATTGCCAAGTCTTCTTAAGTGTCCAGCACCAATGTTTTTGCTTTTTCCAGTGGGTTCTAAATAATACTACAAGCATCATTTTGCTCATGGTGGCACAAAATACAGATTCAGGTGGAAAACACAGCATTAACTGGTCTGAATTGCAAAGTGATGCAGAAAAGCAGAACCCTGAAGGGAAGTCTTAACATGTTTAATATTGCGAATGCCTTTTCACATAATGTATGAAAAAAGAAATAAGACAAAAATCTAAGACAAGGAAATCTCAGTATGTATAAAATCTTATTTTTAGGCAATAAAGTATTGTGTGACTATTATTTTTGGGCATTTTTCTTCATGGTCAATGGTACTTAAAATAATTATGTATATAATCGATGTTATTTTAAGTATAGTTAAAGATGATATGGATTCCTGTCTCCTTTGTTTCCCATGGCTCCATCCAATGGGGGAAACTTTCAGCTACTCAGCCACTTTCCTATTGTTTCAGGCTATGTGATTTTATCCATTTATTTATGTGAAGGATATATATGAAGAATGACTTTGAGGAGAGTGATGAGATGTCAGCCTCATTAATGACAAGACAGCAAATGAGCTTGTGCACAACACCCTCAGTTTTCCTATACAAATGATGGCATTCTACTCGAATATGATTGGCAGGAAATGATTATAGTTTTTTAAGTTAAGAAAAGTGATCCAAGATATGACAAAAGAACTTTTCATCATGGCTTTCCAATATAAACTTTTGAAATAACTTTATTTTTTTTTTGAAATAACTTTGAATTCTGAACAAATTATATATCTAAAAATCAATTTCATTAAAAAGATTAAAATATGAAATGATTGCTCAAGAAAGTGTGAGTCACGAATGAGATCCTTGTATCATAAATGCTGGCTCTAAGCTTCTAAATCAAAATATGGGAATCGTGTCTTTCGCAGAGTTTGATTTATAGCCTTCAGGGCCAGCCCTAGAAAAATGTGCTAAATTATAGAAACATGATCATCTTTTCCCCCTTTCCTAGTATGTCTGGAGTTCTAAGGATCCCACCAGTTGATACTTACTTTACTAGGAAAGGTTCCTAAAACACTACCCTAAAATATGTGCTAGGGCTCTTTTTAAAATACACCACAGCAATTTAAGGCTTATGATTAGATCTTCACAGACACAACCCTGGACAGACTTCTGCTTTCCCAGTAATCCAGGCTATGCAAGGCAAGAGTTACATTATATATATATATATATATATATATGTATGTATGGACCTCTAATATCTATAGCCAAGGAAAGAGATGAGGACATGGAGAATATGTTGGGAAGAGAGACAGAAACAATAAATGTTAGCAGTACTATTGAGCTTGTAGAAAGAGGCAAAAATGCCCCAGTCCAGGTAATACTGAAGCAAATTTTCCCTTTGGGCCCTTCACTTCTATTTATATGCATATCTCCTTTTATGCACAAGGTTCCAAAGGCCCACCTGCTCTGCTTCAATCCATTTGGAAGAAATAGATCAAAATGTCTTAAACATGATATAAACCAGTTTAAATTTCTCCTTGGAGTCACTACTTCTGCAATGATTAGCATGAGTATTAGTATTAGTACTAGTATCAGTAGGGAGTCACTTTGAAGTCAAGTGAATACTCCTTGAATGTTACTTTTCCAAGTACCACAGGATAGCAAAGAGAGGGAAAGGAGAGGGGCTCTTGGCCATGTGTGTCAGAAGGGGAGACACTGGGCATAAAACAGGAGCTCCTTTTTCTAGGCAGCATCTTTGGGGTTTTAGTTACAATATGTGAAAGCAAACTGTGTAGAGGGAAATTGTTTGCTCTTTGATACCTCGATAAACTCTGCTCTAAGTCTATAAAACTGACAAGTTTGGGCACCAGAGGAATTTGTGGGGTCATTAGCATTTCCTTTTCTTCCTGTAATGCAAAGCAAACAAAAGTTGAAAGGAGAAACCATAGGCAATGAGAATCTTCTTTTCCCTTTCTACCATATATCCATTTAGGTTCAATGTTCTCGAAAGAATAAAGAACTCTGAACATTAAGTGCACGATTACTTTTAGGGGGAAAGTCAGAGAGTATAATATTTGGAGACCTTTGAGACAATTTGATCCAGGCATCCATACTTTCACTCTTCCCACACTCATGCCAGAGATTACTCATTTATTCAACCATTATTTGCAAACACCTACTGGGAACTGGCTATAGATCAATGAAATAGAAAAGAGAAAAAATTGAAATTGCCCTCTGCTTGAGGTAAGTATATGAATATATAATATATAGGAATATATTATTTATTATATATAAATATATATGGGCAAAATAAAGTATTAGATTAGATTAGATTAGATATGCTGTGGAAAAATAGACAAGAGTCAAGGAGATAAAGAGTGATGGGTTGAAGTATAGCTGTTGGAATTCTAAGATGGTCAAGGTGGGGCTTTGAGAGTGTGACCCTAAAGAAAAGGCTTGAAGAAGACCGATTGGGGTTTATTGAGCGGAAGGCAGGCGTGAAGACCGGTCCAGTCAGTGCACATATATCCTAAGACAGGAGCTCGCCTCTCTTGTTTAAGCCTTAAGGACATCACTATGAATGGAGACAGGGGATCCATGAGGGAAAGTGAGAGGTGAAAAGCAGGGTATGCGGGGGTTGGTTGGTCAAGGGATGACAAAGGCCCCACAGACTCTCTCAACGAGATTGCTTCTGAGTGAAGTAGAGAGCCACTGGAGGGTTTTGAATGAGAAATTCTATAATTTAAATGCACTTTTAAAGAATCGCTCTAGCTAATATGTCAAGAGTAGCTCACAGAAATAAAGGTAGTACCAGGAAGGCTGCTGGAATTCTAGGCAAAAGATAGCTGTACTCATCATGAAACGGTAACAATGAAGAAGGCAAGGAAAATAGCTATCAGCGCCGGCAGAGGAGTAGAATGCGGTGGTGGGAGTCTCTGGGAAGTTTCTTCTGACTGCTTCTATTTCCTCAGGCATATAGGAGGCAAAGACTGCCAGCTTAGAATAAAATAGGTAAGGGGAGGTTCTGGGCATTTAAAAGGAGAGGAAAAGGCTTGATGAACTAGTCAGGATAGTGGGCAAGGAAGTGAATTGAGGAAATACGGACAGACCGATGGCATCATCAAGGGGCTTACTCCTCAATATTGTCTTCACTCCCACAGGTCTCCAATCTTCTACCTAGAGCTCCAGGCTGCCTGTGTCGATTGCTCTGAGAGAGGAGAGGAAAGAGATGTATTTCTCTGCTCTAATCTAAACTACCTAGTAACTTTGGTAGATTGAGGCCCAGAGAATGCATTTTTTTTTTAATTTTATTGAGTTTATTGGTACATTTTAGGGATACAGTACAGTTACATTCATTGTTGGGATCATGTACCTTTACATGGGAGAGAATGCATTTTTGAACTTCCATCTTTGAGGATAGTTTAAATGAGCAATTACTAAATAGCTATTGGCCTAGCAAAAAACCAATTAAAATGCCAAATTGAGTACATTCTCCAAGGACCTGGTAACTAATGTTCTTGGGAATTTGTCATATAAGATAAGATACTGAAAGCTGCAGCCCAGTGCCTGAAATAAGAGCTTTGGTAATGCAGCAGGAAGAAGGTACCTGCTCTTTGGGTTTTCACTTCACTCATATAGCTCTTTGCATTCTAGTTCAACATTTTATGTTCTGCAGGCCCTACCTTAGCTTTATCTTTTTAAAGTTTCTAAAGGGATCCCCAGGGCTTGACTTTGAATGGAATGCATGACTCTCATCTGATTTAAAAATAACTGAAGGGCAATTGAGAAAGAGATCCTCACTATTGAATGTGGTGTGTATGCTTGCTTCTGCAATTTAAAGGGGAGAAAAGTCTCACTAAGTCATCTGAAAATGGCTCTTGCTATAAGATGAAATTCGGGAAAGGGGGTAAATCTGAAATGCAAATTACTGTCCTTCTTTACCAGCAATTTAGTATTACCTAATGAATGCTGAATAGTCAAGCCTTTATTGCCATTTCTGCTCCCACATCAAGAATTGTTTTCTGACCTTTGGAACTCCCCAGTCTTCAGTGTTGCTTCTCATCAGTTCCCTCATTTTTATTCAGTTTACTTCTCAGAAGGCCTGCTGACCTTCACAATATTGCTTCTCTTAACTGAAATTAGTCTGATCATAATTCTCCACTTTTTATCATAGAGAGCTTCTTACAATGGTTAAATTGATAAGGCATCATTAGCATACAAAGCACACAATTATAAACAAATAGCAAGAGAAAGTTTGCTCAGATTATTGTCCTTGCTAGATATCTATCATGACCTTCATTTTCTTCATTTTCAGTTTTGGTATAGTACCTTTGGAAAAATCAGGTGTTTCTCATGTAGATATTTTCTTTACCTTTCCAGCCTAGAAATAACATAAAATTCAGTAACCAAACAAATGGCTGACTCTGAATGAGAACTAACCGTGGAGAATGGAGTTAGTAGGTGGTTCTTTCTAATCATCGCACAAAAGCCTTGCCAATTTCCTTTTTGAAATCATTTTTGCTATGTATACTCATTAGCTCTAAAAGTCAAATGGACTGGCACATTTAAAATAACAACTGTATTCTCTCGATAAGATCTCCTAGTGATGTTAGGACTTATTAATTTAGGTTCTGACATTTTATTTGTCATGTTGAATAGCCAGTAGGACCTGTCATTGGACTTTTCTAATAGCTAATAATATGCTCCTGAAGTATGCCACCAAGGTAAAGCTAAAGATATAGAGGGGAAAATCGTTAATGATGAGATCACTGTCTTAAGTACAGGATTAGCAACAGAAAGACATCCTCAGAAGTCAAGAAGTGGCTGCATGATGCCTTTGGGAGATCTTCATTTTTAGGTGGTGGGAAGAGAAATATGACCTAGAAAAGGATCCAGTGGGGGCGGTGGGAAAAGCAAGCAGCAGACTCCTGAAGAGCTATGGATCAGTACCTCTTAGAGGTACTTCAAAAGGTCAGTGTTACTGAGGTCAAAGAAGAACCCATGTAGATCAAGAACCCTCCTTAAGAGGGTAGATTCAGCAAAATAAGGCGTGAAGAACCAGATTCTCAGGGACTAAATGTCCCTATTTCATGGGAGTTATACAGAAGCTTGGGCATAGAATTACATAAGAAGGAAAATAATTTTTCTGAAGGAGTGAGGGGTAAAAAGGGGAGGGGAGTAAAACATTAAAAACACAAAAAGTGGTTCATGGATAAAATAGGAAACAGCATTCTCAGCTAAGGCCCACATAATCCTATGAGTTTATACTTACTACAAATTTTATGAATAAAACAAAGCAGATATAAAAGGAGTTTTCAATGATTTATGATATATTCTCTAATAAACTGTATTTGTCTCTGCTTTTCAATTCTGTAAAAACTCGATGTACATTTTTAATGAAAAGAAAAGTGAGAAGTTCAATATGGCCTAGAGAGAGATAGAACAGAAAATAAATCGTAGGCAATCTGAGGGGAGATGTGTGATAATTCTCTGTTATGGCATCTTTCTGATACTTATTTCCGAGAGGTAAACAGAAGAAATGCAGAGTCTTGGAGCCATTAGGATCACTTCAAAGAAAAAAGAATGGACCAATTAGGAGTGTAGAGTCTTCTTTCTTCCATTTTTTTTTTCTTTAAATTGTTTCAAACTCTCGGACAGAGTTACTGAATTTAAAGCTCTTCTTTATTCAACAGTGCTGTCTTCTGCTATGAACTAAATGTAGATTTGGTTGGAGAAGCCCTATGTGTGGATCCACAAATTTAGGACAACAAATTATATGTATTGGGGTCAGCAGTTTGGCTAGTAGTGGGCCCAGGCTAAGTGAGGGATGGAAGCCGCCTATCAGTAACTCAGCAAAGCAGCCATACCTGATTTGTACAAGTGGCCTTATCATCAGATGCACATCACTGCAGATCAAAATTTGTGTTATGTTAGGGTTTTAAGTTTTCAGCATATAAATGAGATGACTAATTCGTCTTTTCAGGACAGGTTCCCCCTTTGAGTTAGATAATTTCAGAAATAATGGTCTCTTTATTTCTTCAAAATTTTGCATAACACTCGCCAAGTATCTGGGGAGAAAAGTCCCAATCTCCATTCCACCCCTGCCCTGTCTTAAATATTTTTCAAAAGTGATCATCTTACTCTGCGGCTTGCCTGGTGGGTGAGATGAGGGAAAGTCCACTTTGCAGCTGGAACTACAGACAAGAGAGCTGCATTGGATCCTTTGGGCTGCCAAATCTTTCTTTTGGCAGAAGGGCAGGGGATATTACACTGGAAATAATTTATCATGCTTGCTTTGGGTGTTCCAAATTTGCAAGATGTGGCCAATTTCCAGAGATGGCAGGGAAATAAACTTCACTTCTCTAAAAGAAAAAACAGTGACCACACCACCTTTCAGTCAAATGGGCCATGAAAAAATGAACAGCCACAGAAATCCTCAGAAAACCTGTGTGAGTCCATTGTGAGGCCTGAGAAGCCTTATTTGATAGGTGTTCGGATTCTGGCATCTGTGTCTGTGTCTATAGCGACCTCTTTCTGTATATTTTCCTGTGTAAATAGTGTAAATATACACACAGACATGTGAAGACTCACACGGTCAATACCAAAACACATTACTGTTGGATGCTGACAGAAGTTACAACCTCTTCAGTTATGAATCAGGTAACTTTTCCCTCAAGGTTTCTGTTGTCTTCTTTTGCCAATGCTTCCTTCACTCTCTAAGTACCTTTACGATACCTCCTTGATCATCCAGAGGTCCTTGGTGCAGACACCAACACCCGATGTCAGATCAGTCCTTAACCCTTATACTTTCCAGAGCTGCTGTTCAGCATATCTTTAGCATATAGTGTGCCTGTAGCTTCAGAGAAAGAAACCCCAGAACAGTGAGGATTGATGGACCAAATACTCAAAGGTCAGCTAGAAGTTTATTCTTTCTCCTTCCCCTCTGAGTTACGCAGGGCAGATATATATCCACAGTTTCTAATCATATTACACAGTTCTCAGCTCCAAAACTAGTGGAGGTTCTCTTTTGCTGTTCATGATCTTATTAAACTGCTCTTCTCTGATGCTTAACAATGTTTCCTGAATGAGGCATTAATGGGGGAAGATGGGTTGACATACAAGCTTTTCTAGTGCATGGGTCTCTCACTGGGTAACTGCTTTAGTGAAGCTTCTCCCCTGTCTTGTGCAGTATCTTAGCTGTGCCTCTTCCTTGCACTAGAGCTCTTCCTATTTAGTTAGCCGGGAGTCAACTTTTGGAAGGCTTCCTAATCCTGCTCTTGGTGTTCTTGTGAGATCAGAGGATTCCTACATATTGTAATCTCAACTTTTACCCTAGCCTATGAGCATGAGCCAAGTCAAGTAGTACCACAAGTTAAGGCTTTGCTAAAATTATCCTGTTGGTCAATCTCTTAAATTACTAGTCTGAAGATTTTAATCACAACAGTGACACACATAATGCTAATTTGGATCAGTTACATAGCTCATCTAAATTTTACCTGCACGGCAACATAACTGGGGTTAAAAAGCAAAAAGCACTGTTAAGTAGCAATGTATTTAGCTTATATTTTACGTTGCAGTAAACATTCTGTATGCTGAAGTAAAATATGGTAGACCAGTGGTATAATGGCATGCCTTTGTATCCAAGACTACAGGTACAAGAGAAAAGGAAAAACTAATTTGTGTCAGGAAGGCAGTGAAGAGAACCGGCCTTTAGAATGCCACGAGAGGTTATCCTGTAACAACCTACAGTTAACCTACAAATCTACTGAACTGTGGCATTGTTATTGATGACAGTTTCAATTAACTACAACTTTGAATTTAAGTTTCAGAGGGAATAAATACTGATAATGTGAAACTTAGGTCCAATGTATACCTGAGCTGTCTGGATTCCATAAAACTGTCCTATTTTCTGTTACCATCTGTGCTCTGCTTTGATAAACTCATTATACTTTGTGTGTAATTGCAGCATTGTGAACGGGGAAAGGCAATACATTAGACACAGAATTTTTATATAAAATATAAGTAGCTAAAAAGACTGTTCCTGAGTGACAAATTTGGCATGACCATGTAGGTTAAAATTACCATTATACACTCTAAATCTATTGAATTTATGTATTGAGTGCAAAGGGGAAAAGAGGAAACATGTCATAGGCCTTAGCCTATGTGCTTTTCTGATTATGGATGATTGCATTTATCTAGGGATGTCAGTGGTTTATACAAGATGAAAGCACTCTTCTGGGAGGAAAAACTAATTAGCTTCCTTGCCGGCAGAGATGGGTAGCCCTGTTTCTTCTGTTTGAGATTCCATAGGACACCCCCATCTCTGGATGAAAAATGCTGACTGGTGTGTTCTGGGAATCTCGGATCACCTCCAGGCTAATAAGCACCATGCCCTGGCTGTGTGCTCAGCACTCGTGGCAGGGAATTATCTCCTAATGCTTTCTTTAAACTTACACTAAAGTTTTAACTTAGAAAGCATGATCAGCTAGTGCATCACAGGAAACTGGGTTATCCCTCTTCAACCACCAAAATTCCATCTGATTTCCACCTGCAACCCTTGCTTGGCCTTTGTGGTACTATGATATATTTATATTCATAGAAAATCTTTTTGGAGAAGTTAAGGAGAGAAGAGTGCAAATAGAATTCTCTTAGTTGGAAGAACCCGATCCATGTGCCTCTTTCAATTGAGATACTGGAAAGGAATAGATCATGGAAAGATGCTCAGGGCTGTGTGTGTGTGTGTGTGTGTATACAAAGGAGGAACGACAGCGAACAAGGAAAAGGGAAAGTGGGGAAGAGCAGCTCTCCCTTGACCCTATTGGCTTTCTGAATGTTGAAATTCAGCAACTGGCTGATGCTCAGAAGGAATAATTTTGGCAATTGCCTGATCCCTGCTGCCAGCAACTGGTAAAGATAGCTGAGAGAAGAGCAGGGATTTTTTAAAAAAATATTTCAAAATATTGGTGAGGTTTTCTTTAAGTCCCTCTTCAACTTTTAAGAGCTCACTGAAGAAATTAGACATCTTCCCTCTGCTAATCAATGTTGGTAAAGAACTCCAGCTTAGAAGATATGGAAATAAGGTCTGAAAACACCCTGCTATCTCCTTTAGTGATACTATCTGATATATAAGAAAATTTAATATTCATAAAATAGCTTCAAACATCACAATTACAACGCTATGTTCCCCCCTCAACCTTCCATTATACAAAGGTGTTAGCTTATCTAAAATGTAGAAGTCTTCTAAAATACCTTCTGAGTATAGCCAGTATGCTTGAATTTTTAAGTTTTGAAAACTTTTATAAAGGAGTTGAATCAGTGACTTAATTAGCATTACCAAATTCATGAGATATATAATTAGTTTACTTTTTTATCTATGAGATTACTTAAAAAATGTAATTTTGCTACAGTAGAGCCTACTTATTATAGGATGATCAAAAATACGTATCTTTGTGTTAAAGTTTGGTTAGGGCAGAATTTGAGTAAATTTACGTCAAATAAACACGGTTATCTTTCTTGCCTGAAATGTATGGACCATTCTTCCTTACTTTTCATTTCTTCATTTCAGGCAAAGGAGGCCAAGTTTCTCGGCTGCATCTTGTACCGTGGAACTTTCGGCCATGCATCTGGGTAGCCGTGGGCCAGGGAAGGATAATGGTGGCCATGACTTAATAAGTTGTTCTTCATGAAAAGGGAGGCACAGAAAGAGAAAAGGAAGAGGAGAAAGACAAGGGAGGATGATGAAAACAACCGAGAGAAAGGAAACGTGGAAAGAAAAGAACAATAAAAGAGAAGGGACAAAAAGAAAAGAAAAGGAGGAATAATTGTAGCCATCAGGGCTTCCACAGGACTGCCAAGTGTGATAGGAAGACAGCTCTGTCTTGGCTCTTTCACCTCCGAGCAAAGGAAGAATGGCACTATTTTTACAGGAAGTCGTTAGTAAGTTATGCCTAGAAGTCAGCATTTGTGTGCATGTTGGGCAGGTCCTAAGCTGAGAATAACTTGTGCCCCAACTCTGGGCATTTTGTTTGCCACTCGCTGGTCAGCCAGCCGGATGATTTGGAGACTTATTTAATCTTGTTTTATTTTCCTGACGAAGCAGAACTTCCATTAAGAGAAAGGTCCTTGGCTATGAATTTCTGCTCTTAACCTGGCCAATGAAATATAAGCCTGTGCAGTTTTGTGTCTATTTTAGGGAATGGGTGTGGGGGTGGTTAAGACTCTGCCTGGCTTAGATCTCCTGCATTCATGTCACCCTTTCCGGTTCTGTGTTTCTTGATCAGCTTTTCCTGACAGGCTACCAGATGGGTCAAAAAACTGAGCAGGAGTCTAACTGGCTCAGGCTAAATGAAGGGGTAGGGGGAGCTCCACTGGAGACCAATTTTTTTTTTCTTATAAGAATATTTTAAGTATTAGTCATTGCTATTTCAGTACTTTATTGGGGGGTTAACTCCCTTGAACTCCTCTAACTCTCTCTTACTGCCTAGGTTTGGGGAATACCAGGACAAAAAAAAGACTCATTTTCAACTAGTCACTGGTGACTATTATTTATCACTATATCATAATATCTAATATGTCAGAATCTATCTTCCAGAAAGCAATGGAATAAATGTACACATGATCAAATACCTGATTCATTTCAATTCAGCAACTATGTTTTATACCACTAAGTGTCTTTTCCTTAATCTGCCGGGTCATCCATGTATTATACGTAAACATGTTTGAGTTTGTAGTAGAAGTGGGGAAAGATGAATAATAGGTCTTCTCTGGCCCCATAATCATCAGAGACAAAGTAGGAAAGAGATTCCAAACATTAGATTTAGTCCTGCCCTGAAATTACATAGGGAGCTTAATGGTGTGAGCCAGTCGTAATATAATCATAAATATGCCCAACACAACCATCTTAAAGGGCCCAGAGTCTTCACTTTGTAGGAACTCACGCCTGATATTACGTGATAGGGAAATTACAGTGAATTGCTTAGTGAGATGGATTAATTTGGCTGGTAAATTAGTACCTTACTCTTGCTGAATAGGGAAGGCATAAACTTAGGATAGGATGAGACTCTTTATTAGGTGCTGTTTGGGGTCTTGGGGGGTGTGAAAGCACTGAGACTTTATTAATGGAGGGCTTCAAGGCTCAGAGAGGAAGTCCAGCAATGTACTTGTGTCTCTTACAAATTTGCTGGAGGAGATGTACTCCCTAAAAGCCTAAAAGTCACTAATGACTACACTATCTATACCTGGCAGTTACTAAGGGATACAATTGTATCAATTTATAAGAAAGAAGCATAATCTCAGAAAATGCCAAAGAATTTGCAAGTAGAGAATAAGAATGTTTTAGTATGTGTCTGGTGCTAAGTGGTTGGAGGTTCACAAACCTTATCTAAACCAATAGCTACCTGTCATGGCCATAAAACTCAATCTCTTATGAAAATTAAAAATAAATATATATTGTTTCCTAATTGGTCCGGCCTTCATCCACTGGAGAGTAAGATTCCTTAAGGTCTCGGCTTAGAGCTAGCCAAATGTAGTTTTCAAAGCTGCACAACACATTTTGAGTGACTGCAGTGTTGAGAATTGTTTAATTTTCACAACTTTATGAAGTGGAAATATTGTCCTACCTTCTCCAGAAGGTGAGAGGAAAGTTCCTGTGTGACTGAGTTCAGGAGACTAGAACAGGGATCTGTCATTTCCGGTTTCTCGATTTTTGCATTTGCCCTGTTCATTTGAAATCTTAGGTTTTTGAGACAATAACTACTAGACTGCTGCCTGTATGCTATTTTTGCCTCTGAATAATTTCTCCAAAGGAAACCAAAGATATACTTCAGCAGGGTATACACAGAAGAGCGTAGGCGTTTGCATTCTAGTAGCTACCATGTAAGCTGGGTATGGGACTATGGGCATGCAACGGCTAAGTCTTGGTCTTCCAAATTTGAGCTGCCATCGTACCTCAAAATATATCTGAATATTAAATAAAAATATTTAAAATACCTAATGCCCAGCACATAGTAGGTATTCAACAAGTACTGGTTCTTTGGCCACACAGTAGTATTCATCCCATTCTTCTCTTATTTCCATTTAACCTAATGTGGTGACTGGGGAGAAGGCACTAAAGGAAGAACAGAGTTAGAGACTGTATTAAATCATGCAGCATCTCTCTTCTACCAGGAGGAGGTTAAATAATGTTGACATGAGAAGCTCAGGGTGGAATTCAGTTTGGAGTAGAGAACTTATGTCGCAGCTGAAATGGCTTATGTGTGTTTATCCCTTGGGTTTTTCCTTAGGTTGTGTTTTGGTAGGCCTTGGGGCAGCCCAGGGAGCCCAAGATGGATAGGTAAATGCTCCTCCCCGAATCAACATCTGGTGACACCGACGTAAGCATCACACTTAATCTTACCCTTTTGTGTATAAACATGTTTGTCTGGTGTAATTCCTCGAGCTGCTAGACACAGGCCCTCGAGGATGTTTATCACCTCAGTAGAGAACTTCAGTGTTAAGAGCTGCTCTATTTACACTTCCCTCTGCAGACGATCCCGGTGCTTTTATGTAATTGGTGAGCTCCACTAACTTAGCAAACCAGTCAGCAGTGTGGTAAACAACACTCTCTTTCTTACACAGGTTTATGATGAATTCACAAGTCACCTCCGCTTCCAATTATCCCGCCTAACTTCCCTATTTTAAATTACATGAGATGACAGTGTTGTTTCTTTCCTAAAATTTAGGCCTTCATTTGACGGTTACTTCAAAAGCACAGCGATGTCTGCTGAGTGATAGGTAGGGCAAAGGATGGCAAATTGGGCTGATTCTGCTGAATCTGTTCAATGCTTCTGTTGAAATCCCCCAAGGCTTAAGAGGAAAATGGAGGTTTGGAAGCATTGTGTACCTTGTGTTTTGATTGTACTGCAAACATGTATGATTTCAAGGGTCAGTTTCAGGGTCCAGAAGAAAATCAAAACAGAGGGTTGGGAAGTCACAAACCTTATGTAGGAACCACATATCTGCTCATGCCATCGGAAGGTATACAGAGTCCAGGCACTTGAGAATAATCTCATTTCTATACACAGATCACGCCCCTGGACCTTTCCACAGGAGTCAGCTGCAGGCACTGAGAAAGGCCTGGGTTCTTCTATCCTATTCTGCCTCTGCTTTGGGTGCCGAGGAGAACCAATAGGGCAACCATTAGGCTGACATATTTTGTTTGCTTCTGTGATGGAGTGGGAGCATCCTTGACTGATGTCCACACTTATAGCAAATGCAGGCACCCAACTGCTAATAAACGATCAAGGGGATCACTTGGTTCCTCTTAGTATAATTCTGAAATTAGTTAATGGAAGTTAACTTCTGTGAACAGAAGTTAATTGAAGTAACACCGCTCATATAGTGGCCGGGAGGTGTAATAAGGTATGTGGACAAAACAAATATTATTCTACATCAAAATAGCTCTCTTGAAAAACATAAAGCTAGCAGATGGCCACAACTGAGAGAAATCTTAACAGAAGGACATTGCTTGGTGGTTACCATCAAGTTTTAAGGGGGGTAGCAGACAGCTGTACTGTACTTTGAGACCCTCTTCCTCCACTGACTGAGCAATGAAAGTGATCTTTCCTTTGAACTCATTATATGAAAAGAAAATCTACCTTTTGATCGAACATTTAGATTTGTACTTCGTTGTGATCTTATTTTGAATATTCATATAATTAATGTTCATGACAAAATAATCAGCAACTAGAAAACAGGGAACTTCACTATAAGAGAATGTTTTTCCTGTTTCTTTTTCTCCATTAACTTGGAATTGAACGAGTAGCATACAGTTGCCTCTGATCCCACTGAAGTAAGCACCTTAGCCATAATGTATGCAAGTAACTATTTGATTTACCTCCTCATCAAGGTTCTTCAGGATGAGGGATTGTGTCTTTCATCTCCAGTCTCCTATGCCCAAAACTAGTCTCTGAGCAATGCCAGGGCTGTGCTAATTCCTGTGACCAATGAGTCAGTTGTGTTGCTTGGATTTCAACTGCTTCTGTGCCTTAGGACACCTCCATAACAATGAGCAGCTCCCTGCCTTCAAAGGATTTTGAATCTAGAAATCGTTGTTATCCATGTTACACATGTAAAATTCAGATGATGGTAGTGAATGCATACCCCAGAAGAAAAAATGTAGTTAGAATGTTTGGAATGTGAGTTTAACATTACTTGCTCTTTCCTAATTTAATTATTGATTTAATTCACAAAAACTATTTGTCTTGATTTCTATCCTTCATCAGTGAAAATGTTGACCAAACTCCACTTCCTGCTATGAAATTAAAAAGTACAAAAGTCAATCACTTTTCACATATTTTCATCTCAGTGTGAAGGTTACCTGGGCTTTGGCATTGTATATGTGGGATTTTTTTTTTTTCTTCCTGAAGTAGGTATGAGCTTCAACTATACTTACATAAAGGCTACATCCACACAAAATAGGCACCAAATATTCAGGTGTGCAAATTCATATACTTAAAAAAACATAGGTGGGTTTAGTTTTAGCTTTTAGGGATACCTGGTGATGTACAAGAGGCCGTGGCAAAGCTGCAGTCTGCATCGGTCTGATACTGGAATCAAAGCCAACCGGAGACAGCTGCAGCTGCCTAAGAAACAAATCTGGGGAATTCAGCAGCAGAAGCAAATAGCTGCAGCCAAAATCCTGCAGTGTCAAATGCTCTGCTGTGGGATCTGGCACAGGAGTAGTAGACTGGCATTGCTGAACTTCATTTAAATGAAAAGACCCCTAGGTCTCTGTCGTGGGCCAACTCCATTATTGCTGTGTTCTAGTCCTCATTAAAGGGTTGGGTGGCAGGTAGTTTCACATACAGATATCTGCTGCCACCTATACTGACTGCAGAAACAGTGGCTGGAGGCAGTTTAAAACCTATTTTGATGCAGTAGCAGTCAAGGAACTGTGTGTACTTTATCATTAGACCACGTTGAAGCAGTGAGTGGAATCGACTCAAATTATGCCTGAATTAAATGACATTATTTGCAGGATGTTTTGATTGCAAAGAAGGTGCTCACTCTTCAGTTTCTCCCTCAAATATTTTATGTTGCTAAATTGCTTTCCTTTTATTCACAATAAAGAAGAGAAAGTAAAGATTCTTCATGTGTATTGAAGCCATCATTTATTCAAAAGCTACTATATGCCCGTCATTATGACCAATGTCGTAAGATTATATGCAGAGCTAATATGTTCACATGTCAATAGACTGCATTTATTTTTATACGTAATCCTATAACCATAACCATAAAGCTGCACTGATTTCTACCTTTCATCTAGAGTATGCCCTAGCTAATATCACCTAATTGCTGATATAAAATGAATTTGCTGTTTCTGCAATTAACAGTTATACAATTTGAGCAGAATAGTTTCCAATGAGAGAGAGCAAGATGGCAAATGGCCTGTATGACTCCACTAAGTTACACAAATACTATTCTCATGATTACAAAAAATAGGAAAGATGCCACATTCTATAGAAATACATATTTATTTAAATAAAGGTATTAGTAATTGTGAACACAAATCCCACAATTTAGGAACTAAACGGAGGAAACACTTTTTAAAAAATCTGTTTTTAGAGAATCTGCTTAATTCTTCTTGAAAGTGGGCAAAACTCATTCTTCAACTTCCCTCTCTTTTATATTATCTATGCAGCTGCTAAATCTTCATTTCTTCAATCAACCAAAAGTTGAATATTGTTAGCAAGAGTCTGCAATGAACAATCACCCAAATAAATATCTGTACCTCTTCAACTTCCTACAGCCCTGCATTGGTGTGGTTACTGTGCCTCTTTTCCATGTGTTCTGAGAGTAACCTGGTGACTGTATTCTTTTGCGTAGCCTTCTGGAAACACCTTGACAGCATTTGTAGTGTGTGCCTTATGCATTACTTCCCTACCCCCTTGCATCTTGCATTTGGTTTTTTAAAGAGCAATTATACATATGTATAAGAATGAGTATTAAGCTATAAATAATGCACAGCCAAGAGACTACAGTTACTAATAATTATCCGTACCAATAGCTAAGCTTTCATTTTATTTAACAGAATCAAATCTTTTGTGATGCTGTTATTGACCCATGAAAGAAAGAGAGAGAGAGAGAGAGAGAGAGAGAGAGAGAGAGAGGAAAAAAGAGATGGGAAAAGATGGCAACAGGGATGAGGAATTTAAGAACTGAGGTGCTGAGACGTAGGGTGGGATGGAGAGAGAAATAGTAGCTGTCTGGATGCAAAGAGGTTGTTATAATTAGGCTATTTCCAAATAAATTCATTTCTAGGGTTGAAAATACTTTGGTCATCAACTAATCTAAAATGTTTCCTAGTCTGATTTGAAACTGGGGCCTAAAAAACTGAACTGATCAGGTGCAAATCTTAAGAGACGCATCTCTGAGGTCCAATGCATGTCTAGATTCCCACTTTGGGGCTTTTTCTTGACTCTAGGCCAAAAAGAAAGCCATGCTGATGAGAAGAAGACTGGCTTGCAAGGACTGGCCAGCCAGTTGAGAGACTAAGCTGTTGCTAGGATTACTTTGTCTTCCCATAGTATTCTATATGCAAATATTGCTTGGCTCCACACAATCTGAACACCTTTGCCTTCTTGTTGTTAAACTTTGTGCCTTTCCCATTCCTAGAATGCTCTGACCCTGATTACTTCAATTTAATTCCATCAGTGCTTCCTTTAGAAAGCTCAGAGGATGGCTTTTGTCCCAACAGCCATGCACTGCAGCTCAGGTCAAGTGAGAAACATGACTTGGATCCACAGGGAAAACAAAAGAGACTCTTGTCCTGTTTCACCCGAGACAACTCTGACTTACTGTATCAATTTTTACTAGATCACTATAAAGAATGCACCCGATAGGCCGGTGCAATTTACAAAAGGTTCAGAGAGTGGGAATTGTTGTCATGTTATTGCTCGGTTTTTCTTTACAACTATCATTAACTTAATTTTATTTCAAATTTATGAATATAGACATAGACATGCATGTAAAATTTTGTGCGAAATTGTGCATGCACATCAAGTTCTGCTGTATATTGTACTTCTGTATAGTACAACAGAAGCAAATGTAAACAATGGCTCTGTTCACTCCACCTTTAGGAGGGCCGCTCTGTCATTTTTTGAAAGTTGTGTCACATGGGAGATATCACATACAGATATCTGCTCTTATTTGGGTGGAAATCAGAAGTGGTGTATGTGCACAGAAGTACAGTGAAATAAATCAGTCGTACTTGAGGCAAAAATAATGAATGGCTTCATCATGAAACCCAGAGGTATGAAGAGGTGGAATTCAAGCTTGATCTCTAACAATCTGCCATCTCTCTCAAGCCCAGCCTGATTCTCTGAACTGCCTTTTTTAAAGACACAAGCTAAGGAATTCGCAATGCATCCAAGAGACTGGTAAGGGCCACTTCCTCAAATGAGGTTCTGGCTCTTGGTACCATATTTTTTCCCCCTGAACTGAAAAAGGTGTCCCGACAAGCACAGAACTAAAATGGAGTTAAATTTCAAAGAGAAAATAATGAAGTGCCCATTTAGCATGAGAGGCTGATTGTTTAAGGATATACCTGATACACATCTACAAAATATTATGTGGTTGCTCAGGATTTGAAGTCTTCCAGTTTTAATCTTCAAGGGTGGCACTTTTGGAGGGAAAGCTGCCAAATTCTGTCAAAATGGCCGCATCAATCCTTTACTTTCGTCTCTTCTTTTTTTCCCCTCTGGTCTAGGTCAAATTAATTACTCATTTTGCTCCCTCCACTTACTTTAAATGGAATCCTCCATCTAAGTTGAATGTAGAGTTCTCCCTTTTATCTTAAAATTAACTCTTCTGCAGAACTGATCTCGTCCCTTAAGGTCTGGGGAATAACAGCCTCATTTCTTTTGCACAAAGGTCCCTGGGAGGACAAACCCCTCAGGTGAAGCTGCTGTCTAGTGAGTGCATATCTCACTGGGAGTCAGAAATCCCTACCTCCATAGCATTCATCTTCACCATCACCAGTGAAAACAACGTACTTTGGAACCTATTTCTTCTTTTCGGCACTCCTGTTTGAGTGCAAATCTAGCCCAGTGCAGGGATATTGTCTGTTCCTGAGGCAGGCTGTCCCCGAGCCCAGGGGTATCTATAATATACAGTCACTGGGCTATAACTGGGCCAGAAACAAAATAGGAATAAGATAAAGTTCTTGAGATGAAGAAGCTTACAATCTGCTACTGTGAGGCTTGTGCCTTGGGCAAAGCAGGGCTGTAAGATTTTAGAGAGCAACAAGTCCAGTTCAAAGTGTCAACCAAGGAATGAGGAAGGCGGCAAATTATTAAGATCAAGGTTAAAAAGATCCGAATGATGGAAAGAGAAGACGTGAGGAGACCTTGGGCATTTCTAAGACACTGTTTACCTGCTGCTCTTTTCTGAACCCTACTGTGTTTGGGAAGCTGGGTTGTAAGACTGCAAAGAAAGGCAGAAGAAATCAGAGGCATGCAAGGAGCACATCATCTTTTTGTTGGCACATATATATTATTTAAAGGAAGTGGACAAGTGAATGAGGTATAAGTTACCTCTTTTTATTCTCCATAACTTTTTTCAAGGGATAACAAGGACTATCATATACATTCAGAGTGCTATGGGTTTTAGATGGCATAAATCTACACTAAGAGGTTGGAATTAGGATAAACAGAGATTTACTCTATATCTTTAAGTTGAATGTCCTTTGTAGAAGCACTTGTAATAACTTTCTGCTACTATCCAATGTTGTTTATTTTTTTTCTTACTGGCAATGTTTTCCCAAGTTAAAGCTATGCAAGAACTTTCTAAATTCCCATGTATAATCTATGAAGTTAGGTATGAATTTATATTATATAAACTAACAAATATTTTTCAAAGATTTTCCTTTATGAATAATACTCATCACATTTTCTGGAGGAAATTAATATATATCATTATGTGCAGAAGTCAGCTTCTCTTAAAAGTACCAATGTAGTTGCTTACTTGAAGGGAAATTTACCTTTACAGTGATAATTGCAATAACCTTTTAAATGAACATATGCATACACCAGAACTTGCACCTGTCACTGTTGTCAGGGAAACAGGTCCAAAACATAAAATTTGATTCTATTATTGAGAAAGTATAGTTTCCAAAATGAATTTTAATGAAAGTGTAGCAAAGGAAAAGAAGAAAGACTTTCATGGAGGACTCTAAATTTTTTAGCAAAATCTCCCAACTAGCATTGACTAAGAGTACACATTGGTAAGTGTCATCTGAAAAGGAGACAAGAGTCAGCAAAGGTCAGCATGCAAGAAAGGACAAAAAAAAAAAGGCATCGCTTTAATGTTTACTTTTGTCATTGCCTGTTTTCAATCATGGTTTCTGCTGTCCACTGAAGCCTACTGGAGCACAAGCAGTCACCATGGCATATACAAAGATCACTGAGTTATCTGAATATTTTTCTAGTGTGTATGTAACTCTTGGGCTTTCTTCTGGGACAGGCTAAACCAGCTCAAGGTACACCCTAAGGGAAAGCTATTTTGACTCGCGACTTTACAGAGTAGGGAACCAATATCTAAAAAAGCTCAGTGACGTATAAGTTGCCTCTTCCAAAGTACAAAAGCAAATATGATCAGGATGGCCCCAAGCTTGGGTCCCTGCCATTTCTCCCTGCCCAGTCACTGAGTTCCCTGCTAAACACAGCCCTGCCTACTGCTGGTTAAAGCTGCTGCATTCTTTCACGGAAAATCACATTCTGAATTTGAATATCTGGAAGTTTACTGCTCATTTTTATCTTTGCAGGAGTCGAATTCAATTTGCTAAATGAAATAAATTGTTCACATCCCCCATCGGGTGTGTATCTCTTTACTAAATATGCTGATAGCATATAGATTACTTCGTGGGACCATGGAAACCAAACAAATATTGTAATAAGAGAATGGAATGCGTTCCCCATTCATAACTATTGCTTCACCTCTTCTGCGTTCTGAAGGCTTGTGAATCAAATACCTCAGCCTCCTAATGAAACTGGTGCTTCTTTTTCAGGCAAGAGGCTGGGAAATACATCTGTGGGGCTTAATTTAAAGCTATCTGATGGCGGTCCGGGCCTCGGCATACAATTTTTAGCATATGTCGATGGTATGCTTGGGAAAGAAAGCCCTCAGAGTCATAAAGTATGAGTGGGAAAGGGGTAGCCCTAGATGCAGGGATACAACTTTTGGTAAGGGCTAATGGTGGGCAGGCACTGCGCCAACTCAGTTTTCTGGCAGAGCGGTCGGAGGACTCCCCTGGCTCTCTGAGGCACCCGAGTCTGTGTGTCATAGAGTGGGAACGGGTGGAAAATATTTTCACTGTTCAAGATGTGATTATCTTGGCTTCCTCTCTGGCTGGCTTCTGGCACTTGCCCTGGGCCCGGTGTAACACTACGGTTGGGAAGTTAAATTACTGGGATTGGTTAAGAGGAGGTTTGGAATTGAAATCCGACTGCAGGGTTAGAGAAAGAAATTTTTGTCTGTTTGGTACCAGGGATCGCACTTGGGACCTTGTGCTTGCGAGGCAGGAGGCGGAACCCCTGAGCTAAATCCCCGGCTGAAGAAAAAACTCGCATTACCCAGCCAGTACCACAAAGGTCACCTCTCCATTTTCCACGTTTGTGGATGAACATGCGTTGTATATACTTTAAGAACTAAATATATTAGTATATAAGCTATGTAAAGTTATATAAATCTTTGTTATTAGAATAATTATTCCGTAAGTATTTATTGAGCACTCATTTTGTACCACCCTATTTTAAACAGTGACATAGTGTCTTAGCTACTTTTCCCCTTGCTGGCAGAAGACACCCAAGACCTGCACTTAAAGAAGGAGAGGTTTATTTTGGTTCATGCTTTTAGTCCTAGTTGGCTGGCTCCAAGGGCAGAAGGCACAGTGGAAGGGCCTGGGCAGAGTGGAGCTGCTCATGTTGTGACGGGCGAAGCCCATAGAGAATCCAGGGAGGAGCAAGAAGGAGAGAAGGCCAGCCAGCCAGGTCACACCCTCAGGGCGCACCTCTTCCAGCCAGGCTCCACCCATTAGCAGCAAGTCTGCTCTAAGCCCCATAATTCAGGCACCTCTCAAAAACCCCACCTGTGATTGCAGGAGACTTTCGGGACATCTTAGAGAGTACAGTAACGCGCACTGCTCAGCGGTATTCAAAACGGCAGGACGACACCTGGAGTACGAGCTGCCATACGCACACACGTGCTCCACTTAGGCCTCTTTTTTTTTTTGTCTCCCCAGCCCTCAGGTATGAGTTTACTACCCTGACAAACTCTATAAAACACTTCCTAAAGTGGGGGGGAAGAAAAGCTGTGAATATGCTCCATTCAGAGCCCAGTTCAGATGGACTGAACCCTATACTCTAAAGAAGAACCTTACAGGCTGACGGTGACTTTCTGAGCGTGGGTATCTCGCATGGTCAGTAAGAGGCAGGAGCTGTTTTTATTATTAAAAACTTGCAAATTTGTCCAAGTCTAGCAGGGATAGACAACAGGTAGGTAGGTAGAGAGCTGGGTAATTTTTTTCTAATTATAAAAGTATTATATAGATGTTAAATATTTGGAACAAAACACAGGAACAGAGAATGGAAATGTTAATTATTTTACAGTTCTATTCAATAGATTGATCTGTTCTCTATGGTTTATTATTGACTGTGGGACCAAAATGAATACAATGAAATTCTAATGTTTCAATTTCAACTACTGATATTCTTACATGCAGTGGCAACACCTGACAGCTTCTTTAACTGGTGAAAGGGGTGTAGTGTGTGTGTGTGTGTGTGTGTGTGCGCACGTGTGTGTGTGTGTGCAAAAGACAGGCAGAGAGACAAAGAAAGAATATAAGTATGAAAATATCTAGGAAAAGTGAGTCTACTAGAATTTCACTGCAAGCCAGACTGAAAACATCAGCAATGTTTAAGTAGGCCTGTCTTGTTCCCTGTAAATATAATTTTGGGAAACAATCTAAAAGATAAAGAAAAAAGTCTACACTTCATCTCTTATTTGCAAATAAAGCTTATTTCATCAATTGCGAAATTGCTTTGTGCAGTTTGTAACCTCATTATGGTCCTGGATCTCCCTGCCATGCTGCTTGTGTTTATGTAGCTGCTCTCTGTGGCATGTGCTCTGTGCAGAAAGTGTATAATTATAAATCTCCATCCACCAACAAGAACAATGGCTGCACCCAGCAATGCGGCTCTCCCTTTGTGCAGATGCTGTTTAGCATGGCAAAGGCCTCCAAACACGAGGAAAACAGCTGCCACTGAGTCTTCGCATTGGGCACCTCTTTGCTCATAGTACTGCTTTATCCATCCAATCAGAAGCAAATCAAAGACTAGAGATTTGAAGTCATGGTGCCTGCAATTACCCAGTCACCATAATTTGTGTGATAAGAGTTTCTAGTGCTTTTTAGGGGAAAATTAATCTGTGTATTTGAACACAGTAGCCCAACTAGAAAGCGAAAGTTAACATGTGAGGTATACTCTGTGCTCTCAATTTTTATGAAAGGAAAGCTATTAGCGTTTGTCCTTTATTCTGTGGTTCTGGTTATTATGGGTTAGATCTACTCTCCTCTGCAGTCCCCAAGGCATAGGTGTTAAAGGATGGCCGTAGGCCGTTGGATTATTGGGAGCTGGTGGAACCTTTCAGAAGTGGGACCTAGTGGAGGAAAGTTACATCATCAGGGAGGTGTGTTTTGCCTTTGAAGGGAATTTTAAGATCCTGGCTCCTTCCTATCTCTCTCTGAGATGAGTGGTTTTCTTTGCCATGCACTCCTGACTATGGTACACTGAGTTAACACAGACCCAAAAGAGATGGAGATAACTGAGCAATGGACTGAAACCTCTGAAACCACAAACTGAAGCAAGTCGCTCCTCCTTATAAGTTGTTTAGTTCAGGTGTTTGGTCAGAGTGGTGGAAAGTTGACTAACACAGTCAATGTTTTCTTAAATCTGAGATTTTGAAGAGCTACGTAAGTCAGTCATGAAAAATCATTTATTCCTTCAACAAACAGATATTGTTGCCTGACAAGAGTAGTATTAGACACACTGAAGACTCATTTCATGGCCCTTCCCATCTGAATAGCATAGCTGTGACACCTTGGATATGGAGGAAAACCCTACGTCTTTAGACTAATTCAACTCAGTACTGATTGGAGCTACTTTCAAGAAAAGTGAGGTAGAATGATTTTTCAAATCCAGACTCAGTCTTAAAAAAGCAGACACATGGTTTGGGGGTTGATTTTTACCTGTATTTTAGATTAAGGAATTCATTCAAATGAAGCCTGTAACATCATCACTTGGCTCTGGGAAAATGAACAAAGGGATGGAAGATGATTACATATCAGGAAGAGTACTATACTATATTTTGGTGATGTGTTCATCTGTGCCACTGATAATGCAGTGCACTCACAGTGCAAATAGTACCAGCTCTGTGGCATATTTATAACTAAATCTATCCTTTCCCTGGCAGATAGAAAATATCCCATGAGGGAAGAATGCCCTGTGAACTCTACTGCTCATCTAAGTGCTGAATAAACAGACATCATTTCCTAAACCTCAGATGGAACCCTTGTAAAAGGAGAAAAGTAAGAGGGACATGGGTAGAACAGGGTCAGCCTGTAGGCAAACTGTGACATTTCTAAGTAATTACTGAGGCTTCTAGAGTTGGGGAGGGGGCTCTCCATCAGCAGCCCTCCTCTCTGATATAAATAATCACCAAGTGAGCCGTTGAGTGGAAAGTCTCGTGAAAACACTCCTGCAAGACTTACGTTACAATTAGGTTGTTTCCTCGAAGCTTTCCTATGTAGAAATTTTGAAGCCTTCCAGATTTCCTCACTAAGGGTTGGAAAATACATAGGCACATTGGGCTCTTGGGTTTCATGATAGAGAGTGGATCTGGAAAAGATCAATGCAATGAAGAGGTCCACAGGATAATCACTATCGTGTATTGAACCTACTGTAGGAGAGTTTTGTACTGAGCACTCAAGGTCTATCATTTCCTTAATTGTCCCAACAACACTAAGTAAATGACAGCTTTTCCTGCCAATCTGTGAAGCTCAGGTTGGGAGTTGTCTAATGTCTTTTCCTGAACAATCTTATCCTAGGGGAAGATGTCACTCTGACTTTTCTGTGTCATGTTTTCCCCCAGCAATGGCTGTGAGATATTGCTGTTTCTGGAATTGAGTAGGCAAGTAGTGTGCATGATAGGAAAAAACCAAAAGGGAAAAAAGAAAGTCAAACACAAAGCACTAGTCAATTTCAGCATGTCTGTGGAGTGATCAAGGCCTTTTCTGCCTCAATTTTCAGCTGGCCTTTAGCTCTGTGAGGAGTACTGCCCTCCACCATAGCCTCAGGGAACCCTGTAAAGAGGATCACTCAAATTGTGGTGCAGCCATAGGAGGGCACTCCTGAAATCTAGAGGCTTCTTTCTCCCAAGAAAAGAGTCAGTAGAGTCCTGGTATGAGGGCATGGGTTTGTTTAACCAAGGCGAGGAATGTCTGGGGGATGAGTCCCATTATACTCATTCTGTGGAAAATGTCTGCTGCATATATTTGCCAAGCGATAAGGAACCTAATAAATCAAAGTCCCTTTGACGATTTACAATATCCAAAGGTAGTTTCCTGTCTCTTGAAAGTTATATAAATGGCAATGTTAAAAATAGAAAAGCAGTACAACAGGCTGCAATAAGCCATTGTGCACACATACGTGAAGAGGAATTTAGTATAAACCGAGGAGTGGTCATACTTCATTTGATGCAGTATTACGGATGGGGCCCATGTAAGAGCGTCAGAATGCCACGCTTCATTCTGACCTACGTACAGATCTCTCTCTCTCTCTCTCCAGTATGACCCCCTGCTCTTGAGTTTCGAGAGTGTATGCCTGATCTTTCTGTATCCCTCCCCAGCCCCCAGCATGCACTATTCAGTCTTGTCACACACCTATGAACTAAGAAATACATTCAACCAGTTTTCCCCTCATGAAAAAACTCATAGCCAGAGGCCCACTGTGCACCTGCGAAGAATAGCGTAGCGATGTAAAGTGGATTATGAATAGAGAATATGACAGTGGTTACCAGGGTTGAGTGGGACGGGGGAGAAGACATAGGTTAAAGCACACCAACTAGCATAAATGTAGGGTGAACAAGTTGGAAGATCTAATGAATCACTTGAGAAATCCAGTTGGTGACAGTGTATTCTCTGCAGGATTTTTGCTACATGAGTGGGTTATGGCTTCTCTTGCCATGCGAAGGGGAGATTGGTAAATATGTGAGAGGACATACAGATTAATTTGTTTTTCTACAGTGACCATTTGTATCTACATAGATACTGATAGCTACATCTTATACTATCAAGCCAAAGACATTAAATATAAACAATAAAATATATTACAAAATAAAACTGATAAGTTGAATTTTGTCATATCAGAGAGCTTGGGAAGATAATCTAGCAAGCAATAAATTTGAGATGGTGCAACTTTCACACATTCAGACTTGTGCTATATGTATCTTTTCTTCCTTCTCTCCTGAAAAGAATCATGAACAGGGCTGGGGATTTAGCTCAGTGGTTCCGCTGCCTGCCTCACAAAATGCAAGGACCTGAATCCAATCCCTGGTACCAAAAAAACAAAAAATCATGAATATATGAGACCCACTCAAACCACTTCATTTAACAAAATAAACCAACAAGCCAGACATATCTGTGTGTCGATACTTTTTGTTTGGATCCATAAGGCTTATAAAAATCACTGCTTTAAAAAAAATCACTTCTTCCTTGGTTTATTTGCTGCTCTCTTGAGATTATATATAGTGACAAACACAATGTTTAAAATCATGCCAAATAATTGCAATTATGCATCATGTCAAATTTCTAAACTAAGATTATAATTCACATGTCATGTGACAAGGAAAGAAGGAAAGGAAAAAATATGAGAAAAGGAAAACAAATGGAAACAAAGCGTTTGTAAATAGGGAGAGGTGGAGGGGTTTAAGGGAGGATAGGGGAATGGGGAAAAACTAAAAACCAAGTCACATCATGTAAGGATACAAGTTCCCAATGATGAATGTAACTGTAGATAAAAAGAGGTGCATTGCGTAGTCTATACATTATCTTATTTATTCCTCAAAATCAATTTATGGATAAGGAAATTGATTCTTGCCTTGGTCAAGGAATTGCCCAAGGTCACACAGTTAGTAAGCAGCTGAGTAAGGACTTCATGGATTTTTCTCAGCAATCTGTAATTTTAATCATTATGCCACATAACCTACCTTGGACTATTATAAAAAATAGCTATGCCGCAAACCTTTCTTCTTTTAGAAGTGTTAATGTGTTGTAACTGCTTCTTTCCTGCTCAGGCAATAATTTAATTTTCAAGTCGTACATATACAAGTTCAAATGAAAAGATAAAGTGCTTCAGACACAGGTTATCCAGTTCTACTTTGTGGTTATAGATGGTTACACATATACCACAAGCATGTGGTTTGCATTCATCCAGATTTTACTTTAGAAATGCATTTCAGTGGAAGACATTTGAAATATGCACTTTGGCCCTGGTTCCACTGAACAAGTGTCTGCTTTTATTGGGTTTACTCTGAACTCAGGCAACTTTACGGCAACTAAATTTTCCTTCTTGAGTTTTATTTGGTATGGTTCATTGCAAATGTTTCCAACTAGTCCCATGACAGACTTCGGTCACTGCAGTTTTTCCATGAGTTTTATTTATCCAAATCTCAGATCTTAGAAACTCAGCCAGACATGCTTAGCTAGTCAGTCTGCACAGGCCCTGTATATATCCTGCCTTCAAGATCTACCAGCTGAGAGCACTGTGTTTCCAACACGGAGCTTTTGTAAGGAAAAGTCATGGCTCTCTCCTTTGTTATAGAAGGTGGGTGGTGAACGTGCATTGCTTTTATGGGCTTTCACATTAAAGCTCATTGTGGAGGGCCTGAATTCTCTTAACATAAAAATTTAAAGTCCCGGCTATTTGTTCATGTGTTTCTATTATGATGCCTCAAAGAAAGTTCTTTTTATTTGTTTTTAATGCTGTCATTGCAGAGGAAGGTAGTTTGATGTGACAAGGGTTATACAAATACAGTTTAACTTCCAATACCTAAAAAGCTTGTACTCTAACAGATTTCTGCTAAAAAGGAAAGGGAGGGTCCTGGGACCAAAATATTTTTCCATTTTTGCATTAGATTTTTCCATTTTTCCCTAGGTACTCTTTGAGCCTTACTGAATTTCCAAAGCACAAGGCACTGGCTTTCTGCAGCCTGAAATGGAATGGTCATTTCCCCCAGGGAGCCGTCAGGAAACTGTCCTGTGTGTAGGCGAGGTGCGCTGTCAAATTTAGGTCCACCATTGTCCTGACGAGGCAGTGTCCAGGTTACCCAAATCCAGTCACTTCATCTGTCTTTCAGTCTTTCACTTCATTTGTCATATGACTGGAAATGTTTATCTCAGAACATGGAAGAAACCTGACCAGAGCAACTCTAGAATTCTGCAAGAGGGTCAGTGTGTGTGCATGTGTGTGTGTGTGTGTGTGTGTGTCTGTGTGTGTGGTGTGTAGAGATGGATCTGAATTCTAATTTGATTATTTTCATAAGTTCTCCCTCATGCTAGAGCTCTACATGATGCTACAAAGGTAAAGAGAAAAGGCTCAGGGCATATTAGTCACTTGACACTCCTATGTATTCCAATGATAAATGTTCTATTACAGTTCATAGTTCTGTTTTAAACTTTCTGTTACTACACTAAAGGCAAATGCAAATATACATCTACATTTTACACACAGGAGTCTAATAAATTACATAAATGATTTATAAGACAATAGGGAGTGAGGGATTTCCTCCAGTCCTCATTTTAAATCGGAGGCCCAGAATAAACTCAAAATACACAGAAGTTGATCGGATTCCTAAAAGTCTATGATTAACTTAGAGACCCTGACACCACATTCTACTATTAGATGAAATAGACATGAAAAAAAAATTCATGTCAGCTAGGGTCAGTGCTCAATGAAATGCTGATGTAATATTTTTAGGTATGTGTTCCCTGAACTTAGGTGTGTTGTTAAATAGTGACGCTGAGCTCCTTAAAACAAGCTGCTTGAATTTTTTTAAAGCTTAGTTCTCTATTATATCAAACTTTATTTGTTGAATTTTTTAAGAATTGCATTTTAAGGAATAAATAAGATTGTCTAAAGGTTTTGGTGACTTTAATATATATGAAGAATCTTAAATTGTGCATAACCAATAAAGTACCCTCAGTGAGAATGCAAACTAGTACAATCACTATGGAAATTCCTTCAAAAAGTAAAGCTAGAAATTCCATTTGACCCAGGTATTCCTCTTCTAGGTATCTTCCCCAAAAGAGTTAGAGCCATGATAATGCAGTGATACATAGCAGCACAGTTCACAATAACTAAATTATGAGCAGCCTATAAGCCCATCAATGGATGAATGGATAAAGAAAAGATGAACTTGAGTAATTTGTAGGAAAATGGACTCATAATGTTGTGAAATATATCAGACACATAATCATAAATATTGCATAATTTCTTTTATATCAGAAACCCAAGTTGTAATACAAAGAGCAAAACAAAAGACAGATTAGAAGAAGTAGGGAGACAGATCTTTCTCAAACGGGAAGGCGACCAAGATGTGGAGGGAGGGAGGAGAAGGGAAGAGGACAGGAATGAAAAAAGGAATTAAGATGTGTTACGTACACGTATGAACTCCACCCAAGGAGTGCGAACATTTTGTACTGCAAGCAAGAATGAATAAAATAACAAAATAATAAATAATAAAGACTGCAAAATAATGAACTACCAACCTCAGGATTCAGTCTTCCATAGTGATTCGAAATTAATCTTAAAGTTTCTCTACATCTCTGGGCTGAATGTTTGTGTTCTCCTAATGCCCCAATATGTTAAAATCCTAAAACCAAAAGTGAAGGGACTTAGAAAAGGGAGCTTTTGGATGTGATGAGAGCATAAAGTTAAGAATGATATTAGTGCATTCCTAACAGAGGCCCTGGAGAGTTTCCTTGCCCTTTTGCCATTAGAAACCACCTCAAAAAGATGACTGAACAGATTAATCTTGACTGCCCAGTTGACCGGGTTAAAAGGCTCCCGGAAAAGTGATCAGATAGTGAAGGCACTAACTTCACCAGTAGGCTAACCCATTCCTGAGTCCACAGTTGAAGGGGCTATTAAGAGGTGGTGCTTAACTGGAGAATGGCTCATGGTGGGCATAACCTTGGGAACTCTATGTTGTTCTTGAACCCTCCCTCTGCTCTTTTCCTTCTAGCTGCCATGGGTTGAAAGCTTTCCTTCGCTATGACCTTCCTCCATGACATGCCTGCCTTGAAGCTTGCCGATCGTGGACTGAACATCTGGAAATCTCAAACGAAATAAACTTCTCCTCCTTTGTGTACTTCAGGTATTTTGTTCCAACAATGGAAAGTTGACCAATATAATGAATGTTTATGAAGTACAAAGCAAGGCCTTAGTAAACATCAACTCTGCTAGGCCTTAACTTCGGACTTTCCACCCTCCAGAACTATGAGAAATAAAATTCTGTTGTTATAATGTAAGCCACCTAATTTGTGATACTTTATTACAGCAGTCACAATGGACTAGGAAACCTGTTGGGTTTTATTAGGGGAAGAAAATATATCATCCTTTTCTAAGGTTAGCAATCTGTGTTCTATTCTCCTTTGGATGATATTTAGTATGGCCTTTGAAGGACTGGTATGTATATTCAGATTAAGATGACAGAAGCTCAGAAGGGACTGCAGGTAGGACTATTAGCTACGTAAAGCTATGATCTAATTCTGGCCTTCAGAATTTATGGAATTTGTGGTTTGGCAGGAGTCAGATTATTGAGCTATAGTAAATCACCTTGTGGTCATATGCAGTTTTAAAACAAAAAATGTGTCATTACTTTGATTCTACATTGCCAGAGTGAAATAGATTTTTATTTCTAGGGACATTCAGTAAGAGGAGCATGACTAGTACAGTGAACCTGTCTTTGTGCCCTGCTACACTACCTTCTAGGAAATAAACAAAGATGAAAAACAAATTCTACAAAACTCCATTGCTCTGGAGATGGAATTCTGGCTCCTCCCAATTTTCTTCGTAATGTTATAAGCAGTCTTTATTGTAAGAGAAAACCATGGAACAACGACCTTGGAAGGAGACCAACAACTTCTGCACTACTACGTTAAAAACTTTAGAGGCCTCCAAATATTTGGTCTTGTAGTCTAATGATTGACATTAGCTCATTAGAAATGTCTATTGAGAAAATGAAAAATAGACTTTTCACCTAGAAATGTCAATCCATGCTTGAAAGAAATTCTTACAAAACTTTCTAACAAAAAAAAAAAAACACTAGTTGCAAAAATTGTATCTATATCTAATCAAGATAAATGCTGAAAACAAAGCAATATGTTCCATTCCATCAGTAGTTTTAAAAATCTAATCTCATCGTCATTCATTTGAATAGTTCACCACTTTTTAGTTCTCAAATGGACAAATCATGTGCTTAGTTGCCAAGATGTGCTGATAGAGAGGAAGAGTTTCTCTTCTCCCAATTCAAACTATGTTCAGAAGCATGACTCTAGATAATCCTTCCAAAAGCAGTAAACTTAAAACAAATTTAAAATCAGTGTGAATAATACTGTTGTTTCAAAGATCTGTGATGTATCTCTTCTGGTGTAGGTGTTAAAATTTACCAAGGAATCACTTAAATATGGAAAGTATTGACAAACTACAATATGACTTGGCTCAAAAATGTGTCCCTGGGCTTTATTATCTACCCAGACAATAATAAGACAAAGAAGGGTGGAGATATCGCCGGAAATGGCTAATTGATGCTCAACTTGGGGATTTCAGTTAAAAAATAAATTTTGAAAAGTCATATTACTTGTTTCAAAGAGAGATTTTGAGGTTATATTAAGTACTAATTGTCTAAGTCTCCTGGCCTAGGTGTATGTATTTCCAAAACTGAGGGGGAGAGGGGTAGAGACAGAAAGAGTTTTTAAAAATTAATTCTAATCCTGCTATTGTTCTGTACCTTGCTTTGCCTTACAAAATGATTGCTTTACTAAAATTATTAAAAGGGCACAGTAATGAATATTTAAAAGTTTTAGCATAATAAAAGTTGTCAGGAAATGTAGAGAACTGTATTGCAAGTAATTACTTTATTGTTTTGAGGAAAGAAACTTAAGACAGGATAAAAATGACAAGATTTTAGAATAAAGCTGACTTAAAATTCTTGCTCTAGACAATAGACACACCAGTTAACATGTTTGAGGTTTGGTTTCTTCATCTACAAAGTAGGAACTATAACCCATGCACCAGAAAGAGATTACAAAGATGAGCTACAGCAATCAATCTAAGACCTTGAATATCTACCTTACTACTTTCATAATTAATATCATTGATATTAATAACTGGGACTTTACAAAAATGATCTGAGTACATTTTAAATAGACGTATATGTTGGTGCCATGAGAATTTAAGTCTAGGGTGAAATTTCCAGTACAAGTTTAGAGAACACTTCCCAGGTAATTCTGCAGCACATCTCTTTTAAGAATAATGGGTCCGATGAACTTTCACCTTTTTAACAGGTCATACTGTGATTGTCATGTTGTGTAACTTGAAACATTTTCTCCAACAGTATCACATGGTTCATGTCTCTCCATGACTCACATTTGACCCACGAATTATGTTAAGTGCCTTAGGGTTCAGCTGTGCAGAATTTGGGATTTTGAGAAAGACAAGTAGGGTGTTTTACTGGTACATTTCAGCATGATCTAACTGTAAGAAGTATTTGTGGTGTAAAAATGGATCCAGCTGATTGCATCACAGAACTAAGGGAGGTCAGGTATGTTCACCCTCAAGACTTATTTTTCTCTGCTCCACGGACCCCAACATAAAATGAAAGTATTAGGCAAGAGAATGTGCACAGTTCTGCAGAATCAAATAAAATTATGGGAAAGGGTTAAATATTAGCAAGGTCTAAACAAGAAGAAATGTTCTCTGCAGTAATTGTTTCATAGGTATTTTTTTAAAGGATCCTCTAGAATACTGGGTGTCTGGATGGGAGATTGCTAAAATATAGGGTGTGAAAATGGTTCTCTTTTTATAATTTAAACAAAAAGTTGCACTAGAAATAACTCGGCGTTTGAGGTGGATAAGCTTCAGACAAAGGGAAAACCAAACCTGCTAGTCAGAGATATAAAAAAATATCAACTTCTACCTTATGTTGCCAAGGAGACTGTGTAAATAGACTTAAACAAAGAGAAGTGGCTGGCTGGCAACAGGGCTAATGTGGAAAATATCTTTATTGATGTGTGGCATGCTTTTTTTTTTTTTTCCAGAAAAGCGGGAAGAGATGGCAGGCAGAAAGAGAGAGAAAACAAACAAACAAACAAACACAAACAAGAATGGAAGCCTTTCTTCCAAAGAGGGCCTATGAGTCCCTGAGAGATGAACATGGCAGACAAGGCCCATCTCTTGGAGATCTCTTGTAAAGAAAACTTGGAAGCCTTCTGCATTGTCTCAGGATTTTGTTAATACTTTTAACTCCCACACTTAGATTAACTGCATGAGGAAGTCTCAAAGAGGGTCTTTTCATTCAGACATTTAATCTGTGTTTGCTTTGTGCTTCCTGGGCAGGTCAGTGCCTAGAAGGTCGGGGAGAGAGCGAACAACAGGGTCTGTCTGGTGGAGACCATCATTATCTAATAAATAAGTAAACAGATGCACAGCAAATCTCATGTAACTCTCATTCCTTCATTATTTTGTAAATATTTCGAATCTAACCAAATTCAGTCATTCCCTCTTCATTAGTTTCATTCACTTAAAACATAGGGGGCATCATAGATAAATTCAGTGGAGTTGTTTGTAGTCCTGGTCCTTCAGAATGTTCACAGCATGTGACACTTAAAAATGCTTACATTAGTGACAAATTTTAATGAGAAGAGTTTGTGATCTTAAACCACTGTGTATGCAGTTTGAGTACAAATCTGTAAAACTACCAACAGATAAGAAAACTATGCATTTTTAATCTTCATTTCCAAATATTCTATAATATAGTGGTATGCAAATTCATTTATATAAATAAAAGTATAGTTAATGAATATGAATCTGGCTTCAGATGTTGGACCTTGTGGTTTATTCTTCTAAGGACTTTGAAGCAAGAATGGTTAGATTTGACAAAGATATAAAACTATTCCTTATATTTTTGAAAGTTTGTTTGCAGGTTTTTTAGAAAATGAAAATGTCTTTTGAATGTTTCTCTTGAGATGTTTTATCATAGACTTTGTTTTCTTTGAAGATAAAATAAGAAAACAGCACTTATTAGAGTCTCCGTTTAATCAGAAAGTGAATGTTAGTATTGGTACTTACACATTCAAAGAAAAAAAATCCCTTTTGATAGCTTAAGCATCAATTGATTAAGAACAGAAATATAATTGGCATCTTAAATCTTTTCCTTAAATTGTAAGGGTCAAAGAGAATTCCTTACTTTATAAAAATACAGGCAAAAATTTAGCACTCTGAGCTGGATTGTTGAATTATTAACATATCTTTTGTTTTTTTTGTCACACTGCTCTAATTTGAGCTGTTATACTTTTTTTTTTTTAAATTTGGAGTCTGTTTTAATCCTGTGTCAAACAGCATGCTACTTCAGAAAGGTTGTCAGAAAACACGAAGCCAAATGCAGCAAAGAGTCACTCTCTTGAACTCTCAAAAATATCGCTAATTTTTAAAGACACAGGCTTAGAATTAACTTGCTTTTATTTCAAATTTCCCTCCACTAAACTCTCAGTTGTGGCCTGCATAATACACATGGTAAGACGATACCACCCTAATGCCTTTTATTCAGCAAATTATTGGAACTGCCAAACTCTCTGTGCTTGAACTTTTGCTAGGATCCTATTGGTTCTTGTTTATTTTCACGGAATTGAGAAGCTCACTATAACAATGCTGACATCTTCCTTTGAGAGCTCAGACCGTGCAACTATAATTTTACATGTTGGTGAGGAAGTGGTTGTATCAAAGAATGAATATTCATTTGGGCCGAAGTGCAAGGCATTATTTAAGCAAGAACAGTATGGGACTGGGCCTTTTATTAACTCACCCATTCCTTTCATCTTGCCTCTTTCCAACTTCTCTTTCTACTTCTTGCTTCCCTCTTTCTCTGCCCTTTCCCTCCTTTCTCCTTCTCTCCCTCTCTGTAAATGACAGACCTTTTCTTAGATGCATTTCCCTATAGTGGAGCTTCACACAAGAATTCTTTCCTCCTGCTTCTTGGTTAGTGTCTGCAAATTGTGAGAGAATTTTAACATGAAAAGCAACAACGGATTTGAAAAACACTTCTCCACCTCACCCCACCTCCACGGTGGAAATGATGATATCCTCACCATCTGTACACTCCCAGGCTGTGAGTGGGCAGGGGACCAGCTGGTGATGCAGCCCATGGCAGAGGTCCAGATCCTAGCTTCTGGGAGGGCCTAGAAGCTGCTGAAGCTGCTCAGCTATTGGATCATCTCTCGTTGTGTACACTGAAGGAAGATTGTTTTGTACAGCAAGTATCTATATTACAAAAGGGAGTCAATATGGAGTAGGGGAAATATTCTGGGTTCAGTAGCAGAGGACCTTAGTGCGTGGAGTTCTTCCCCCCACCCATTGAGTGTATTGGTACATTTTTGGTATACAGTACAATTACATTCATCATTGGGATCCTGTACCTTTACATGACAGGTCTTGGTTCTCATTTTTTCCCCTTGTCCCTGCCCTCCCTTCACGCTCTCCTCCCCTCCCCATTTACAAACACTTTATTTCCATTTTTTCCTTTTCTCCTATTGCTTTTCTTTCCCTTATTACCTTTCCCGTACCCTTCCTACTTTCCCTACACCTTTAGCCCCTTTCTTCCTATTTCACATTGTCAGTTATCTCATTAGGATCTTATGTGCTATTATAGTTTATTCATACCAGAGAAACTATTTGGTATTTACACATGTGTGACTTATTTATTTCACTTAGAAGTTTATTCTCAATATGTATCCATTTTCCTATGACTGAATCTAATTTCCCATTCTTTATGGCTGAGTGGTATTCCATTTTAAGAAAAAAACACGTGCTTGGATTTCTTTATGTAACTGTGGGATCTTGCTTCTGCCCTTTAAGTCTCTCTGAAGTTTGGATTTTTCATTTCTAAAGTGAAGATCTCCAGCTTTAGAATTCTGTCATTTTGCTAAGGAAAATGTGTGCAGAATTAAGAAGGGAAAGAAAGACATTTTCTTTGTCTTACTTGACAAGCCACGGTAACAGTAGGATATCACTGTAATTTTAAAACCTTTCTGTGAGGCAAGATGTGAAGAAGAAAAGTAAACAAAATGCCATACTTTCCTCATCAGTTAATGAAGGGACTGTGATTATTCTGAGATCACAGACTTCTTCAACGAGACAGAATAACTCCATTTGGTGACCTCGCTGGCACCACCTGTGTGTCCATGTGTGGAGCAGAACTAGAATGAGAATGGCGGTACAGTAATCACCATTTGCAAGCCAGAGGGGCAATGCTAACAGACCCTGCAAGCTGTTTCCAGTGCTGTCTAAAATCCAACAGAAGCCACGATATCCACAATGGGACAGTGATGTGATATTTCCATGAAAAGCCACCTTTTAACCTTCTAAGTAATTTCTAAAACCATAAAATACCTAACATTTTTGCTTTAACTCCTACAATTAACAGACACTGAATCTGGTCCTTTCTACTCCTAACTGAACTAATGTCAATACAGTCTTAGGGACATTTCACAACTACTGAGAAGAGGACTGGATTGGTACAGTGGCTGCCTAACTGCAACTGAAGATACTTTAACATATTTTAAAACTGAGGCCCACTGGCTGTGATATATTTTCATGAAATGAAGTATGCGTAACAGTTAGCATAAAGCTCCTATACCTGCATATGCATTTATAGGCAAAAAAGCCAAAGTGAAAGTGAAGGTCAAGCGTCTTTTTAACTGTTCCACAGTGGAACTATCTAAGAGTTCTTCACCATCTAGATTATTCTATGGCTATAATTAGTATTCTTGCTTTCTCTTTTTAGTAGATTAGTCCTTCCTTTTTGGTCACATTGCTGTTGTATAAATAGGATTTGTGTGTGTGTGTGTGTGTGTGTGTGTGTGTGTGTGTGTTTGTGTGTTTTATGTCACTCAACATTCCTGACACTGAGATAGGCAGTCTGAGAAAATTAAAAAAAAAAAAAATAGAAAAGGTCTGTAGAGAAACCTAAGGGCTTATCCTCAAAATTTGAGCTGGACTTTTCCTAGAACAGATCTTAGACGAAAGGCATTGAATGGTGAAGTTGAGATTAATGGAGCTATACCTCCAGTCTGCCACCTGGGGTCCTTTCACCACTGTCAGGCTGTCCTCCTTTCATTGCTGCTTGAGGGGATGAAGCTGGGGGGGGGCACCTGCCCTTTAGAGCAGCAGATGTGCCTGTCAGTGAGTCTAGCCTGAATCTCTGCAGTCTCTCCTGTCAAAATATAGGGCTGAGGGCTGGGGATTTAGTTCAGTGGTTCTGCCACCTGCCTTGCAAGTGTAAAGACTATATATATATAGCTAATCCATAGATACACATGATAATAATAACAAAGTAATAAATAATTATATATACAGTACATCTAATATATTTTTATATGTAGTCATAATTCTCTGCCTGAACCTAAATACTGTACACAGCTTACTATGGCTTTTTTTTAGCTGTGTGTTAGCTAAATGCAGGATGGAGATTACTTGCAAATCTTAGCTCATTCTAAATGAACTCTGTTCTACTACAGCAGTTCCTAATATACCAGCATATTTCCATATATTTCAGGAACCTTTTCTATATATGTCAGAGAGCGATGTCTTTTAAGCAAGTTTTACAGCCCTTAAAGAGACACTTGATGACTATGTCTTATTCACTTGCTAACAACTACTGGTGGGTGGCCCAAATCAGAGGAAACCTAAGAAATTAGCATGAAACCCCTGCAAAAATCAATGACAGTTATGGAAATGAGCTCTTTACCAATCTTTCTCTGACATTTTTGTCCTTTTTTGACCCTTCCCCTGGGCAGCCTATTTTGTAGCAGGAGCATCACCAGTGAAGTCCCAGAGAAAGGAAAATGAATAGAAAGATGGCCATTATTTCTACTAGCTTATCAGATCATGGCAAAACACATTATGTCAACATGCCTCCTGCAACAATCTAATCTTTACTGGAGTTAATTAAAGCAATGAATTCCCTTCCCTTTCAGAAGAAGGGTGATTATATAAATGATGTCCCAGTCTATGCCCATAAGGCACATGATTTCCCTCCCCTTCCTTTAGTGTGGCAAAGTACCCCAAGAGCTAAATTGCTGTTGTATTCTTTATGTGATCTGTCCAAAATTCTCCCCCAAATTTGTCTGGTTTGCAGTCCTGTCCAGTGGGATGGCAGACACACGTCTCCACCTGGATACAGGACTCGGTGGTTAATTAAGCCTTTCCTACAGTAAAGATGCATCGTGTCCACATCCATAACCTAGCAACAGGAGCACAGAGTGAGAGCATGGCAAGCGCACCCTTTGACAGGCGCTATAACGCTCTTCGACAAGTTACTAGTGTGGGTGATGCTGACAATCATTAGGCAAACAGAATGCCAAACAATTGTAAGAAAAGCTGTCAAACATTTCATGTTATTATCTCTTGCAGAGGCCTGTGATTTATCATCCTAGGAAAAGCACATAAAAAGAAAAGAATTCCTCCAAACAGTGGCATTTTGTTCACATCATAAGCCTTGGCTTCCCTGACTGTCTGCAGACTGACATCTCCAACGTTGGGTGGAATGTTCAGCAATTTGCTCTCTCATTTAGTGAGCCTGTCTCAGGGCTGAGCTCTAGCTACCGTGGGCAACTTCAGTGCACCAAGAACAAGAACAAAGAGCCTCTCAAGGCATGGGAAGAGATTTGCCTCAGACCTCCAAATAAGGCAGAGAAACTGACTTCACAGATGATTAGTTTCCTGGGCTCCTCAACAGGATTTTTTGTACAAGATCACGCTTGTCATCTGGTCCTCCCTGCCCACTCAGGACCCTGTTTGAAGTTCTGGATTAGGCTAAGATGTATTTTAAAGACTTTGATATTTTCAGCACAAAAATCGTATTTCTTAATGACATTCCCCAACGGCTGCAAATGAATCCAGAATAAGAGATGGAACCAATATGTGTCTCATTTGGTTTCATTAGTGTTTGGCACAATTCTGTAGATGACCTCTTATCAGTTGAGAGAAGTTCCGTAAAAGGACCTTCCTTCAGAAGTGCTGAGCCAATGAGAAAGATAGAATAGGTTAATGTTATCTGGAGAAAGCCCACGAGCAGACTCTACCTCTGCTTTCTGGTTTGCTAAGTGCAGAAATGGACTTGGGAGGGGTCCATATAAATGAACTTTTCAACTAATGAGACATCCTAGCCATGACATTGTTAACCTGATGTCCTAGGCTAGAACACTCCCAAGTGTGGAGATGAAGCAGCCCTTCCATTACAAACCCCTGGATTCTCAAATATCTTAAACTGGGTCCTCACTGTGTTCCACAGCCCTATCCTTGGTCTAACAAACAGATCCACTTAACAGTAGGAGCCTCTTCACTCCACTGAGTGCCTTGTTTAATGCTCATTTCTTTCTAAACTTGTCAAAACCTTTCTAGCTCCTCTCTTCACCTTCTTCTAAATTTTTACACCCACCAGAGAACATTTCCTTAAGATCTCTTTTGTTGTAGCTTGAAAAAAAAAATCAGTATATAGCACATCTTCATTCTCATTAGGTAAGTTTTGATTTTTAAAAACATCTAATAGTTCTTCTACTCAAAATTTGGAAAATTACTTGTGTTAGCATATAAACAACCTGAGCCTTAATTTCTCCTTGATCTGCATCTTCCTCTATTAATCTGCTGACAAGTTATTCTATACCTATGTGCTTACTGCTGGCTTCCCGGGAACATCTCCTCAGAGTGTCTAACTGGATGGTACTTGGTATATTTCTGTGTCTTCTAAAGGTTGATAGTGAATTTGACTGAACAATCTGAATTACAGGTAGTTACTTATGTCCCATCATCTCAATGTTTTGTAACATAGTGATTCATTTCCTTAGTTCAAAAAGGTGGAGGGATTTGGTACATGCTCCCTTTCTCTGTCTTTTTTTACTCTTCTTTATAGGCAAATGTAAATTATCCCTTAAAACATAACTCTGGCACACTATTTCTATTTTGGTACTTTGGAAATACCAAAGTGGGAACTAGGTAAGTGCATAATCCCTACAGAATATTCAACTTGAGGGCCTACAGCTTGTGGTAGGCAGGTTTGTGGTGCCAACTTGGAAGATGAAGAGCTTGTTGACCAACTAAACCAAGTCAATTTTTAGCACCTTTTCATTCCGTAAACTCCCAACCTACTCTGTTTGACCTAGGCTGATCAGAAACAAAAGGTACAATAGTCAAGACAAAAGCGAGTGATTTTCTACTGGAAGTCTTTTCTCTTGCCAAAGTTGATGCTGAGTGAGTAAATTTAATGACTTTTAAATTAATATCCTTATGTCTACAATCACCGGGCAGAAGAGGTAATATGAATTTAAACTTCCAGTAAAGGAGAGAACGAATGATACTTGGGGTTCTTTCCAATCTCAGTCGTGACACAGTCTCCTGAAACATCAACTTATGTGAGAAAAGAAGATAAAATTTTAAAATCTAGATTTCTGACATGTAACAATAATCTGAAATGAAGCAGTTCATTTTATATATCTATATCCTTAGAGGCAAGAAAATGAGGCACAGACAATTTTCCTCATTGTCTGAGCTAAGAGTATGTGGCAAACACAGCATAATTCAACTTGTTCATGAATTCTTCAACTTTTTCCCAACCAAAAACTAAAAGGGGTGGAATTACCCGATATAGTCACAGCTAGGAATACAGTTTAGTAAAGAAGTAGGATGAGAGAGGGAAAGGGCTTTTATGTTGTTTTGTTTTGTTGTTTTTTTTCCTACAACCTAAATATGTTGAGTGTCTGAAGGAAGCAACGTAACCAGGTCAAACTGGCCATGCTGTGTTTTGGGAAATCTTGGCTGTGAGGATCTTCTGTGGTAGAAAAGCAGGCCATTCTATCACACTGGCTGGAAGGCTGACCCTGGGATTCCTGGGATGTGTGGACCTCAGTTACCCATGAGTCCCTGTGGCGTCTCTCCCATAGAAAACAGGGGAAGCCCAGGCAGTTAGTATTCTGCACACACACACACACACACCCCAACAGCTTGTGCTTGCAGAAGCAATCATTTTTCAGCTCTCTTCAGATGCTATTTATTGGTTATTTTTCCCCCTTGGCCCAAAAGGCTTCTTTGTGCTATAAGGCAGGGCACCAATGTAACAGAATATATTAGAAACTGCTCAACTGGGGTTGTGCAGGGGTTTTACTGGGGTTGAAATGTTCAAACAAAATATGACGGATGTTTAGCTCGCTTTGTGTGATCTCAATACCAAAGTGTCACTTGGCTGACTTATTTTCTCCCCTCAGAGATTTAGACAATGCTAGTTTTAGACACAAAGTCTGGAAGACCCTGTACACGAGGCAGCTCTGTGTCAGTCATTTCCATCCCATGAGGCTCTGGATGTCAAGATGCTCTGCAGGCGGGTGTGAATAAACTGCTTAAAGAGGAAAGCCTGTGCATGGGCACTGCAGAACAGTGCAACTTTGCCCTGAATTTTTCAATAAGTGCAAACATTTTCCTTTTCGTGTCTTGTTAATTGAGACAGGGAAAATAACAGTGGGGATGGAGTCAAGGGAGGCTCCTGGATAGGTTAGTAAAGTCATTTTTCTATTACTTATCAAAATTTATAATTTTGTTTTCCTTTATTAGGGTATTTTTAAACATTTATTTCACACACAAAAAAACTGTAACCTCAAGAAAAGAGGCGATGTGTCTTTCCTGTTCATTATTACGGTGGTAATGTTTACTACGGCTCTTGGCACACTGGGAGAAATGCTGAGTAAGCAGCCTGTCTCCTTTAAACCAATGGTTTCCATTTTTCAAGTGAGAAAGCAGTAAAGACATTTTTTTTTAAATTTTAAGGGTGGTATTATGATAACCAAAGGCAGTAGTGGATTAAAGATAAACTAATGAACATGGCCTTTGATCTACTGAGAACGCCAGCAATATCTGACTTGAATCTCAAGGCTGTAAAATTCAAACATATCCAGTGAGTTTTGGTCAACTGGTGTGTAATCCTTCTCTAAGAAAAATTACAGAAACACTAACACTGTATTTTTATACAAAGAACACAGGAGCATCTACTGTTTCATTCAAGAGATATTTTGAGCACCAAACTAGTAAGACATGAGCTCGGTTTATATTGAACATAATGGACTGGTGGCTCTGGGAACTTTTGCACTAGTAACGCATATATGATTGGAACTGGTGAGCATGGACTTTAAAGCTGCATTTTGGTCCAACTTGCTCTAAACAGATGATACAGATGACATTATAAGACACTTGCCAATTTTTTTCTCATAGTATTTAGTTGTCCTGGCAACTATCTTGCTAAGTCAGGTGAAGAAGAAGCACAGGATGAAGTGGCCTTAGAGAGCCCCAGAAATCAGGGCAGTCACACTGTTCTTAGGAAATGAGCCCTGGGGCAGGGCTTTAGCTCAGTGGTTGTGCTGACTGTCTCGCAAGCACAATGATCCAAGTTCTGTCCCCGGTACTAAAAAAAATGAAAGAAAAAGAAAAGAAAAGAAAAAAGAAAGAAAGAAAGAAGGAAAGAAAGAAAGAAAATGAGCCTATTGTAATTCTCAGGAAGGTCAGATACTTAAAGATTGACATCATTGCATAGTATGACCATGTCAACTCTAAAATGAATCCATTATATAAGCATCCCATCAGAGGAAGATGCAAAGTTTGAAAACCTGCAGAATTAAGTCAGAAGCATAGATCAGGAAACCAGCCGACACGGATCACTGATGTCATCATTTCATGACTGGCTGCTGGTTGATTCATATGAAAGTCACTTAACCTGTCTCAGTCTCAGTTTCATCTGCAGAATTGCAAGAATAATGCCTAGCTTGTAGGGCTACTATGAATAGAAAGTAAAATAATTCAGTGTCCCATAAGCATCATAAATGACAATAGCAGCTCACTATTGAGCTGCAGTAGTAATTGTCATTATGTAGCGCTGGGTGCACATTTCATTAATGACCATTAATTGCAACAACACTGAGAGAAAATGGTATACAATTTTTGCAGATAAGACAATAGAAGCTTAGAGAGGTGGAACATTACTTTTGGTGCCTGGAAGTAGAGAGAAAATTTAGTCTTCACTTTCCCCTTGGAGTTGGGTGTAGCCATGTGACTTGACTTGCCAATGGAATATAGCTAAGAAAGTGGGATGTGTTTCTTTTGTGTTGAGGTTTTAAGAATCGTCTTTCCTCTTCTGTGCCACTGAAAGCAGTAATGTTTCAGAGGGATGATCATCCAGTATTTACATCCTGAAGGAAGGACAGAACCCCTGCAATATTAGCAAGAAATACATCTTTGTTGTAGTAACCCACTGAGATTTTTATAGTTGTCATTACTATTGCATAACATAGCTTATTTTTACTTGCCTACATTTAAAGCTATTACGATCCAGGATTCATATTCAATTCTTCTCAATGCTTTTTTGTACTACCTTTCAAATACCCTCATTGCTCATCAGAACTAACTATCCAGTTAATGTACTTTCTTCAAGAGAAAAATCGACTTTCCTGGTGCTCTTGTGCTTGACTTGGGAAAGGAAAGTAAATAAAACATTTTCTGAAGACCTATGGGAAGGTAACTAAAATGTTGGAGAGACACTGGCAAATAATAAAACTGATTGAAAAAGTCTGTTAGTTTTGCAGAATCTGTTATTTCCTACAGGTCACAACTTGAAGACTACATAAGATAGAGGGATCTCACAAAAAGCTTGCAACTCTGAAGCTACAAAATCAATTGTCAAGTGAGTTATGTGATGTCCTTTGGAACAAAGGCAGTGATTCATTTTCCACATGGCACTTGAGGTTGTTGTGTAGATGTCGGAAAATGATTAATTTTTTTACAGTGTACTTATACTTATACATTACTGGAAATCATATTTGAGAGGATGATACTTCTGCCGCATAAAATTCTATGCTGAAGGAAGTCCCAAGAAAAAAGAACAAAATTTTTCTAGAATCTGCAAGACATGGACACACACTGAAGTAACCTTTGTGTAAATACCCAACACCAAATGCTTCCAATCCATTTAGCTTGGCTCACTTAACATAAAAGGGCTATATTAATTTCCCAAGGGAAGCCATTATTTTATCAAATTATAATCATCGCCAAAACTTCAACAGTGATGGATAACTGTTGTATTTCTGTTTCTCAGGAGTTCAAAACTTTTCCAGGTTTCATGCCTGAAACAACTGACATTGAAATGAGTGCACATTTTCAAATACTGCTGTAAGAAGATTCTTTTTGGCCTTATAAACAGGTGTTTCTCTCAAAACTGCAGAAAAACTATATCCAGGCCTCATACTCTTCAACTTGCCAACCTGCATCCAATATGTCTGGGAGCCAATTTTCACATGGGGCAAAGTTCTCATTTTTTTTCTCACAAGCATAGCACATCACCCTGAAAGCCTAGCCCAGGGCCCACTGAACTTCCTAAGAAGTGTCCCTTTTATGATCATTACAACTGGGATGAAGACCTTGAACATCAAGGGGAGAGATTTGGAACTATTCTGAGGGCATCTGCAAGATATCTGACCTCAATTCTGGACATTGAGAACTTAGAGAGCTGTAGTACATCTTCTCCCTTGGAACTCTGCACAGTATCTCCACACCAGCTTAATGACATTGGATAAACTGCAGACCTACAGACCATCATTTCTTAGCATTAAGC
>NW_022900914.1:19753261-19777061 GCF_012274545.1 Fukomys damarensis
CCTACAGACCATCATTTCTTGTACCATTAAGCATTGATGAATCCCTAAAGTGGGCTGTGGGTAAAGTTAGTACTCTACTTTTACCCTCACCAACTCAGACTGTTTGATATAGCTAACACTGTGCTTCCCTGAAAATAAGACCTAACTGGAAAAAATGCCAGTCCTTATCACCCTATTCTTGGCTTATCTGCTATTATAGAGTAGCCAGAGAACAAGAGAACAGTGAGGGCATAATCTTCTGCACGACACCGGCTCTCACCATGGTAATGACCGGCTAGGGCTGTTTTAGTTAGGTTGCTCTGGTTGGGTCTTATTTTTAGGAAAACACAATAGTAAATTGCTTGAACAGGAAAGATGAACTACAAAATGTCAGTCTATACTGATTATTTGTTTAGTCCCATAGAAATAAATGATGTAGAGAAAGGGCAGAGGGTGAGCTACTCCCTTTTTGTTTGCTGTTTGCTTTGTGTCTGGAGTTCACTACTCATCAGCAAACCCTGGAAACCCTCTTGTTAGGTTTGCTCAGCAAAAAGGCAGGCAAGGTTTTAAAAGCAAAGTAGAAAATAAAGAGGAATCTTGTGCCATAATTAATGATAAAATACTTACATCAACTTTAGTGTAAACACAAAATAACAAAGAATTTTGCTGATATTTTCTCAAGATCCTGAATCCTTCCCTCGAAAGATCAGTGAATACATTTGCTGAAGTCACCTAGCTGCGTCTGTGTCTCTATATAAACTGCAGGCACAGCCTCATCATTTATAAGTATCAGAGGTTAAGGGGCCTTGGCAGAGAAAATATATGGATTGATAGTCCAGAAACATAATAACATCTTCTTAGTAAGCAGGTTTGTAATACAAATGACCAATTTGTTTTCATTAAAATTTTCCTTTCTTGCCTTAAACTGTCTACTAGACATGCCTTTTTCTTGAGTTCTGTAGTTGCCTCTAAGAATATCAGTCCTCAGAAAGACACTAATTGCTTCACACAGTATGTAACTGCCTGTTCGCCCCCACTCAGCTATAAGCTTTGCAACAGGAGAAAACACACACACTGCCTCTCAATCTCAGCCGCCAGTATGGTGTCTGGTATGCAAGAGATATTTGGCAACTATTTGTTGTATGAACGCATCAATGAATGAATGAGGAAATTACAGAGTTTGTCATTTATTAAGCACCTACTATGAGGACATATTCTAGGCATGTCACTATCATATTTTAAATTCTGATAACACGGTAGATAATATTCTCCCAATACTATAGAAGAAATGTCTTTGGTAGGTTTCAAGTGCACCCTGAGAACCCAGTGAACTATTGTACAGTGATTTCTCTCTAGGACACCTGCGGGCCCTTCCCAAGTATTTCTTTATCTGGCTACTGAGTCACCAGGATCACATGAAGGAACTTTGATAATGACACCCCATATTGGCTGGTCGGTTGAGTTCTTATCTCTGGGTTAATGGGTTAGGAAGGAGAAAGAAAACACAAATTACAATGGTCATTTTATGTATTTGATCACATTTAATCTTAAAAATAAATATCTGATGCCAACATGATGACTCTTATAATAAAAGGGGTAACTAAAAAGTTAAGAGAAATGAAGTGACTTTTTCCAAAGTTGAGAACTAGAATTCAAAATCTATTCCACTGTGTCTGTGTGCGTGCCTGCATGTATGTCTTTCCCTATTAGTGTCCTTTAAATATGAACCACCTATACAGAAATATTTAGAATGGGTGCTAAATATAAAAATTTCTGGACCCTACAACAGACTCATTAAAATATAATTCCTAAAAATGGGTCCCAGAAATCTCCATTTTTAACAATTCACTAGGTGTCTAATGCAACTCACAGTTTGAGAAGCACTGGCCTATGTTCAGCTGCCTCTAAATGCATATATTGTGGCAAAATTTTTTTCATTCACTTTCAATAGTAGGATAGTAGGAACTGGTCTATAAATGGAAGAAGTGTCCCTGTAACAAGCATTAGGGTTGCATTTACAGCAAAGAATATGGGGAATGCCTTGGTACCCTCCATTAATGTTAATAGGAGTCCTGTGGTTAATTCTCCATACTCCGTGATGAAAAGTGTTCCCTCTAGAATCAGGAGAGGCTATATTTAATCAAACCATCTGGATTCCTTTGCACATGGATCAGGGCAGAAAATAGGTCACAGTTGGTAAGCTACTTTCTGGGAATTATTCCATTGTATCAGCAAACTCCAAAGTCCTGGAAGGACTCCTGCCTTCCTCCTTTTCTCAATGAGTCAGAAAAAGAGTGAAGAGGAGTCAGAAAAAGTTCAGAATTTAAGAAAAAAGATTTGCAAGAACACTCATAAAACAAAGCATTTCCAAAAGATAAGGTGTAAAATAAAGTCATTAAAATCTATTAACATCCCCAGATAACAAATTTCTACTGCAAAGAAATTTCATTTGCAGTGTGGAGAGCAGTGTAAAATTAAGGAACACAGTTTTGAGAGCATAACAACTCCAATGAACTCATGAGATCCAAGAGGTTTATAGGTACTCACAGTCCTATGAAAACAATGAGAATAACAAAGTCCATGAAGCCTAAGACAGTCAGATAATTGGGTATAAAAAAAGTAGTGAGAAATCATAAAGCTTTGAAAACTCATCTCTTTCCATTAAATGAGAGCTTCACTTAAGTCAAGATTCTAGGATCTTTACTATCAGAGAGAAGTTATAGAACTACATGAAAAACTAGAGCAAGAAGAGGTTTTATCAAGCTCCGTCTCGATGTGGAGCCCAATGAAACTGCTGGAGGAAGCCACTGAATTTAATGGACCATGAATGCTCAACATAGAAGTGGCTTCCTACTATCAAAAACATTTATAGGTTGTTCTCTACCATCACCATGTTGCCCTCCAGTTATTTCTTAGGGGTTACTTTGATCACATTGTTATAGCACCAACTAAGCAGCAACATAAAACACTAGAGAACTGAAGCCTCTCAGAGCACGTTACATGGAGGATGAGAGGTATATTTTACACTGTTCTCCTTTCGGTATGTGCGACAGCCTCAGCCTCCTAACCAAGATAATCAAAATCCTCAGTGTAGAGTGGGAAGTTGTACCAAGCTCTCATGATAAAAGGTCACTAGGTCCTCAAGTTACACCCATGTAATGACACTATCCCTGAGGAGAAGAAGTTGCAGAGTTTCTGAATGACCACTAGCATGTCAATGAGAAAATTCAGGCTCCAAAGTTTTCCTGCCAGTGTATTTTCAGTTTTTCTAACATAGGCTCAGAGATGCTCTAGCCTTGTCTTCGGATCCATAGTGATAACCAGGAGCTCTATAAAAGAAGATGGAGTAGGATGGTATATTAATTTTACATAACTACTATTAATAAATTCCCATAATTTAGTGGCTTAAAATAACGTAAATCTTACAGTTCTATAGGAAAAACGTCTGACACAGGTCCCAAGAAGCGGAATTCAAAGTGTGAGCATAGCTGTGCTGCTTTCTCAATGCTCCAGAGAAGAATGCATTTCCCTGCCCTTTGCATCTTCTAGCATCGCCTATGTTCCTCAACTCCTGGCTTCTTCTTCTGTTTCTAAAAGCAGCAACATTGAATGTCTCTGACTGTCTGTCCATAGTCTCAACATCCTCTGACTTCGGCTAAGACAGTTTTCCACCTTTAAGGATCCATGTGGCTAGACTGGACCCGCTATAAAAACCGAGATAGTCTTTCCACCTCAGGAATCTTGCCCAAGTCACACCTGCAAAGTTCCCTTTGCCATGTCAGGTAACACCTTAGGAGGAAGGGCAGTATTATGGAGTAAGAAGTGGTGAGGAGGGAGCTTTCCAGAAGCTCATAAAGTCTTGGATAGGAAAGGAGCTGGAAGAAGAGTGAATCTCCAGCCTACATGATTATTCTGAGGATCCTTGGAGGAGCTCAGTCCACTTTTTAAAAGTCCTCTTTCTTCCTCTAACCTTCAATGCCACCTTTGTCGTCCTGGTGGATCCACTTTCAACTGGATGATGTTCTCATCCTTCCTCAGGCTCCCCTGTGTAACCCCAACTACTCCTCAGGGCTGTTCTCCACACAGCAATCAGTTATCCTTTAAACCACTAAACCACAGGCCTATCAGACCACTTTGAGGTTCAAAACACATTAAAGCTTTTTCCCATCACACTTAAAACAGAATCACCATGACCGACAGAGACCTACATGCTCTGGCCCCTGACTCCTGCCCTATTTCCCATATCCCTTCTCTCTCTAGAGTCATGAGCCTGGCCACAGGGATTCCTTGCTGCTTCTCAAGCTCTGGAAGCCATCTTGTAACTTGTTATCTTTTTCTCCCTCTTTCTTCTTCCAGTCCTTTGCAAGGTTTGTTCTCTCTCTTTGTTCTAGGCCCAGATGAAATACTCTCTCTCTTCTGAAAATTTCTTTGTCCATTATCACCAAAAGGTCAAACCTGTCTTCCCTAGCTAACCTCCTAATAACTGAATATATTTATTTATTTTTCATAATCCTTATCATTATCTGATGCTATATTACTTGTTTGCTTGTTTTACTTGATTATCTCTGCTACTGGAATGTAGAAGACGCTTATAAGCAGGGAATTCCTTATGAGCCAAGGCAGTGCCTTACACACTGGAGATACCTCAAAGAAGTTTTGAATGGATGTATTCAACACATCACTAGGTATGTGGAAGGCACTGCCACCACAGTGAAACAGACAGATTCCCCTTTTCCTCAGATGTCCTAGTGATTTACTGGATTTCCTGGAAAGAGTCAGTTTTTACTGCTGACCAAAGTTTGTCTTTTCATTTTCATCTTGTGGCTCTCTCCAGTTCTTATTCATTTATTCATTTGTCTATTCAACACATACTTATCAAGAATCTAAGTCCCCCTGTACAGAAGAATCACACTAAATTGAGGTCACTTAGTCACATTTGCTGGTTTCCTTGGCTAAATAGTTGCAAGTGAGAGGACCAATGGAAAATGTGGAGCAGTCTTTCAAATAGACACTGGACACTGCTATCTTTGTAGCTCTTTGTTTCCTGTAATAATGTTCACATACTTTCACTTACCAGTGAAACTTAGCTACATCTCATCTTTGTAACTCCATTTCTATTGACTTATCCAAATTTTCTCATTGTATAAACAAGCATCTAATTTCTAAGATTAAATTTAAGCTAGTTACAGTGAAGATAGGCTGTCCAGCCCAACACTGTAGGGCAATGGAATGGTGTTCCATGACTTTGCATTCGAAACTAGGGAAAAAGCCACAGACTGGGACTGTGTCTGAAAAAGGAGAACCATGGAGAAACCAACTCTGTGGGGATAAGGAGAGGGTAGAGGATATACTTCTGAAATTTTCTTGATCTTTTAAGTACTCATTAACAGACTTCTGCAAAAGATTGGGTAATGATGCAGGCATATCAATAGGCTTCCATTTGTGCCATAGGAAACCCAGTAAAAATGCTATATGGCCACCTACATGACTAGAAGTTATATATCCCCATAGAAAAAGAGCAGTAAACACTTACAAAAACTTAAAGTGCTCCTACAGAAAATCTGCGTGTCATAAGTAAAGGCTCTTTCACGTAAAAGGCCATGTGTAAATAGACCAGGGTCAAAGCTTTGTCATACGTCACCCTTTTAGTTTTTCACTGTATAGTATTAAATCAAAGCTTTGTATAGATATGAAATTATAGTGGCACAAAGTTCCTATTTTGTACAAGCAGTAAGATGGACATAAAAATACAAACTCATTTGTACAGCAAAGTTTAAGCATTTTAAAATTTAGTGCAAAGGCTCAACAAATTAGCCTTAAAATAATTCAAAATGCTTAAAAAATTTTTAATTTTAGCCTATTTTAAATAAATACAATGAGAATTATAAGTTCATGTCTTACAATTAAAACATTTTAAAATGGAGTTGAAGCCACTGTATTGGTTTTTATATTGGAACAAGAAAAAGAAGTATAAGTAGATGGCAAGAAAATGATATATTACTGCAATTAATTCTGACCATGGAAGCGGGGCAAGGGGACTGGAGGCAGAGGGCGGGAGGTGGGTGGGAAGGTGAAAGGGATGAGATAACAACCAAGATGTACTATGTTCATGTACCTACTACTCCCTAAGATGAATAGAAACTTCGTACTGCAAACATGGACCCAAACAACTATTTTTTTTAAAAAAGAGAGAACCATCAGATTTGTTTCCTAATCTTCACTTTCTTTTCTCTGTGACCACATGTTCCCTAAAGTGGATGTCTCTATGAAGAAAGTTGGTAAAGTTCTTTCAGTATGTGGCAGCTGACTGGGCAAACAAGCACTGATGTTACATTCTCATTGACATCTTGAAGAAATGGATGAGAGCACTGAGCTAAAATCAAAACAACCTTAAACAAATTTGGTGCACTCTCCTCATTTCAGAATGCCTATTCTTCAAACATTCTTTTCCAGCCAACAGAAAGAAGATGCCCAGTTTATCCCTTCTTCGTAGAAACTTCAGTTTTCAAAAGCAGACTCAGACACCGAAGCAGCCTAGTGATTTCTAGATGTCATCCTTTCTAGTTGTCAAGGGCAGGAAAAGGGATGACAGACGTACTAAGGGACGGCGAGGGTGAGGGACAGTCCTCTTTCTGCACTGCCCTAATATGTTGATAATTCAGTAAGCTATCAGTTATTTAATATCTTAAAAATGCTTTTTAAATGGGCCAATTTTTTTTTCTGTTTTGCACATGTTTATTTCAGGCCACCAGAACATTTTATTTGTCTGAATTTGAAGATCTATTCCAGGCATTAACCTTGGTTAAAATAATTTAAATTGCAGAGTTTATTCTAGACACTGATAATGCTTAAGTTACATCTTATGGGGCAACGTCCACAAGCCTTTCATGACAGTTCACGTCTTGAGTCAAAGGACCCAGGACAGAAAGTCTAAATGGACAATGAGATTCCATGCAGCAGTCAAAAGTTATTCAACCAAAAATAATGCCAGGTGTAAATTAAAAACTATTCATGGAACTCTACCGCATGAACATCACAGCACAAAGTGCAAAGATGGAGGAAGAAAAAAGTAGGCTTATAACAACAGCACTTATTTGTACAACCGGGACCTACCACTTCTCTGTACCTCAGTTTTCTCATATTTAAAAAAAATACCAAAAGTATCTATTTCATAGGATTGTCATAAAATTTAAATGGAATAATCACCACAAAATATTTATAGCACACGAAGTATTATAAATACTTAACAAGCACTGTAATAAAATAACACTTATTATTTGATGCATGAATAAATAAGATATAAAACAATGGTGACAATGAACAGAAATAAGAACATGTTAGCATTACGTCTATCAACGTACTTAATTCTAGCACCAGCTCTATAAGATAAATTATGCCACTGTCGCCATTTTTCGGACACGGACACCGAGGCACAAAAAAGGGAAAGTATGTTTCTTTAGTTTACATGCAGCTAGAATTTGGCCAGGCAATCTAGATTTGTTGAAGTGATTTAATAAAATTTTTGAGTGTTCGTATCACACCACTAGCTTCTGGGTGCACAATTTTGAAATATGCGAATGTTGCAGCATGCTTTTACTTACAATCATCTCTCCTGAAGACAGAACCCCTCACCAGACACTTGAATTTTAAAAGCTTATAAAATTTATTTAATATTCCTCTTTTACAGACTTCTTTCCTACTTTATAGTGATTTACCATTTTTTTTTTTTTTTTACTTGTCTTCAAAGCCTAGATGCTTACATATTGGTTGCTTTGGTTCTAAATGATTACTCCAGAGTCATGGAATTTTAAATCTGATCTCAGATTTTTAAGATGTGACAGCTTGATTATTTTACAAGGCTGAAAACTCTGGTTCAAGTCTATAATTTTAAGAATCAAAATTGTTTTCCCATTGATTTAGACGGTTTGAAATGTGCGGTCCAAGGCTATTTATAAGCATTTTACAGCTGTTGTGTCTTTGTGCCCCAAATCACAGTCTCCAGGAGCTGATTCTCCTGGAACTGCTATTAATATCATTCTCATTTAGACAGCTTTTCCTTCAAATTGTGACTTCCTCATACTCCATTGTACCCTCAGCATCCACACGGTTACAGGGCACTTGGACACCTTAGCAATGATCTACTATACAAATTTTCATAAAATTAAACTCAAACCCAGTGAAAAAGAAAATCAATCTAGATCAGAAAAAAGAAAAGTTTCAAAAACTGGGAAAAAATTAAGTTAGGATGAGGGAAAGGTAATTTTTTTAGTATAAGAGGTTCACGCATGATTCATGTATCATCCATTTTGGGCACTGTAACATCTGAAATGACCTAGGACAGTACTTAATGTTATTGAGGAATGAAGCAAAACCCTTCACAGCAAACTAACTGTAGTAATCAGTTCGCTTATGCCTCGGACTTGGTATCTGACACTCACTATTTAAGGGAGGAAAGGACCAATTTGTCTCATGGTTTAAGGGTATTCAGTCCATGGTTGACAGGCAGAAGCACCACGGTGCAGGAGACTAGAAGAGGAAAGCTCCTCATCTTGTGGTGGCCAGGACACAAGGACAGGGAAAGAGTGACAGGGGGAAGGGCCCAGGGCCACATGTCCTCAGTCACGCCTCCATGACTTATCCAGACACACTTAGTGTGTTCCTACGGTCCCTGAGCACACGCTCCACTCTGCCATGCTAACCAACTTTTTTTGCCCATCAACATGGTTTTGGAGGTGCTACATCCAATTCTGTGTTTGACAGGACTTCATAGTCATCAAGTATGTGGCAGAACTCCTACTCCACTTCTTCTTTTAGCAGAAGTCATTATATCAGTCTTGTAAGGACCACTGGCCCACAGAATAAAATCTGTTACTAGGGTGAAAAGTTGGTACATTTTGGTTTTACTTTTTTGTTTTGCTCTAATATATGTCCAATGTTCAGGTTTTACTAAAAATCTCTAATCTTCTCGTCTTCTATTTTATGTTCTTGTTATTTAATCTTCAATGGTATTCTTTACTTTTCTTATCTACATAAAGGGGATAGTAACTATATAGGCTTGTTATAAGGCTTAAATACATTTTAATCTGTAAAATGTTAGTTATGTCAGGAATGACGAATGCACTATACAAACATTTGATTAAAAATGGTCCATGTCTTTCTTCCCTTATGATTTAAAAATTCTTGATTAATACACAATTTATATTTGTTATGTCAGTTAAGTGCTACTGCAATGTCACAGGACCTACCTTTTATACCAAAGCATTTCTGAATTGCAAGCTGTGGAAAATACTGAATACTGTGAGCTACACGAGAATAATAGAGTTCAAAACTCTCACTTTTAGATAATGATCGTAAGTTTTGAGGATTATCTCTGGATTGCAAAAGCAGACATGAACATTGACAATATAAACAACTAAAATATGAATCTGAAATATGAATGTCTGGTATTATAAAAGAATCTAAAGATAATAAAACCTGAGGAAACAGGCAGCAGAAAATAGAAAGCTATTTTCCTTTAAAGTACTGAAAGTTAATTTTGCCAATCATAGTCACAGGGGAAAAAAAAACATCTGTTATAATGGAAAAATTAAAAAAATCATTTTCTGAAAAGACCCACAGAACATTTTTCACATGAATAGATGGAAATATGTGCTTCATTTTTAGATAACTCTTTCTTGAGGTAAAAAAGCTAGCAGTCAAAAACACAAATATCACATTTGCCTTTAGTCAGGAAACTGATAAGCACAAAAACGGTAAGACCATCATGCGTAACAAACTCTCACTTACTCATCCTTTCCCTTGAACTTAGAGTACCATTCAAACACTGGGGATACTGAACCAAATGATTTAATCCCTGCCAGTAGGGTTCTCACACTAACCCAGAGGTCAAATTTGTAATTAAAATATGATGTCACAGAGATAAGCAAAAGAGTAAATTAAAGAGAGACAATAAATCTAGATGAGCAATTTCAAGAAAATCGTCCAAGTGGTGACATTTCAATGGTGTCTTTGAAGGCCTTATAAGAAGAGCCAGGCAGAGCTCTAGACAAGAATGACTTATGCAAAAGCAGAGATGGGTAAAAAAGCATTTCACATTTTCTCAAGTAGAACCAGTTGCCACAGATAGCGCCTGAGCATGTAATCTATATTTCTGTAAGCATGAATAGTATCTACCTTTATGGCGCTCCATGCTCATCTCCCTTGGAGACGAGGGCCTCCTAGAGGCAGGCTGCTCCATTCTTGCTCTTTCCATCTCATCTTGCTCTTACAACTTGCCGGCATAGACACGACGACATGAAGGAACGAATTATTCTGAGAATTCACTCAAAGAGGCTGTGAAACATGCTACATCGTAACACCCTCCATACCACTCATCACCAAGAAGAAGCCTTTGGGTTTGGCAAACGTAATCCAATTCCCAAGGGTGGGAAAGGAGAAAGTCCTTTAGCCTTTTCAAAGACTCTCATCACCAAGACATTTTTGTGGTCATGTGAAAAAGAGGTCTGGGAAATGCGCTTTTAGATGGTATGGCTGGAATGAAGAGGGGGAAGGAACTGTTTTCCCTTTTGCACAGTTTCTGGAAAGGACAGAAAGAATGAAAAAAGCATCGGCACTGTTCAGCATTCTCCCCTCCTGAGTTGAAAAGTGGTATAAACAGGGAACGCTCTCATCGCCCAAGTCGAGGCAGGCTTTTTGCAGAGAACAGCTACAAATTCAGTGAGAGGGCCCTGGATTTGACCCCTAGAGCTGGAAAAAAAAAGTGACAAAGTGGCAAGTCACATCAGTTCTGTCTCTGACTTTATAGTCCCAGCCAGCATTTGTGAAAATCAATCTGAAAAGAGAGCTACCTTCCTAGTGAAGAAAATTCTCCTACAGAGCAGGAACTGGGCCCTGCTCCCTTCAGGCAATTGACATGGGGAAGCTATGTCAATGGTGCTAGGCATTTCTGAAAAGGAAAGGCCCAGCATTCAAAACTGATTTTCTTTTAAAGAAGTAGAGAAGAGAGCAGGGATTATTTCAGCCCCAGTTCTCAGGGGAAGCTTCTGTATGCTGGAATCACCTAATGATGGCTATTAAAGGTACATAAATGATCCCTGATCCCCAGGAAGTTTCCTCATGGTAGTGCTTTTGGGGCTTTGTCTGCATTTGAATTTTCAGTGAAATAAAGCCACTCCTTAGATTTACCCTAATCCCACTCAAAACTGCTGGCTCACAAGAATCTTTTTATTCTACTAAGTAAGTGTGATAATAATGAATTTGCTTATGGCTTCTGTCCTTTCAATCCAGATACACCAAAAGGGAGTGTGGCTTTTGTGACTATAGCAGGTCTATCAGTTTAACCCTCTTTCCTCCTTTGAATAGCAAAATAATAAAATGCAATAGAATAATACTTTTTCCAATTCCTGTCATCTTGTTGAAAATCTATGCTCTATACCTAACTCAGATGCACGCTGGGAACTAAATCTGAAATGAAACATATTCTGGAAGTCCTTAAGACCAGAGTAATAGTAGCAGGGAGTACTTTCTGATTTGGGATAAGCTCCAGTAACAAGCTTTCACAGACCAGATTCATCTTACAATAGAGAATAAATGTTTTCAATAAAGTCTCCTTTCATGCTCAGTAGAGAGTCAAGACTACAACTTCTGTATCTCTGTGTTAACCAGAACACTGAGTATCTCATGAGAAGCATGCACTGTGCTCAACAAAGAAAGGGATGTCCAGTTTTGAAGTCTATGTAATACATTCACTCATATATTCAGGCACATTCAGACTGCTAACCTTATTATTACGCAAGATCAAAAATCAAAATTGAAATGAAAAAGACCAACTCTCAAGAGACCTACCTTCTACCAACGAAAACACCAAGTAAGATGCATGTTTCATTTGCATTTTCACATACTGCTTTGATCAGTTCTGCCTGGTAACCAAAGAAAAACATACCCTAGCTTTGAGTGGAGGGGAGGGATCTCGTTCTTGCTGGAAGAAATCATCCAAAGTCATCATTTCTGTGTTCAATTTTGTCCATTAACAGAGACTGTCCTTTAAAAGTATTCAAACCTGGTTGCAAGGGGAACGTGAATTCTGATCCTGCATGAAACCAATAAGTGCAGAAATCACTCTCCTGGGCCCACCAGAACTCCTAGCTCCAATAACTTTTGGAAAACATAGGATAAGACTTATCATTTGTAAGCAATAGCCTGGGCTTATGCTCAAACAGTACTCCTCATTAAAGGATCTTCTTGGAAAGATCTGATTTTATGGTTTTCTCTCTTTATTTACCACCTTTTGTCCTTCAAAATGCATTGGTTTTATTTTTGTGTGATGTCACCAGTTTTACTTTATTAACTACAGTATCCTACTAGATTCCAAAACAATAGGAGCTACTCAAATTGCAGCCCAATACAGAATGACTGGTCTTAAACCAAATAAAATATAAAAACTTAAACCTTTTCCTAATGGTGGGAATAGGATGTGAAAATGAAGAGTTGGTAGAGCTAGTATGTCCAGTAATTTTACAAGTTCTCCAGTAGTACTGGTGTCATTTAAAAAGTTCAGCACTATTATTTTCTTTGATTTTTTGGTAGACCTGAAAAATAAGTTTGACAATATTAAAAACATTTGGATTTCTGACAGGCTAGGACTTAGAGAACGACAAACCATTCTTTGGAGAGTGTTAACACCCAGATGGCTCATCAGGGACCAAGTTAAAGGTGTCTGTTCAGTCTCATTCTAGATGCCTATGGGAGAGTCATCAGCTGCCTATACCATCGAGAAAGATTTACTTTTTCTCAACACAGCCTCTTTGTAGCAGCCCTTTCCAAAATCACAAAAGAAAATCAAAGGAAAGGCAAAAGAACACAAGGGAAAATGGATGTTGTTTCATTTTTCTGGTGTCCAGACCTTGAAAATGTCAAACACGGGGCTCCCAGTGTGTTTCCTCTGGGCTTGACCTCCCTTCAGGTGTCCTTGGGGGCATGTGCAAAACAACTCCTTTTTCTGCGAGAATGTGAATGCCTAGTGTGGCCTTATCTGCCTTCCTGACAATTGACCCCAGAGAGGAATAGTTAGGTTTTCAGTGATGAGGAAAGTTTCAATCAGGCAGAATAATGTCATTGGATCAGCACAACTATCTCCTATTTCAAAAATTTTTTTTCCATGAAAAATAATGCTAAATGTCTTCACCAGGGATTTTTATCAGAGTCCATGAAAAACAGGCTTGTAATTGTTAATATATTTCTTTCTGTCTAGCAGAGGCAATAGTATTGGACATATTATAAAATAATTCCACAAATGTAGCCCAGACCTTTATGAGATTAATTTGAAAAACAAATTTCTCATCTCTATAAGGTCTTGCGCATTAATCTTATTATTTCCATTTCCCCCAAAGCTATATACTTAATATATGTAATATGTATTTTAATTCCAGGCTTTGGATAAAATATGTATGTTTTTCCTCCACACTGTTTCTTTCTTTCTTTCTTTCTTTTTTTTTAAGTTGCTGGGTCTTATTTTGGAAATGTTTGGTATAGTTTTCTCCCTTGGTTTCCTTTCTCATGAAGTTTGGCTTGCAAACGTCAGCCCTGCAAATAGCTGTCCGCCAACTGCAAGTGCTGATTCATGCAGCTGTTCGATAGTGGATGCTGTGTTTGCTCTGTTAGGAGTAAAAAGGATGTTCCTTGCATTTCCAGGGATGAGCAAACTTCGTACTTTTCTGGGTGGTTATCTGGGCAGCCTTTGGGCCTTCCTCACTATTCATTTTTATCCACTTTGATATTCCTGTTTTATATCTAGAGAATGTTAGAATTATTTGCATAAGTTGTCTTATAGAACACAATCTGTCACAGCTCATCTGAGAAAAAAATGATAAAACAGATCCAGGAACGGAGAGGTGAGAGCATTATTTTTAAGGCAATGGATACTATTCAGGGTCTATATGAACAGTATTGTGAACTGAATATTACTGTCTCCATTTTACAGACAAGGAGGAGACCGAAGAAGTTACATCCTTTTGAGATAAGGTAGAATCTTGAACTCAGGTTTGATTCCAAAGTCTATATTTTCTACCTCTACAAAATACATTTGCTAGGCAATCACTCTAGCTTTTCCAAAGCTGTAATACTCAGGAGTAGTGTGTAAAAAAGAATAGCTTCATAGACCATGAAGCTGAGTTGAAGAATCCAGTTTTCTAGTTGGATGTATGTTTTTCAAACGTATCCCCTATTTTTTTCACATTCTCTCTCCCTTAGATAAAATATCACACTTGATCAACATATGAACAGTTGCTCTAAAAGTTAAGTTTTATTTGTATCATCTTACTGATATAATTTATCCAAGTCTAGGGAATTACATCAGCAGAATGGTTCCATATCACAGACAGAAAGGAAGAAAGAGAAAGAAAGCCATGTTTACACATGGGATAACTTGGCTTTTCTTCTGAGCCTTGTACGCCAAGTTAAATAATTACTCTCTCAGTTAAACAAAGTAAATAATTTTGGTCATACAAGGTAAGGACGCTTACAGTGCTTTTGGTTTTGTTCGTTTATCTTTTATGGGATGTTGATAATGTGGCTTTTACAGCAAAATAACATGCTAAGCAAAGAACTGAGATAAAGATGAAAATCAATCGCCCTGGTCCTGTGTATCAGAGAAAGAACATAAAATAAATGGAATTTGTCTCTTTGTTTGTTCATTTTCTGTCTTGCTATTTAGAAACAATATTTTGCCTGAGTTTGTTTCTACATGTCTTTTATGGGATGTTGATAATGTGGCTTTTACAGCAAAATAACATGCTAAGCAAAGAACTGAGATAAAGATGAAAATCAATCGCCCTGGTCCTGTGTATCAGAGAAAGAACATAAAATAAATGGAATTTGTCTCTTTGTTTGTTCATTTTCTGTCTTGCTATTTAGAAACAATATTTTGCCTGAGTTTGTTTCTACATGTAGTCTTCTGTTCAATCGCCCTGGTCCTGTGTATCAGAGAAAGAACATAAAATAAATGGAATTTGTCTCTTTGTTCATTTTCTGTCTTGCTATTTAGAAACAATATTTTGCCTGAGTTTGTTTCTACATGCAGTCTTCTGATTGGAGAACTACTGCCAAAATGATGTTCAAATAATGAGTAACATTGCAGACAATCCCTAGATGGAAAAATTACACCTAGGCAAGTGCTCCCGGAAGAGCCAGGTTTCAGGTCTCTGTGACAGTTCTCTGCATCATTTGCAGCTCAGTGCTTAGTACCTAGAAGGATGTCTGGTGCATCACAGGCAACCTGAGAAAACAGGTGTCTGTTCTGCGAGTGAAAGGAATTCCCTACCACGATGCCCCTGAGCCTATAGAAATGAACACTTTCACTCCAAATTTTTCTATCTGAGGTCATCTTCACAGAGATGCCCCTTTGTTAGGGGTATCCTTGGGCTCACAGAGGGCCTGTTCTGTGGATTTGTTTCTGATTTAAGCTTCCACACTATAATCTAAGCAGCAATTCCAGACGAGGCCTGAAGAGACAAGGCCAATTCTTTTAGGATGCTGCTTCCTCAACTGGATGGATTCTGAGCTGCAGCCACACATCAAAACACACTTATGTTAAGACTATGACATAAGACTTCCTAAAATTAAATTGTTGATTATAGAACAGTTTTCTTGGGGATCAGCCTTTGATGACCAATAAGAAAGATGTGACTGCCCGTTAATTCCTGGGCTCCAAGATGGGAAGTTCTAAGACAATTCAGCTAAGGACCAGAATGAAGAACCAGACAATTTGTACTGGTGCCTCTGTTTTACTCATAACTTTCTGCATGAACAATTCAGAAAGCAATTTTCAGCTGATACCATACAACTATGTGCCAACATGTGGTACAGGAAGCACCTGATACCAGTTTTCTGTGGATCACGTTGCCTGATAAATTACAATGTGTAAGTGATCTGATCAAACTCATGAATGAGCCACCTCTGCACAAATGGTCTTTCTTCTGCTTCCAAGAAGATAATGAAACATGGAATCAGGTCCTCTAAGCACTTGAGTGTATTTTTAGCCACGGAGCCACACTTTCAAAAGAGGTATCTAGGGTCTGTGATGTCAGCCCTTTTCCAGAGGGGGAAAAAAATCATCAAGCTGTTCCACTTTTAAAAAATTCTTAACAATCTGGAGAGCAATAAATGATCTTATACTGAGCTTCTTAATCTTTCTTTACTACTGAGGAATGCTAAAAAAGATGTAAGATGTACCATGGTACCAGTCAGCCAGCAAATATTTATTGAACAATACTGCCTTGCAGTAACGTGATTGTACGCAGCATCATGATGTCTAGCAGAGTAGAAAAACAAACACAAACAATAATTATAGAGCGATGCAAGCCAGTGACTGGTTGAGGTGTCAGTGAGTCAAGAACCACAAACAACTGTGTTTCCAAAACACCAGTTGACTGAAGTCTGTGCACGATCTCAGAGATACAATGGAACTTAGGCACTCACAAAATTTTGTACTATCCATAATGCCCCTGAATCATGGACCAAAGAACACAAACTCATGGTATTTGTTGTTCTAACAAGAACACTATCAGGGATGCCAAAGATACACCTTTGAGAAGCTTCCCACAGAAGTACCACTACTATTGATTCTGTTCCTCAAACACACCAGAAAACATTGCGTGTGTGTGTGTGTGTGTGTGTGTGTGTGTGTGTGTGTGTGTGTATTTCATGGGAGGAGAGGTGGCAGAGACAAGGGTTATTCTTGGCTCCAATTCATGACGTCTGGAGAACAGAGTCAGGAAAATTGAAGTCAGAGACAGGGCAGAGATGGGAACTTGAGGAAAGAAAATGGAATGGTTGCTCTGTGGGCGATGTGATAATGAAGAGCCAATACGGTCAGCGGAAAAATCACAATTTTGTCTCCTTCCAGCTGTTGTACATGCACTCGTTGTGTGATTTTACACCAGGCACTTCCTTCTACATAAAGACAGAACAGTGTGACAGTAAACAGCGGAGTATTATGAGACCTATAAAACATGGTTTCAGAAAAGAAGTTTACTAGATCTGATGACCGTGGGCAAATTAATTTACTTCCCAACTCAGGATGCCATGTGGTTCTTTAATCCCTGGCTAGTTCTAGAGGGCAGAGAAGAAAAACGGAAACAGAAGGCAATTTTCCCTTGGCTTTATGGTACCACGCTGCCTCGCCAAGCCCCAGATCTGAGCATGGTCCCTGCAGGGATTCTGGAAAGGGTTAGAGGAATCATAAGGCTGTGTATGGGACTTTAATGGGTGGGGGCCTGAAGCACCAAGGAACAGAAAAACTGAATTTGAGTGTGAAAGCAGCTCCTGGTCCTTTGGCTTAGCAGCTTCTTTTGCTTTCTCCTTGTGCTGTCCTCATCTGCATTGCTCCGCTGCAGACTCCGCAGACCGCATGCAATGCTTCAGGCAAGGGTGCTGTCCTGACAGTAAGTCTGCCCTGAAGCTTTTGGATGAATCTCCCTTTGTAAAACAAACAGTAGGGTCCCTGGAAAACTGCTCCTAGGGATTCCCAAACATGACATGGCGTGTGAAAATGAACATCTTACCTATTTTATTTTTATCAAACAGAATTACATTTTAGGGGAGCTGATAATTTTTTAAAGTTTTACCTTATTAGCACACATTTGCAAGAGAGGAAGTTTATATTCACTTCAGGGAGCAGGTACATGTACGTAATATGTCTTGGTTTTTCTTTTTGACTTTCTCCATCCCCACCCAACTATCTGCCTCCTTCCCTCCCTCCCTCCATCTCTAAATCCCATTTTCCTCAATTTCATGATTAGTGCCAATATTAGTACTTTCGTGCCATAGTTATGACATTAAAAGATCATAAACAGAGATTAGGGCTTTATGAGAGCTATTCAAGGGATGTGCTCAGCCGACGGGCAAGAGAAATGACTCGAGTTCCACCGGGGGAGTCTGGCCTCATCACAGTCACTGCGGTGGGAGAGGGACGGGGTGGCTGTGACGTGGCTGATATTCTGCCCTGCCCTGGGCCCGTCACCCTGCTCCTGCCTCAGCTGAAACACCCATGCCGAGGGTCACTTCACAGCTAGGATGACTGTTATGTGTTTGGGAGTCAGTTATCCACACATCTGCCCAGTTCTGTCTTGAGTGACTTCGTGTAGTTAGCTTGAAATTGTCTGTGCAGTATTTTCATCATGACAACATGCATGAACTATAGAATTTTTCTTTGGAGGGGGGAATGCAGGATAGGTTACTAGTGCACCGGAGGGCAAAGTAAGCCCTTTTTCACATAACCTCAAAAAACAACAACAAAAAACTTTGTTTCTAAGATTTGTCTACTACATGATTCTATTTTTTCTTTTTTTGTAGTGGGTATTGAACTCAGGACCTTGTACTTGCGAGGTAGGAGTGGCTTCACTGAGCTAAATCTCTGGCCCTAAATGATTATATCTTGGCTGGAAAATATTACATGTTCAATAAAACATATTGTAGTCTTAGACCTAAAGCTGATACTCAAATATAGTGATTAACTATTTTTCATTTCATTCAAATGCAATATAAAATCTTCAACCAAGATCACTTTTTGCAATTAAGGAAAATATAGTGATGCAAGCTGCCAAAGAATAAAATTTAAGTGGATTAGCCAAATCCTAGCTTTCAAAGAATAATTTGCTTAGAGTCTGTTTAAAAAACGTTGTTAAGATAGGTAAGTTAATTACATATCTTGTAGGCAGTTAGACAGGGCAGCCCTCAAGGAGCCAACATGGAAGATAATCAAGACACATTCACTGAAGGCCAGAACTGTAAAAGGAGAGAAATTGCTGCACCCTTGTCCTTGCCTATGGATAAACAGCAGTGACTGATATCCTAAATAGGTATTAATCACCTGGGTGGGGGCCAAGGTCTGAACCCAGCCTGTCCAGGAGATATCCCTGACTCCCACCCTTACTGAAAATCCTTGAATGCTTACTACCTGACTTGCTCCCCATTTAATCAATATTACCTGGGTGACTGTACTTGTAATCTTATTGGTTGGCCATGTTTTTTGCCCTGTCTCACGCCCACCTTGTAATTTTCCATTGGGTCTTACAGTTTTGTCTCTCTTTGTACCTACCTCACCACATAGCTTTGCTGTAGAAAACATCTTGGAGAAGTGGGGTGAGCAGGCAACCCACTTTCTGGTCCCCCTTCTGTCTCTCTTAGAAGCTTTCTTTCCCTCAGTAAAATTTTCCTACTAAAAAAAATGTTGTTAAACTATTTGTAATAATTTTTTATTTTTGCTTAGTAAATTTCTTAGCAGAGTTTGTTACTATACAAAGGGCAGATTTTTTTCCCCTTTTCAAGTTACAAACATAATTTCACATTGGCAAGTTGTGAGGAAATCCAAAAGTCCCTGTAACAGCTGTCTCACCAGTTTGCTTTGAAACCCTACATCCTTATTTTGTAGTTGATGTTGATTATAGTTATTAAGATTACATGGAGATCTACTGTCTCCATACAATCCTATTAACATACACGAATGCGTCCTGAGAATGACAGATGGAAAAAGGCGGGGGGTGTCAAGAAGGAAGGAAGGGAGGAAGAAATTAGATCTGCAGTGAGAGATAGGGCTTGAAGAAGTAGGACAAGAGAGGAACATATTTGGGTAGGTAGTGGAAGCTAGAAGTTTAGAACAAGTGTTTTGCTGGAGAAATGAGAGGTGTGTAATAGCAAATTTGATACAATACGGGCCCCTTGGGGAGAATTTGAAGGAGGAAGTTTTGCTGATGATTTGGATTTAAATTTGACTGCTACCTGGAAATTTAGCTCCATGAAGTTGAGGAAACTATATTTGCTCGATCCCTTTGTCTTGAAATCTTACTGCATAGTATTAAAGTCAATGAATAAAACAATGCAGTGTGAAAGGCAAAGATATTAAAAAGGATTAAAATGTGATATATACATATACCAACTCCCTACAATGAATTTATCCATTGCGTATCACAAAAATATACTAATAAAAACAAAAAATTAAAAAGTTTTCTTTGTTTTTAATCTTCGTTTAGTAGCTTTAGATAAATCTACTTCAACTCTTATTTGACCTATCTATTTCATAAAGTCTCACAAAGGGTGGAGGTAGTGTTACATTTGAAACTTTATGCTCTTTCCAAAACAGATATTTCATCCCCTGCTACAGATGAGACACGCACACAAACTGTCAAGAAATAATAAAAACAAAGACAGCAGTATAACCCTGACCAGGTTTATACCGTATTTCCTGGAAGATCTTGGGCCTTTGGCATTTTCCTATTTAATAATCCATGTGGGTCTTTGTCACATGCCCCAAATTAGTAAATGACAACAAAGGGAATGTGGATTTAAAATAATATATTTTTGAATCCAGAAAACAAAACATGTTTTTGTTGCCTTAAGTAATATTATGTATTAGTTAATAGGACTTCAAAGACCTTAAAACTCTTATTAGTGTGTCATGACAACTTTTCTTTCGATAGATATTTTAAAGTCCTAAGTAGATATTGTAAGTGCATATCTTTATCCATACAGCTATCTCCCTGTTTTCATTTTGATTCGCTGGAGTTAAAGAACACAATCTCAAGAAATTTGGTTAAACTCCAACTGCCTATCCTGAAAACTTGGAAGAAAAGTATCTTTCTCCATGGTTTCTGCTCATGACAGAAGAATTAGTTGGTGTAATTTCTACCCATAAAAACTCAAAACAGTACACAAAAATTATGTCAACTAAACATCAGGACTAGAATTCAAAGGAACTGTCCAGTGGGTATTACAAATTTATTCGTAAGACAACTAGGCATAAGCAACTTCTTTCAGTCTTTTTTTATTCACAGCCTTTCAAAGACAAGTTCCTCTCAACTGAGGAAAAGCTCTGTTTTTATTAAAAGTGTTTTTGCAAACAAATTTGCCAGCCCCATATGTCAAGCCACACATGAATATAGGAATGCCATGTTCCAAGTGTTATATCCCAGTCTTTAAAAGCTTATGAAAGATATAGGAATAATTCCATGATTTTATATCAAAATTCCTAAGGTCGTTAACTACAATTTTTTAAGAGGCAAATAAAGGTCGTGCATCAATAATACAAAGGTATGTTTCCCTACCCACATTCTAGAAGCTACCTAGGGCTCTTGGGTTTTTCTCTCAGTAAAACACAGGGCTTCATTGGCATTATACAACTCACTCTAATCACTGTGATAGTTTTTTACAAAGAGGTCATGATTTGGGGAAAGGAGAACACACTTTCTGTATATTACAAAATGGGCTGGGGATTTAGCTCAGTGGTTTCACTGCCTGCCTTGCAATTGCAAGGGCCCAAGTTAGAACCATGGTACCAAAAATAAAAAGAAAAAAAAATCTGGCACTATATATTACAGAATGGAAAAATTCCCCTCTGATGGGCCTGCCCACTTGCCCCTAGATAGAAGTACTGTTTCAACTGCCTCTGAAAGAATCTCCTGTCTTCAGATATTTAAAGAATAACTTCTCTTGTTCTCTAAAATGCTTTAATTATTGGATTTTTCAGTTAATGTAATTTTTAAAAATTTATTTCCGTAAAATGAACTTAAAATAAACTCACTCTTAATTTTTACTCTGAGGTGAAAGTCATATGCAGTCACAAAACTCCAACTACTAGAAAGGTCACCTTTGTGTCTTTCACCACCCGCAAGCTCATTTTTCAATTCCTACAAATTGCAAATGGTTCCAAAGAGCTCTATGGTTGGTCAACATATCTTAAAGCTGCAACATCACACTAACTGTAGCGCCATGTGGTTAGTTGTCTAGGTTAGTTTCAGATTTTATAGTAACACAGGGAGTTAAACCTGTGGAAAGAAATTAGAAGACAGAGAGGAAAAAGTTATCCAAGGGATGAATATAGGGGGTTTTCTCCTGTGACATTTGTGCTCAAGTTTCAGGACTTTTCCACCCCAGTGCTAACACTCTAGAAGAACTTTCAAATGCCTACTGCTGACAAGTCACACTATCGATTCTTCCTTTTCCTTATTTTTATTTCCCCTACATCATAACTTGATGGCCTTTTGGAGGGGTAGGCAATGAAACTGCTGAGCAAGGAGAAAATCCGTTTTTCGGGTTGCCGCTGTGAAACCTCTGCTTCCAGAGAAATCTTCAAGACTGACTTGGTTACTTGCCACCATTCACATGATTTTCCATCAGCAAGCAAATCTGTCACAGGAAGGCTCCTTTCAGAATATAACATGGTGTGGGTTGAAGGCCTCAAAGAAAAGAATGCACCCAGAGGAGGGATAGTGATCTTCAGAATCAGTATTCTGAAGACATACTGATATTGCTATGTTCAATTAAATATACCTTCATCTAAACTTAGAGTTTATACAGAAATAATTGAAAGTGTTACTAATTCATATTTAAAAATCACATTTTCTCAATAAAAGCATATCCTTTACGTGGAATTAAATATTGCTGTCTTCCTTCAGTATGTGGCACTTTTTAATAGCTAGCCTTACAGGGCTTTTAAGTGCCAGAAGAATCATTGTACTGATGCTAAGTGAAGGACAGAGACGCTACTAAGCTTTCGATCTAGTTTCTCCAAGCCCTCTCTCTGATTTCTTTAAGGGAACTGAAAAGTTTTCATTTGGTTATAATTTGCAAGTGATTATTCCACTGCTATGCACTCAGAGGGACATGGATGGAATGGGCTCCACACTTCCCTAAGGTGTACTCCTGCACACAGTTTTCTGTCATCCAAAAGCAAAAAGAGCCAAATTCTTACCTTTAATGAGTTAGCTGCAAAGCAGAGTATCTAGATGTTATTTTAGAAACCGTATTGATTGGCACAAGGTCGTGACACGTCAATGATCACAGGGGGATTTAGGTGAGTTGAGGATATTTGAGGGTAGAAAGGGTTGCAACCCACAGACCCCATGGCGTCTTGTGCAGTTTTACATAAGGCACTGAATAGCAAGAGAAAAACCTGCCAGCATCTGCCATTCATTCACCTCCACTTCAGGTCAGGCATTCTTAGGGGCAAGAGTATCAAGAGTCTTTAAGCATAGCTTTTGCTCAGGCAGACTTCTAAAAGTTCATTTGACCGATACATTTTCATTAGCGCATAAAGATTCCTCATGAAGCATCTTTATTTTAAAAAGACGTAGATGTTTAAGCATTTTCATACACCAGTCAATTAATATTTATGATAATACCAACTTTTAGTTGTTGTTATCACTTTAAAGGTGAGGTAACAAATTCCTGGGAGACCACATAGAAAAGCAGCAGGCAGGTATTTGAAAACAATGAAGCAGACACATTTAATGATGAAATGTGTCGTATATAATTTTAGGTTAAATAAGGTAAACTGCATAAGAAAAATAATAGTGCTAATTTAATAATACTATAGTTGTATATATGAGTATATATATGCATAAATAAGTGCCTGGAAAGGACAGGAGGATCTGTTCAAACCAATGTATCTGTGGCTAGCAGCTTAAAGAGGCTTTTCACATTTTACTTTGTTTAAACTCAATGAGTATTTTAATTTTATGTTTCAAAATGGCATGTCACGCGTTTCTCATTATAAAAAAAAATTAAATGCTTCCCAATCATCACTTTAACAATTAAATCATATTAAGTAATCCAATTTTAAAATATAGCATATGGGGGGCAGGAAAAATGTTAGGGTTTGATAAGTTCAACATAATAGATGAGAAGGATAAAGATAACAAAGAATCCATAAGGATTAAATTATTTAATAGGGCTGGGGATTTAGCTCAGTGGTTCCAGCGCCAGACTTGCAAGCACAAGGACCTGAGTTCGATCCCTGGTACCAAAAATAAATAAATAAATAAATAAATAA
>NW_022900914.1:19777132-19855646 GCF_012274545.1 Fukomys damarensis
ATATATACAATATATTCAATGTAAAAATCATCACGGAAGCTGCAATGATTTGACATCTAGTGTAGTTACTCTAAAGAATTCATGTATTTAAAAAAGTATCTATAAGCAACACTGAAGTGATAAAATTCTCTTTGTCTTGATATTCACTTTATTTATTTAGTGCCATGCTTTGAGATAAATGATAAAAAGCAGATTAAAGTCCACCAGCAGATTTTGATCATAAAAAGCAAACACAGTAGAAGAAATACCTGTGAATCATGAAACACTAATATGGGATTGCATTAAATCCCTCGGGATATGTTGAAATTATTCGTCCTATAAATTAATTTAATGAATTCTTACTAATACATGCAGTTTACTCTTAGCCTATTCACCACCACCATTTAAAATTCATGACATCTAGAGGCAGCTATTACGAAAGCCTAAGGGAAGACTTCCCCTCCCTCACTAGTTCTCTAATAGCTCACTACTATGAGCAGGACGTTAGAGAGGGAAGAGAGGGTTGGCCTGAGGAAAGGAGGGTACTGGTGACGAAGCGAGGGAGGCATTTCCAGTGCCAGCTGCCATTGTGAGAATTGCCCTTCCCTCCTCTACAATTTGTCACTGCTCTAGAGAATTGGCTGCATAATAATTTATTTAGTTATGTGAGGACATAAGGGACAGGTCTCAGTCTACCCTCATTAATCCATTTAGTCAGGTCTGATTTACCATGTACATCAGTGCTACTTCTGGGGAAAATGAAAAATATTAAACCTGATTCTAGGAAAGATATGCTAAAAAGTGCTTCAGGTATTTTTCCTTAACTAGGAGATCCCAAGGGTACAATGGCGAGGACTCAAAGTTTCTTGGAGTGACATCTCCTTGTTCAAAACAAACTGAAATATTCAGAGGCTGCTGACCCACTCATGAGGAGAACTTCCTGTCATTTAATCAGAAAGAAAGGGAAGGAGGGAGGGAGGGAGGGAGGGAGACAGAGAAACAGAGACAGACAGACAAAGAGAAAGAGGATACCAAACAGTGCCATTCTTTCCATGAGGATACTGTGCCTCACTGAGAGGATCTTTTAAACTGGCAGTTAAAATGAGATTTTACTATTTCCTATGACTTTAGGAAACATTTTCTTACATTTTTCCTAATGACTATGTGGGTGGAAAACCTAGTCAGTAGACACTTCAAGCTCTCCATTTGCTGTAACTCTTGTTGGAGAGTGGATATTTTTTACCGTTACTGAAGATGAAGTGTGTATTTTCCATACACAAATTCATGCTACATAATAGAAACACTAAGGTTGGCTAATACATACTTAAAACATGCATCTTTCTGCCAATGTGTTGATATAAAATATGGAAATAAAATATGAAATATAATATGTGATGCATGTTGAATATGTAAAAATATATAATGTACAAAATTCAAACTCTAAGGCAAGCAAAAAGACTAGAATTTGGCTCCGTAATGAATGTTAAGAAGACATTTGAGAAGATAAGGAAAACTGGGTAAAATGGAAGCTACACTTTGAACACAATTTTTCTAAGTCTCACCCTGATTATTTTTTATTGCTATTTTTTTTGGCAAATAAAACAAAATTAAAGACAGTACTCTAGTAAGAATTTAAATGAAATAAATAACTAAATTATTTTAATTAATTATAACTGCTGTCACATTAGGTTGCCCTTTCAGTATTTTATATTTACTCTATCATTTTTCATTCATTTTTCCATCTGGTGGGAAACATTAAATACAAAATGCCATGGACACTCTTTGCTCTATATCCTCTCTTTGTTAACATCAAGTTTATTAATTAATAACCCTATATTTTTACTCACAAAGTTCATAAAACACTGGCATCTCTAACTAAGGCTGCTTTTGTAGAAATTCCCTCCAAGACAGGCTGACATCAAGCAACACACTTTGGCATGGCTGTTATTTAACAATTACACAGCACTGCCCTCTTTGAACTTTAATTTCTTCATCTTGGTTATGTGACTATAATAAAAAGTTTCACATGATATTTGTGGTATTCTTTGGGTCATACCAGAAGGAACAGTATTGTCAACAGATCTAGAAATAGAAAGTGGATTTCTCCAGGACAGACATTACATCCTTCGTATTCATCCCTGAATCCCAGCATGCCATAAAAACATATTCAATAATTGCTTACTGGGAGAGCCTTGGGTTTTTTTCTAAAGTTGATTTGTAGTCCTGTCTTGGCTACTTTCTTGCTGTATAACTCTGGACATGTTTCTTAACCTCTAAGAAACTGAGTTCTAACTGAAACAAAAAAAGCGCTGACTGGTTCCAGGATCTCTCGCAGATATAAAACTCTACCTCGATTGACTATTTATACCATTCGGTAACAGACTATTAAATGTAAAATATTTTTAATATGCCCACACTGTACATCCTGAGATGAAAATATTATTTTGTTTTCACTTGTGTAAAGCAAATATTTTTAATCACATATCTAAAGAGTTAATCTTTTGGCTACTAATCATCTATAAATTTAGAAAAATAAAACAGATTGGATATTTTATCCAGCTCGTTCACACACTTGCATATAAACTCAGAAATTCCAAACACTTCACTGGAAGCATGGTGATCTTAGCCTCGGTAGGTTAACCGTTCCAGGGAATTGATCAATCTCTAATGCCATTCTTACCAAAAGCAAGGACTACTATTTCCAAATGTTAAACTGAGCAATCCTGCACACAACTGAGAAAAAAATGTATGATTTAAGAGCCAGCTTCATATGGACTGGGATGATTATAAAATATGCATTCTATAAAACTCCAGTGTCTGTTTGCTGATGGTGATGAACCAGGGGGTGGGAGAAGTGGGGTACACGTGTGCAAAACTAATTGGCCACTTTGTCCAGCAGATTGCATCCACCCACATCCCCGCTGGGAATCGCACTGACTTAGAGGCTATTTTCTTCCCCTAAATAGATTTGGTCAGAGGACTCGATCACAGAGTCTACTGTGTGCTTAACAGTTTTACGTTAACAGGGTTATGAAGAAAATAAGTTTTCACACAAAAAGAGTTAATTTGCTAAGGGATTTGGGGATGTAAGCAAAGAGACATCCGTGGGATAGGTGGAGTGTTAGATTCAGGAGAAAAAAATATAACCAATAGTATTTGCTGAGAATTTGCTATCCTTCAAGTTGATTAATTAGTTTGATCCTTTTAGATTTGTTCTAGGTAAGTCCAACCATTTACTTGATTTTGAGAAAAAAAATAGACTGCTATGGGTTAAATACTGTGTTTACTGTCTGTACCTTGTAAATTGGGGGCAAAGTACTCTGGGGTACTGTTTGGGAGTTAGAGAGGGGACAGAAAAGCATGCTGAAAATGAAAAATTTTGATGAACTCTAAATATAATTGTGCAGAATTACTGATGGCTAAATAGAGAGTGCTTTATTTGGAATTTAGAAATGTTTCAGGAACCATGTGTTTTTTTTCCACCCTGTTGGTCACGTAAAGAACATGGCAACAAACCTCGTTCCTCTTGGGAAACAGGCGCAGGGTATTCAAAGGAGAAGAAAAACACAGGGTTACAGACTTCTGTTTCTCAAGCAAGTCAGAGTCAGCTGCTTGTAGTACTTTTCACCAATTGCCCTGGAGTTGGGGCGGTGGGCACTGCACAGCCTGCTTCTCTGGGTGCACAATGTACCAGTTAGTGTCTCTGCGGCTCTGTTTAACCAACAATTTCTTTCCACATCTACTGCCATCTAGATCCCAGGAAAAACATCCACACATTATCCACGAAAGGAGTTGACTGCCTGAGTGATTTGCCTGCTTTCTACAGAATGGAGAAAAACTTACTGAAGAGAAATCTGTAACCTGATGGAGTTTGGAGTTTCCCATTGCTTATTCAGAGCTTTTGAATTGCTTTAGCCATTTAGTGTTGCTTTTTGCAAAATCCTGCCACTTAAACTAAAAACCAAAGATTTGTTTTCTATTCATAAGCAGACTGTAGAAAAATTGTCTCATTTTCAGAAACACGGTTTTTCATTAAAGGCTTAGGCTTAGGAGAAATTCAGATGAATCTCTGGAATGACTCTTTCAAACTAGTGAACTATTTATGAAATAAAATACACTTCAAAAATACTTCATTGCCATGAATTTTGCTAGTGAATGTACATACATTGCTTCTAATAATGGCATGTATGAAAGAATTTAAAAGAAATTTGTAGTTCATCTGTTTTTTAATATAGAGAATTGTAAAGTTCTTAAAAATAATTTTAGGGACTCCCTGAAATCTTATTTAATACTTTGATAATTTACACTTTCATTTTATCTCTTTAGGTACATTTTAGGTTACCCATGTTGAAAATTATTTCCAGTAAGTAGAGCTTAAATTAATGGTATTTGTCATGAATTATCTCAGTTACTTTAAAGACTACTTCCATTTGATTTTTAATTATTTTAAATACCAAATTAAATACTGGTTTGTTGGTTGTTGCTTTTAAAGTGACTGTTACTTTTAACAGTGTCTCTTCTTAACACACGGGGTTACAAATAAAACAATATGCACACTTTACTCTCTATGTAAAAAGAAAAGAAGAAGAAATCCGCAACTCACAGTGATGGTCTTTCAGCTATCCCGCCTTTCAAAGTTTCAGTCTTATTCACAAAAGTCTGAGATTGGGCCACAGCATCTACAAAGTTTCTGGTAGCCCATCCCTGAGAGCCCACAGATACCTAAACACCTACAGAAGGCATAATCAACAATACAGTCTCAATCTTTCTTGTAAATGATAAGAACTAGCAAACTGAACTGAATCTGTACACTATTACTAAGTCTCGCAAGTGACTGCTCACTGTGTTCATTTAGTCTGATATCTCGGCATCATTCTAGGCTTTGGTGCCCCTGTCCCAAGCAGAAGAGTCTCAGAGAGAAGGAAATTTTATTCCAATGATAACTACCTGAATATGTCAGCTAGAAATATCTTCATCACCTTCACAGTCTGATCAGTGCCTTGGGTTCTCTGAAGGAAAGTAGAGGCAGGAAGTAAAATTTAGCACACACTGCTATAAAAGATGCTTCATGGGCAGAGAACGCTGAGTTCTGACATGTGTGACCCATGTTTGAAATAAAATATCCCACTACCTGCACTTTGGCTTTCTTAGACAATCTCAAACTTGGGGAACCTTCAGGTGTCTGGTTTCATATGTTCCTGAGGGATCCTGAAGGTAATGCAGGGAGGGAAAAATATACAGCAATGGGTTGATTTCCAAGACCTTGTCATAACCTGAAATAGTTTTAAACACAATCCAGAAGCACAATTTTCTGTAAAATCATACTCAGAGGATTGCTGGTGATTTCCCAGAGGAGCCACTAGTCGTCTTGGCAGTATAAGGAGGGCTCTGGGTTTTCCAGACTGCTTTGCTCTGGCCTGAAATAAGGCAGACATACACCATTGCTGAAGCTAACTTGGGGCACAGAACAGAAGGTGAGATGTGAAAGGATGTAAGTTTTCATCCCTCCGGTCTGCGCAGCTAACAATTCTCTCTCCTCTTGCAGAAAAAGTAAAATGTTTCTGGTCCTGGCTAGCTTGTGCCAGGCACCCTGGTCAGCAAGAGGTCATTTACTGAGAAAACTTGGTTAAATCAAAGGACTTCAGTAGCTTTTGAATAAATGCAAAATAGGAAAAGCACAGTACGTAAATCCTTTAATATCACTCAGGAAATGTAACAGTGCCACAATATTCAAACACAATGCTAATGTTTTGAACAAAGGCAGATTCCGAAGAGTTGCTGGAAAATTTGACAAATTCTATCAGACTGGCCTCCCAGAGATTTCCTTCTGCTTAATTTATTTTTGCCCTTTGCTCAGATTTTTAATCTGTTTGATCCCTCATGAAGGGAATAAGGGAACATTGGATTAGCAATTTTCTATATCTAGAGCCCAGACACTTCAGCCTGCTACAGACAGAACTCAAGTCCAAAGCATTCCTGGAATCCTCATGTTAATTACCATGTTATCAAATCCTGGAAGGACTGCGAGCAATTGTATAAAGATTCTGAGTAACTTGATTCCCCTAATGAACCTGAGCCACCCAGACGATGGAACAAACAGCCCGTAACCAGTCTGGGCTGCTGCCTCCTTCTCCCACAGTCTGGAAGCCTTGGCCTCTCCTGGATTTGGCACATGGCCTGTCCCTTCCCACTGCCAGCCTCCTTAGTCCTGCCTGGCCTTCTTGCTCTTCCACACCGACTGCCTAGAGTCTTGTCCCACCCCTTTTCTTGACCTGGCCACTGCCAGCAGTGCCGTGGTATCTGTTCATTCGTTGCTTCCACTGCCATCTAGTCTGTCGGGACTACTTTGTTTTGCCTGAATTACCAATGATGGTTCTGAGGCCCCCAGTCCCATCTGTTTCCTGGGCGACAACGGTGTTCATCTGGACCCTGTGGTCCAGAGAGGAATCTGGCGGAGCACCCCTGCTCACTGCTGACAGGTGAACCTGGATCTCTACTTTTAAGCATCTTCTACCTATACCTGCACGTGCTGGACTCTCAAGCCTTTTGGTCCGTGCTTCCCAACTTTATGGTATATCTGAAGCACTTGGGTGTTTAGAGAGGAGTAGGTTTGGGGTCGGGCATGAGATTCTGCATTTCTAACAACTTTCTAGGTTGGTCTGGGGGAAAGACAGACATGTAAATTAATAACTGAACTGAAGGACCAAGTTAGAAATTATGCACACACAGCTCAAAAACGGATTATTCATATTTTGAAGTGTGACAAGTATTTTCTGCATAGTAAATTCTCAAGAAAAGTTTGTTAAATGAACTGCCAGTGTCCTCCCACTCTCGGGCTACATCTAAGAGAAAATATATTTGTATATGGCATAAGTCAGTATCTAACTGCTTCGGTAATATAATGTATTTTATGTACATATTTACCAAATGCATTTAAAGAGAAAAATGCTTCCTTTTCAGGCTACCTCAAATAAAACAGAGACATATGAAAGAAAATAAAGCTCTTAAACAGTATCTGTTTCCTTAAAGGTGGGTTGTACTTTCTTTGGTGTCATAAAACACCCTACATGGCAAAAAGGATCATGTGTACATGTAACTCTGTAAATGAGTTAAAGCAAAATGGTGAATTTTGTTGCCCGGCACATCTCAAATGCAGAGCCCTAAACAGCGGTGTCGTTTCCTCTGCTGGTTTTATGAGGATGGATGCATTTAGAAAATGCTCTTTATTCTAGGATGGTCATGCTCCCATATCGCTGTATGTGACATCTGACCATGCCTGAGCTGGACAGCAAGCCAGAAAGCACGTAAGACTGGGACATCTGAGTGCCAGACACCAGGACTTAGGAACTAGAGAAGATGAGGAACAGAGTGACAGCCCGTGGTCCTCTCTCGGGTGGCGGGGTGCAGATAAGAAATAATGTCAGCATTTGGACTTACATAGGGGATGACACCTGAAAAATCTTTCAGTTATGTGTCAACATGGAATCAGGAATAAAGAAGGGTCTGATTTTGAGGGAGAGCAAGAGGACTATGACTGGGGGATATGGAGAATAAAAGGGCATTTGAGGACAGATAAAAAGATGAGGAATGGTGAAGTGGATTGCAGAGCATAGAGCATTTCAGAGCAAACTTTCAGACATGTACTTGGTAAGCGTTATTATCCCTTAGTATGTTATAAATGGAAGCCAAAAATAGGCCCACAGGGAACATTCTTGGAAATACAAAGAGATTGGACAGAAATACCCACAGCTGCCAAAATAAAGTGTGATGCTTGGTCCTGCTGCCAAAGTCAGTAAGACTTTGCTCAAATGAAGGCAAACCCTTTCTTCTCCAAATACAGTCTCTTAATTAAGCCCCAACATCAATTCCTGAACTTAAGTGGAAGTGGGCAGATTTAAAGTAAAGGCCAAACTCCATGGCTGGTTTGCTATGTGAAGAAAAAAGAAAGTTTCTGCTCCAATTTTCCTATCTGGAGAATGGGAAGCTAGAAGTTTCCACCAATCTCTGCTGAAGGAATATTGTGATGCGTCAGGGGGTGAGTCTCTGATTTCTCTGTTTAGTGAAGAATAGTACTGCATTTACAGTAGAAAAGGCTTCTTCTGTTTAGTTTGTGAATTGAGCAAATTCAATATATAAAAGCATTCACATATCCACAAAAATAAAAACCAAGGTCTTGAAGTGGCATTTCAATATATGTGTTCATAGCAGTACTATCGACAATTGCCAAGGGACTAAGCAAACAGTGTATACCAGCAGATCACTGGGTAAACAAAATGTGGCAAATACACACAACAGAATATTATTCAGCCTTAAAAAGGAAGGCAATCTTGTCACATGTTACATATGGATGAACCTTGAAGATTTTATGCTAAATGAAATAGGGAAGTCATAAGAAGATGACTATGATTCCATTCATTACATCTGAAGTAGTCAAATTTATAGAAACAGAAAGCAAAGTGGTAGTTATCTACACATAGGTGACTTATTTATTTCACTTAAGAGTATATCCTCAATATGCATGCATTTTCCTATGAATGACTCTAATTTCTCATTCTTTATGGCTGAGTAGTACTCCATTTTATAGAAAAACCACATCTTCTTTATCCAGTCTCCAACTGACGGGCAATTGTTTCCAAGTTTTAGCTACTACAAACTGTGCCGATATAAACATGGGTGCACATATATCACTGTGGTATGATTCTTTTAATTCTTTTGGAAAGATACCCAGCAGAGGGATAGCTGGGTCAAATGGAACCTTTAATCCTAGTTCTTTGAGGTATCTCCATATTGATTTCCATAGTGGTTGCACCAGTCTGCACTCCCACCAACAATGGAGAAGGGTTCCTTTCTCCCCACAACCCCGCCAACATCTATTATTGGCTTATTTTTTGTTAGCAGCCATTCTTTGTGGGGTGAAGTGGAATCTCAGTGTTGTTTTCTTCTGCATCTGTTGAATGACCAGTGATGTGGAACATTTTTTCATATATTTACTTGATGCTTTTACTTTTTTGTCTAAGAAATGTCTGTTCATTTCAGATGCCCATTTTGAATGGGGTCTTTACATTTTGCGGGGGCTGATTTTTTTGAGTTCTTTATATATTCTAGATAATAGTCCTTTGTCTGAGGAGCAGCTGGTAAATTTTTTTTCCCACATTGTAGGTTGTCTCCTAGTTCTGTTGATGGTTTCTTTTGTAGTTCAGAAGCTTTTTAATAAGACGAGGTCCCAGTTGTTGATTCTTTGTGCTAGTTGTGAAAAACTATAATTGTAAATAAGATCCTAATGGCATAATTGACAATGTGAAATAAGAAGAAAAGGGCTAAAGGTGTAGGGAAAGTGGGAAGGGTAGGGGAAAGGAAATAAGGGAAAAGAAAAAATATGAGAAAATAAAAAAATGGAAATGAAGTTTTTGTAAATAGGGAAGGGAGAAGGGAGTGAAGGGAGGGCAGGGGTATGGGGAAAAATGAGAACCAAGACCTGTCCTGCCAAGGTACAAGATCCCAATGATGAATGTAACTGTATTGTATACCTAAAATGTACCAATAAACTCATGAGGAAAAAAAAAGAAAAAAACAGACAAACAAACCCCCAAATGGTAGTTGTCAAGGTTGATGGGGGGGGAATCATTTAACAAGTAAAGTTGTTTTGGTTTTGCAAAATGAAAATACTTTTGAATATTTGTTTCTCAACAATGTAAATATTCTCAACACTACTGGAATTCAACCAGAGGAAACAAATATAAAAATTTAAAAGCCCAGGGGAGAACACCCCTCTTGGGTTTTAGTGTTAGAAGCTGGCTAGGATGCACAGACAGTCTCTGGTTGGCTTTTTGCACATGGCAGCCAAGCCTCCTGGTTTGATCAGTAGTGCACTTTGTTCACAGAAAGGAAGCAAATCTCCCAGTGCTATCCTCTGTCCATTGTCCTCCCTGTGCCTGTTTGGTGACATGGGATCACGGCAAAGGCATCAGAACCCCCGGAAGGGAAATGGCTAACTCGTACCAAAGTCTGTGTCAGCTGCCATTAGTAGCACTCATCTGTGGTAACAAAACATCCTGCTCAGCCTACTCTGAAGACAGATGTCAGCAAGTCATCACCAAGAGCAGAACAGGACTGCTCAGGGATTCAGAATTTCAAATACAGTGACATCAAATAAAACTAACAGAATTCAAAAGAATTGAGTTCTGCAAGCTTGAGAAAGCCCAGAGTGCTCCAATACAGAGACTGCTAGAGAAGTTCTGGCCCCTACCAGAACACTGAGTTGCCCTTCTCATGTGGCTTCTGCCTTCTGTTAGTTTCCCTTTCCCGCTCTCTCATTTCCGCTAGGTGATGAGGCAGAATTGGGCTCCTTTGAGATCTACAGCAGTGAGAACGAAAGATGGAGTACCAAAGCCAAATTAAATGGTGATGTAATGTGTGATGGAAAGCAGCCATTCATTGAATCTTTGGTTTAGGTGAAGCTGGGCCATGACTTCCAAACAGATGTCAAGAAGCTTGGGAGGTTACTCTGAAATGATGCTTGAAGTTTTTGAGACATTAGGGGTTCTGAAAATTCCCACCAATATCCTAGTGCTATGCTTTACACAGTAAGCAGAAGGAATTTCTCTGCTGGAATAAATATCAAAACAGAATAAAAACAATCCTCTAAAGGTAAACTGGGCTTACAATTATTTCCGATAGTGGATCAGTCCTGTGGGAGAAGAGGGAGTCAAGTAGACGCTGTGGAGATCAGACACCTGGCTGATTAGCTCCACTGGGAATGCTGCACAGGACAAAGCTTTGTCACCCCATCTCTTTGAAAAAGCCTCTTCTCGGGAGGCCTTTAAAAATAGGACATATTCTCAGCAGCCGGAGAAGACAAAGGAGAAACTTTTCCAGCAGAAGTGAAGAGGGAAGGTAGCCTTCCACAACATCTGGGCCACTGAACCCTGTGCACCTTTGGGTTCCATAACTGACTGGGAACATTGAAATAATGTCTATTCAACTGAAAATGCATACAGATATTATGCTCCTAGCAATCCTTATATCCAACTTTGAATGACATGGTCGGTCGCAGGCAGCATATTTATAGCGCAGCCTAACTGTTACTAGAACCAAACATCGTTGAGTTGCCTAATAAACCATGGCAAATTGAACAGAACACAAGCAAGGAACAGATTACAATTAGGGATTGAGGAAGAAAAGTGCAATGTAAAAGGGGTGGCCAAGGGCACAGTTGATAATCTGATTCCGGGTGACGAAACAAGACAGAAAGAACAGTGAATGAGTGATACAGGTCAGAGGCCAGAGATGTAAGGCCGAACAGCCAGGGAGCTGGAGTACACAGCTGTACAGCAGCAACTCTGCTTGGGCACTTGTGACTGCAGAGTTCTCTGTCAGAAGCACAGGATGTCTGCCCTGAAGGAAAGCTTTGAGCTATCTTCTCTAACTCCACCATTTGGAAGATGGATAATCTGAGCCTCAGAGTCCTCAAGAGACCTACCTAGGGTCCAAAATCGCAGTGATTACCACCGCTGTATTCCAACAGCTGGATCTGGTCAGAGATTAGCACCAAAATGCAGCTGTCACGCCCTCAGGCAAGAATGAGCCAGCTAAAGAGCTTAGATATTTATACATTCTCTTAAAAAGGCAAAGTTTGACATTCTTTGACATGATCTTTATGGGATAGTTATCCAAATATCTGAGGTTCCTTTAAATATATGTCATAGGTTACGATCAATCCATAGGTTTATGAATTGAAAGAAATGATTGAGGTCCCTAGCAGATCAGCCAAGGGGAAAAACCTAGTTCTGTACTGTGATTAGAACACCAATACGCTGACTATTCACTTAAGTATCATGCAGTGACCATTTAAAGGCAGTTAGTGTTCACCAGCCTTGTCAAATTAGCACTTCCAGAAATGTGATTCCAAAGCCTACGCCATTTTAAGTTTACAACTATAGCTTTTAAAATCATTTTTAAAACTGGAATCATGCTGTACATGAAATTCTTGTTCTTTATGCAAAATAAAAAAGAGATTAAAATTAAACAAACATTAAAAATCTTGAAATTATTAGTAAAATTGGTACATTCATAAAGTGAGAAAACAAAAGGTATTAAAATGATGGTACAATGTATATTTTTTGAGGAAAAGAGTTTGACAACATACTGAGAGAAATACAGGTTATGGAAAAGTAAAATTATACACATACACACACATTCACACACAAAGACATCTGGAAGGACATCCATCCGTAAAGTATTAGAATTGTAGTTCTAAGTAGAGGAATTATACAAGGATTAAGGTTCTACTTATTACTTTTATTGTTGTTTTTGTTCTCTTGTCTTTATCTTCTATTTTTTCTACAATGAACACAGATTATGTGTATAATTACAAGTGTTAAAAATAGACTTTATTTTGGATATTGTATTCACAAGACTGTCACTGTTCTTTGTTCCTATAACAAATATCTTTTTAGAGTCTATGACAAAAGAAAACCAAGTTCTTACCATCTTTAGAAACTCAGAAGCACTCAATTCTTCTCTGTGAAATATGAATCAACATAAAGCATAGCTTGTGGAAAGAAATGCTTTGGGATTGGTCCTACTCCTTTCCCTGTCTTCCTTGCAGCTAAGAAAGGGACAGCACCTTTCCTTGACTTACTGCATCACCGTCTTTGTCCTAGGCTAAACATGCAATTTCATGATTTACTGTTCACGTCTGAGTTTTAGGCTGCTTATGTTAGACTGAAAAATACAAGTCATCCCTGTTCTGGTGCAAAGTTCATGGGAGGACCGCTTCAGGAAGCACCTTTGCTGACCACTTTTGCTTCACAGGAAGGTCTTACACATAGGGAAATTTGAATTATTCCTCTTGCTTGTTCCCGAAGTTGAAAACTACAGGAGTAGATTGTGCTTATGTCCCAAAGGGTCACTGGGTTCAGCGTGACACACAACTGTGAGGGGCACTGTTTTTATCAGAGACTATGATAATGGCTCCTATGGAGCTGTGCTGCTGACATCCTCACAGTGGTCCAGGAATCTGCCCTCTGTAGTATTTTAATCTATTTCTATTGCTACATTCACTCCTTGACCATGAAAAGCATTTTCTCCACAAATTGCAAAAGTATAAACAGTTTTTGGTAAGTGTGTACATCAATATAAGCACAAACATGTATGTATAAATGTGTACAGAAAAGCACATTCTCCTGTACATTTCACCAATATTTTTAGGGAAGAGCTTCCAGTGAAAATCAATGAACCACAAACTTTGATATATAGGACCAAGTAACACGTTGATCACAAATAAAAGAGAAACTTCTAGTTTTAAGAACGGAATCGCGGTATACGGGGTACAGTGCTGGCCTTATCAGTCACGACAAACCACAGGTTAGTTTTACATCTTATGTTTTCCACAATTGTTCACATATACATGGTCTATTATTCCAGTCCTTTTTAACAGCTTTGCTGCGGTATCACTAATACACTATACTGAACATATTTCAAGCATTTGATGTGATAAATTTGGTAACTTTCAATTTAGGGTGCAGTGATATTTCACTGCTGTTTTAATTTACATTTCTCTCATATTTAATAATATCGAGCATCTGTTTTGTGCTTATTTGGTAATTGCACATTTCCCCTGAAATGCCTGCTCGAATCTTTTGCCAATTGTGTGGTATGTCTTCTTAATTGTTGAATCTGGAGCATTCTTCACATATTCTGGATAGAAATATATTGTTAGAATATTTGCCAATATTTTCTTTTGGCATGACCTGATGTTTCATTCACTGGCCAGTATCTTTGAAAGAGTAGAAGGTTTAAATTTTATCAGTCTTTAAACGATCATGTTTTTGATGAGTTATCTAACAAGTTTTTGCCTAAGTTCTGAAAGATTTCTTTTTTCTATTTTCTTATGAAAGTCTTGTAGCTCAGGTTTTTAGCTTAGGTGTAAGGTAAATTATGAGTTAATTCTTGCTCATAGTGTGAGGTAGACATAAAAATTTACTCTTTTCAATGCACAAGGATATTCAGTTTCTAGCAACATTTGTTCTCTTCTGCATTGCCTCTGTATTTTTGCAAAAATCAAAAACTCAGAAGCCCCAATTCCCCATATTTCTGTGAATCTGTTTACATATCCTTTATTGTGTTCCACTAACCTATTTCTATTTTTATGCCACTACCATGGTACCTTAATTTTCAGAACTATAAGCTGTTTTGAAATTAAGTAGGTTTACCCCTCCAATATTGTTCTTTTTAAAAGCTGTTTTAGCTATTCTGGGTCTTACGAATTTCTTTATGAATTTTAGAAAGAGCTTGACCATTCGTACCAAAAAGAAAGCCTATGAGATTTTCACTAGGAATTTACTGTATCTTTAGATTAATTTGGGAGGAGCTGATACCTTAAAAATATTGAGGTTTCTCACCCACGAAAAGTTCATATCAACATTCATTTGGGCTTTAATTTCTCTGAGGTAAGTTTTATAGTTTTCAGTGCATAGAGCTTAGCAATCTTTCATCAGATTTATTGCTAAATATTTCATGTTGTTTTTCTAGTGTCAACATTCATTTATCGTTAACATATAGAAATACAACTATATTTTGTATATCAATCTTGTTTCTTAAAAATATATCAAACTCACTGCCTTTAATAATTTTACTTTAGTAGACTATCAGCTTTTCAATACAGACAGTCAGGTTGTTTATTTCTGCCTTTTAAATTTGGATGTCCTTTTTCTTGCTTCATTACACTGGCTAAAACCTTCACTATAAGGTCAAATAAAAGTAGTATGAGATCAGACATTCTGGTATTATTCCTGATCTCACTGTGTAAAGCATTTGTACTTTCACCATTACTTATGATATTAATTTTAGGATTTCCACATGTATCCTTTACTACGCTGAAGAACTTCCTTACTGATATTACTGTTTTTGATAGTTTTTTTTTTATTTCAAGAATGAATGTTGGATTTACTCAGTTCATTTTCTACATTGATTTAAATGATGCCAGATTTTTTTCCTATGCTTAGTTTGTTACTGTGGTGCTCATCATCTGGTACTATGGATAATACTTTATTATTGCTGTTAAATTCCAGAACATGACAATTTCTGATGAAGCAAAAGGTTAATCAAGGTTTCTGCCTTGATAAATAAATAACCATTTCCTTCCTAAGAATTCTCTTGTTAATTTCAATTGGCTAAACCTCTTATGACTGCCTTTGGATGTATACTTGATAGATTCAATTGGAATCATTCTGAACTAGCATTAGAAAAAGGAAAGGCTAGTGAATGTTAAAATTGATATGTAAGTTAAAAAGTAGCCTTAAATCCCAATATATCTGCTTGAACAATTGTTCAAAACAAGTAAAAATGGGCCATGTGATCTTTAATGTCACTCTCTTGTCAAATACAAACCTTCTGGATTATTTATTTAGAGTCTTCATGAAACTAGGGAGGCAATCATCTTACACAGCTAGTTTCCAGTAAGAAGCCCTGGGGATAGGAATTTATCTAATTTTTACCCTAGTTCTTTGTAGCCTTTGGCATGTGGTAACAGTGTATCAAGAAACAAAAAGGGGGAAATACCCAAAAGCTTCTTGGAATGAGAACATTTACCACTGGCCCATCTCATGAAATAAACCTGGAATATGACCAAAATAAGTAACTGCAATGGCCCCAAGCCAATTTAAGGTACAATAGACAATCTTTGTAAAAAATATTTCACAGTTTTGGTATACAAATGTTACATGGAAAATCATGATAGGAAAATCTTTCGTCTTCTAAGAAAGACCTGGATTTCTATTGGCAGGACAGTCTCTGTGGGTACCTAAAAGTCTGGGTACATATGGCGGAAGGGGAGCTGCTATTTGGAGTTGATCATGATCAATGAAAAAAACCAATGCTTCCTTGACCAATGATCCTGGTCTATGAGCCAGGATCCACTCACACTGGTATGACTAAACTCAACTTTCCTTTGAAATTCAAGGATGCAAGGAGACCTGACATGAAAAAAAGTAACTTACTAAAAGGAACGCTATTTGAATATATTTTGGTACCTCCACAAAGCAATGTGTTTTCCCAGCCCTAGAGACATTCAAAGAGCTTACTGAAAGGAGTTTCTTCTGGTAATTTGAATGTTATATATGAGCACAGAATTTGGTTAAATACTGGTAAATGTGTTTTGTATAAGAATTCTACTTGGTTCATTATGAGTTTTTAAGTTAGTATATTTTTAAGCCTGATAAAACTTTAGCCGAGTCATGGATTTTGAGAACAAAACTATTTTCCATTTCTGAAATTCGTTGTTCTTTAAAATAGCTGTAAGTCTGAATTCAAGGGCAGCAACTAATTAAAATTTCTCCTTTATTTTTACTGCTTAAAAATAGCATTTATATGTACTAGCAATGCTCATGATACTCAGTATATACTGAATTTTCCAAGATTACATATATCCATTTAAATGTTCATTAATAGTCAACTTATCAACAAAAAATGGGACATCTATTGATATCAGCTTCCATTTTCACAGAATTATTCAGGCCAATATATTACACAAGTGATCACTGATTCAGAAGAAAAAGTTGTCTGATAAAAATAACTAGTTGGATTGGTATTGCCATGACTTAAACTGACTGTTGCTATTATGTACGCTGAGGCTGCCTAAGAGCACAAGGATCAATACTGTGATCGATGCTGTTAGTAAAGAAATCATTATAAGGGCTGAATAAAAATGATTCTTATCTCAATGCACAACTGCAGATTAACATGAAGAAAAGAGGTAGCTTAACTTATTCTATTCAATTCTTTGGGGAAAATGCATGCTTCCTTTTGAAATATGGCAACACACTCTTTGAACCTGCATATTTCCACATACCCTTCTTAAGACACTCAATGAGTTCATTCAATCTCAACAATAGCCCAAAGTCAAATATAACAGAAAATAAATTCAGAAGACAAAAGACTAGAATACTGGATCAGGAATACTAGAGGGAATACACCTGATCAATTTGGTCATAATAGTAGTCTAGATATTAAATTAGATCTTTTTAAAACTGCTCCTTATACCTTCCAAATTTATTTACACAAGTGCATTGGGCTGAACAGATAATGTTGCAAGTTTACTTGTAATCTCAAGCTACTGATTCTTGAGAGTCTTGGGGCCTCCTATTTAACAGATAAAATTTAAAATCAGTGACTGTGAAACCACTGACTTCTGATTCCTTACCAGAAACAGTCATCATTTGGGTAATTGAATGCAGCTAAGGGAAGTACCGCAATAATACAAATGTTTTTTTTTTTTTTCAGGTTTTCACACCCCAACGCAATGAAAAGAAATCTAGAAATTGCTGCAAATACTTTAGAAATATTTCAGCAAAAATCCAAACATAGAGATCACTAGAGGGAAGGAAGATAACATACTCAGAAGGTGATATATAATGCTGAAAGGCCAGTGACAACAATAGACTTTCTGCCTACCAAACATTTGCAGGCATTTTGCCTTGTCCTCCAAACCGACAAGGAGATACTCTGCTAAACAGTTCCATCTGCTGCAGACACAAGTTTTGTATGTTACATTATAATATATTGCTTGAGCTCTAAAACGTTAACCCTTGCCAGTGGGCCTCAGTGCAAAGAAAGGAACACATGCCAGAAACTGGGCTAAGAGCTAGAAATAGAAGGGTAAATAAGACACTCTCCCATTTCAGGTTTCAGGATCCCTCATGTTATAGGTCACAGAGAGTCACATGACCAGCTAAGTGTGAGCCGTAGAACTTCAAGGGGCAAGTCAGGAGACTACTTCACATAGTGAGGGGTATTGAAGCTGCACCTGGAAAAGTGAAAACATTTTTTCTAAGCAGATAATTTGGGCATCAGGAATAATATGCATATCAGTGAACAAAACAGCATAATTTTACTCTGTACTGTGCTTTTTAACAGAAGCTACTTGAAAATGAAACAAGCTAATTTTGCCATTAAAGTATAAAATTTCTCAAACAATGAAATTTTGTCTCCTTAAGTGACCCTTCAATGAGATATTTTTTTTTTTTCCCAGTAGTGTGGATTTGCTTGGGCCTTCACACTCAGCTTCATCCCCAGCTGGGGAGCATGTCAGTAGGACAATCAAATTGTGGTATCTCTTCAATTTTTGAAAACCACCGTGTATTTTCATTATTCTGAAAACCTGAGGCTGGTCTGTGCCTCACGTCTCGCACAGTGGTAGCCAAGGCTCTGTGACACCACTATTTGGCTGTGCAGGGGACATTAACAGTGTGCAGATTTCATCTAAAAGTAGAACAAGAGTCCAGGCCAAGATTTGACAGGGAACAGCGGGACTAAAAATGGATCCATAGCAATAAGAACTAATACATAGAAAACCCTACTTTTTTTTTCTTTATGATTTACATCTTAAGCAGCCAGCTAAATTTGCAACTGGGCCAAGTTCAGAAGATGTCAAAATCCAAAATCATCAAATGATTTTCAAACTCTACTATGCATCCGTATTTTCCCAGAGAAACGGTTCAAAATATACTCGTCGGCACCTCATCTCAGAGCCACCTATCACACACAGGCTCCTGGAGGAAGCTGGCCATCTGTATTAAAAACCCATCAGGAGTGACTCCGCTACTCAACAAGCCTCTAACTCACACTTACTATTACACTAAGGATTTTACTTAACTATTCCCACATGGTATATTAGCTAAATTAAGAATCTTCATCACAATTCTAGCAAGCAAGTATTTTTAATCCCTATTTGATAAAGAAAGTAAAAAAACTGGTAATTTTCTCAAGGTCACCTGATCAATAAGTGGCAATGCTAAGTGATCTGGTTCCAGTCCCGTGCGCTTAACCACTGTACAAATCTGCCCCTCACAGAGGTAAGCCACGCCCACCTGTGTAAAACCTACAAATGTTTATGAGAGCTGGCCAAATAATGATGCTGTTTTTATCTACTAAGTATAATGGACAAGGACACCTATGCATAAATTGTAATTCCATCTTCAGGCCTTAAAGTTGTACAAGGATCTCACAGATAAGAGCCTGTTTGTTGTGTGGAGTAGCGACAGTGTAACACACTTGGCAAAGCCATGCTCTGAAACTTGGTCTTTTTTCTTCTCAATCTTTGAAACTAACTTTGAGTATAAAATTGATACACGGGGTAAAAAAATTCCTTTAGACCAGGTATTCCCACGTATCTGAACAATGATTCGACAGCTTTGGCAGTTCTACACATGCACCTATTTATAGCTTTCAGCTCTCATGAAACTGCACTTGGGAAGTAAGATGGGAATCTCTAGCTCAGAAGATAATACCGGTACACACAATGAGAAGGGCTTCATTCCTGACAAGTTCTTGTTTATACACAGTATGAAAATGGCTTGATTTCACCTCAGGGAGAAATCAACATGACACACTGTTTTATGAGATGCAAAGGACCACATGAAAACTTCCAGTTTACTAAGTAGATGATTAGAAAGTACTCCTGAAGCCTCCAGAAGATTCTGTGATTTGGAAGACAACAAAAACTGTTTAACACTGAATCTATTCAATTTTATTTTCTTCACTCTGTTCAGAGTTCTTCCCTTAATATCATCAGATTTTTGTTCTTGTCTTTAGTTCTCTGCAGCTTGGATCTCAGCAGTTGTTAGTCAATCTCTCTTGGAGTTTCCTTCCTTATCTAGTTGACCCATCTTTGGTAGTGCCAATACCTCTGTAGGGCAGATGTGTTTTATATGCTTTCAATACACGTTTCCTGAACAAATATTAAATGAATGAATGGATGCATGCTTCACTAAGCAGTGTATTTCATCATCCCACTGTTGGGTGAGCTCCTTCTGATGTTAGGCCGACTCTGTTCCATTCATCCCTTCTCTACTGACTATTGCTCTGCCTTTCTGGAGTAACAGACAATTCATCCCAAGAACTACCCACTTAATATGTAAAAGAAACTACTATTATATATGATAAAGTCCTAATTCTTCTTTCACATGTTTATCAGTTGTTTCTTTGATAACGCAACTTCTAGAGATTTCACAATTTTGATCATCCTTCTTTGGAAAGAGTTTGTCGATGCTTCTATGAAAAAGTGGCACTAAGAACTGACCATAGATTTCCTGATATGAGCTAAAACTTCAGCTTATTTTAAATCTTTTACTTCCTTTCCTCCAATATCACTATTCATGTTTTCAAAATGTCAATTTTAATAGTTTATGAGCTGGATTTGGTGAGCAATGGCTTTACTGTGCAATGCTCTCTAAGGACATGGGAATAGAATGCTATGTTTTGGACATCTATTCTGTTCCATGAACTGTGGGGTACACTTATATTACACATAAAAAGAAATAGTACAGCAGAACAATCATGCACAGTTTTAGGAACTAGAAGAACGTTCCTTGTTATAAACCCTTGGTACATTAATGTTTGAGCACACAGAAAGTAGTCAGTGCATGTTTTTTTTGACTAAGTGAATGGTTTTTGTATCTGTTAAGTGGGAGTTATGGCAACCCCTTGCAAAGCTGTTGAAATGACACAGGGCATTGGTAAAGTGCCAGGTACAGAACAGTGCAAAAGCGCATAGGGCTAAGATTTCATAAATATTAGTGTTTATTGCAATTAACATCACTGCCATCATCAGCACCAGCAGCAGCATCTTCATTTTGTCTAAATCTCACACCCTGAAAGGTGCTTTTGCTTTTCAATTTAAGGGCCACATACCATCTTACCTTCAACTATGCCCTCACATATTTGGTTTTATTCCCCCCCCCCAAAAAAAAAGGAGCATTGGAATGCTTTGTTTTTCAGCCCAAACTTTCTGAAAATCTTGATTAAAATATTGGTCAGCCTTGGCATTCCACACTACACTATTTTCTGTATCACTGTGTCCCACTATGCTTTTGTACTTAGTTGACAACTACATTTTGCCTGGGATTAGCAATGACTCTCTGAGCATACAGCTCACTTTTCTGGCATTTTGTGTGAGTGTTAAGCTGTAGGTAAGTCTAAAATATCAGTGCCAAACTAATTTGATATCAAACATGATGAAGAATGGGATTTGGTCTAGATCAGAGGTTTATTAAATAACAAAGGAATGGCTTTCAGCTATTTTAGGTTTCTTTAAACTCTTAACATTTCTTTGAATTCACTTTGATGTGTATCTTATTGTTAAGAAGAATGAAAAGCCTAAATGTTCAATAGACCTTGTAACATAAGAGATCATACTTAAAGGGAGATTTTCCTATATCTTCAAGATATCATAAAATTAATGTTTTAAGAGTCTCCTTAAAAGAGCATTTGACAAACTAATGAAAATACTTAAAGAGTGGCTGACCTCTTCTCTCCCTGTGCTTTCAGAGGACCCTATCAGTTACTGCTCAGAAGAAAATTAGCCAATCTGCTAATCATTGAATGTTTAGCTTGGCCCCTCATCTCCCCATTCTAACCACTGTGTTCAAGACAGAGCCATGCAAAAGGAAGGCTCTAAAATCCCCAAACTGGAAGTTGGGAGTCCTGTGTTGTTTGGCTCCATATATTTTCAAGCTCATGCCTCTACTTATGGTCCCTTCAAATCAATTTCCTCATTTATAAAGGGCATACAGGACTTCATCATTTTCAAAGTCTCCCAGTCATACACATTCAACACCTGGATCTGTCTCTTTCAAGTAAGTGACTTAAACATTTCATGGAAAATATCTGTTAAGGAATGTAATTGATTTCTTTTTCCTCAACTTTTACTGTGAGGTTTTCATGAAGCAGTTATTTAAGATACTCATGGCTAGTATAATCATGCACATCATCTCTACCGGGGATCTTATCTTTCAGAAAGAAATTGAACCTTAAGTCTCATACCCTAAAGTACCTCGTAATCTAAAAGGCTACAAGTTGTCAGGAAAGGTTGGAACCTGTGAGTTGTTGTCTTCCATGTAATGAGCAGCCTGAGATACTGGGATGTAAAAGTTTTCCACTCATTTCATTAATTCAGAAGCATTTATTAAGCTTATAGCATCTGCGTCACCTAAGAAATACTGCCATTCAGTCATACTAGAATTTGTTGCTGAGTCTCTAAGGACATGGGAAGGCTGCTGCTAGAACGGATGTCACATTTGCTCATAAATTCCACATAGTCTTAAACAGTAAGGTGATTTCTTTGACTTTCCTTACCCATATGAGTGAGTTCAACAAAAGATTATATCAGTAATGATTTCAAAAAGGTTACTCTATGTTACTATTTCACAGCAATAAAAGGGTTTTCCAGATATCCTGGAGTTTGCCAGCTACATTTCTTGAATGTGAAAACTATTTGGGTTACTTTTTAAAATCCCATAGAACTACTCCAATATCTGCCACTTAGGAGGTAATCTGCATTTTACTGAAGGAAAAAGTGCCATTTAATTGTTACAGTATGTACATTCAGTCAAATTTGAATGATACCGGCTTAGTATGAAATAACAAAACTTCTGTATTAAAGTACATGAGACTTGCATACAGCCTGTAACATTTTATCGGATACTATACTCAGACACACACACACACACACACACACACACACACACACACACACAGAGACGCACACAATCTCATCTAATCTTTAACTCTCTATAAGAAGTTTAATAGGGCCTGGGATTTAGCTCAGTGGTTCTGCCGCCTGCCTATCAAGCACAAGGACCTGAGTTTGATTCCCTGTACAAAAACAAAACAAAACAAAACAAAAAGAAGTTTAATGATCTATAGTTAAAGACAAATAGAGACATATGTTCAAAAAGGAAGAGAAACACATTTCGTCATTAATACAATTTTAGTCTAAGAGTTTCCATAATTTAAAACTCAGTTGGTTATATAACATTTAAAAATAATGATTATTGGATTCAGAAGTTATGAGCAGAAAATAGGAGTATTTACAGAAATATTCTTGAGTTTTTGTAAAGGAATACTTTTTGTAAAGGTAACTTTTATGCTACTCTTCCCAGGAGCTTCTAGTGTCTTTATCACAGACAAACTGTAAGGCCAATAACAATTTTTCTTGGGTAGCTGGGAAGATTAAATCTAATACATACTGTCTCATTGACAAATACATAACCAGAATTTTATCAATATTGCCTGCAGAATCTGAAATATGAAGCGAAGCAACTTAAGACCATAACTGACTGTGACAAGAAACTGCTGCCAATAAAAAGCTTGCAGGTCTTGTAAATAAAATTGTCATGTCTGATTTTCAAATTAGTTTTTCACTTGACTTTAAAAAAAGATCAATTCTCTTAGCAAAAAATTAGTTTGAGTAATGAATTTATTTAACATAGAGGATATATGGGTTTCTGCTTAACTTGCTTATCATAATCTCATTTTTTAAAATTGGCTTAAAATTCTATTAATGCTCAATCCCATAAATATTTGTATGACAAAATTTAAACACCAGGAAACAGCATGATGTAAAATTAACAGAATGGTACATGAACCAAACAGCTGTAATTTGATGACTTTTTTTTTTTGTCCAGTTTTCGGAAGAGGAAACACTATAAAAATAAACCCTCCTATACAAACAGCTTCCAGGAGTGCTTAATTAGATTCTCAATATATTGTTTTGATTTAAAAATATTTTAACATGCTTGAGTGATGCAAGATGATGGGAGAAAGTTACTTTTTTATCAAGATGCTAGTTTTTTGCTCAACTAGATATGCAAAAATTATGAGGGGAGTATGAATCTAATATTGTAAAAGATTAATTAAAATAAAAATCTCTCAGAACATTTTTCTTTTTTCTATGCATATGTGACTAATCGTTACTGTGTAATTTTGATTTTAAACTGGAATAGTTGGTTTCAAAAAGAGGCGTTTTAATTATCAAAATACATATAAACAAGATTGTTTCAGGAAAACTGAGACGTAGTAATTCTAAATAAAAATCCACAGGATTGAAATATGATGAATTGAAAAGAATTAGTAAAGATCTGTGAACTTTTAACATTGGGTTGAAAGTAAAGGTGTGGCATTAATTTGTAAGTGAGGCAGTCAGGAGGCTTATGTTTTTTGTTTTTTTGGTACCGGGGATCGAACTCGGGTCCTTGCACTTGCAAGGCAGGAGGTGGAACCGCTGAGCTAAATCCCGGCCCAGGAGGCTTATGTTTTTAAAGGGGAAATTAAAGAGGGAGAATTTCATCTGGTTTTGAGTTATAAAATTGCATTTAAATATAAGATGAGGCTGTTTCAGAGACATTTCTAAATGTACAGAGCACAATTAAATTTCCCATTGTACACTTAAATAAGACCAAGGATTTATTTTTTTTCTCATTCTAAGGGAGTATTCTTTCTCTTTGTTGTCACTGTAAGGGGAAATGTGATAAATTCCTTCCAAAATATCACTCAAAGTAAAGTAGCGGGTTCGGTTATTAAGAATGGAAGGTTCTAGTCACCCCCAGTGTGGCTGTTTGGTTCATTCACTGAGCAAAATTCAGTTATGGATAGCCTTCCTTGTCCTTCTTTCCCGGCTTCCTTTTACTCTCCTTTCCTTTCCTTCTAGAGAAGTAGAGGCTCAGATGTCCCAGATCTGAAGTTTATCAAGAACACCTTACTTCCTATTTGCCATAGGGCTACACTTTGCAAGTCCTTGCTTTTACTGGAAACATCGTGGTGAGAGATTTTGCTACTAAAAAGCATGTCTGATAAAAACATCTTCTGATGGGCAGTTATTTTCAGGAGACAGTGGCTCCACCACTTTCCTCCTGCAGGGTGAAAACACAGTGGCTACGTAGGTGATGCGAAGATGTGGCTCTGAGGCCCCGTCCCGGTGCTCCTCTGTGTTTTCAAGGTGCTGCTGAACCCACCACACTTGGAAGTCTTCTTTTAACCCCGAAACACAGCCACTTCCCTCCCACTTTTTCCATTAATAATCATCCAATTTATTTATTTAAAGGCCTACTTTCTCCCTACAAAGCCCATAGAAAATATCTGCACCTAATTCCTTTATAGAGAGAGAAAAAAAAAAAAAACCCTTGCGTTTTCTCTTTTACAATCAGATAAAGGCAGATCATTTACTTATGAGAATTGCGGCTGACGTTCAGTGATTTCAGGAAAGCAAAACTCTGCCCCTTCTGTTAGTGCAATGAAAAACAAAACCACTTTAAAAACGGAAATGAGATATGTTAGATCCACGAGCCACACACCATGAGGAATGTGATCATTATGTACCAGACACACGTACTACTAATAAAAAATAAATATGAGAAAAAATTAATTGCAGACGAACACAGCTTGGGGGAAGGTTTGTTGACCTTTTGAGGTAGGTCAGGGAAAAAATAACATCTGGAGAAGACTGCCAGGTCCAGAAAGGACTCAGGCCTGGCCCAGGATGATGCTTTTCCCTTGAGAACCAGTGCAATGGAACAATAATTTGAATAATAAATGACCATTCAAGCTGCACCTTTTAAATTTTTCTACTCTATTGTTACATGACGTATGATATCTATATAGTTACTCATATTCTATTAGGTGCCATTTTTAAAAATCTTATTTAGTTCCTTTCAGAGCCAATCTAAAAAATCAGCACCACTTCGCTTCAGTGTCTGTACATTTCACTGCCTTTTGTACTTTGCTCAGAACAGGAAAGCAGGTAAAATGCACATGAATACCCATGGAAGAGTCCCTGCCTCACTTGGATAATGTCCAGAGGCGTGGACTCCCTCCTCCAATACACGAGGAAAGTCTGGAAGTCTGACCTGGTTCACGAGGAGCTACAGTGCACCTTCCGTCCTCAGCAGCACAATCTGACTACAGGCGGAATCTGGTTCATCAGGCAGCAGTTACAGGACCCAGTGCCCGGTACCTTTTCAAATTCAGAACTGGACGTCCGGACGGGGTGAAGGCTAAGTGGCACTCAGAGACAGCTTCTGCGCTTCCCAGTGAGCCCCCACCTCCCTTCCCACCTGTATTCTGCTTCTCATTTCGCTTATTTTGTACTTTGCTTGTGATGTGACACCTCCGTTCCAGCACAGTACATTCTGTGAAGCAAGACAGGTCTCTTTCCTGCCAAGACCACCTCAGAATATTGATTAGAGGAAAGATCAAAAATAGTCATGGCTTTTGAAACTGCAATGCTTCTGTTGGAAAGGCCCAGTGAGCAGCAGGAAAAAGATAAAAGGGTGAAGAAAGACCATGAGAAAGTGGAGGGAGCACTCATACTTCCGAACTTTTCTTTTCTGCTCTGGCCTTTTCTTGTCTCTTGGCCGCTTCTTCACAACCCACTCCTTTTGCTTTCTCCCTCCCCTTCTTAGATTTCTATGCTCTTAACTCTGCCTCATCTTTCTTTCTCTAAACTTTTGAACTCCCAAACAGTTAAACATGACAAGGTGGTCTCCTCATCCAAAATTACCAGCTGAAACAAATTGCTGGCATCGATCCGTGAACCAGCCATCATTACCATGGGTCACTAATGGTTTCTTATAGCCTGGCCATGACTTGAATACTTGAAGAGAACACCTTTTAGGTACTTGCAGAAGGGCCTGCTCTTTACATGCTGCCTTAATCTAATCAGTTGGATCCATTTGGATTAACAATGCAAACTTAAAGAGGGGACCCTGTGGAAATCGGAGAAGGAGCCTCACCGGAGTGCAGAGAGGTTTTGATCCCAAGGCCATAGCTCATTAATAAAAAGATCTAATGGCACAAGGAACCTCTGGAGCTCACTGTACAATATTGTGTCCTTCATAAGAAACTGAACATTACTTTTATGTAAGATAACTTAAAACATTAATATAGCACGAAGAGAAGAAACAAACTGCAGCCGTGTATCTTTGTCTTAAAACTGATAATTTCAGTTTTACTCCTCCAGTGTATTTGTATTCTTCCAGTCTAAATGTATTTATACATTTGAAACCACCGTACACAAGTAGTTTTATGTCTTGCTTATTTGTAAAAATAATGTTTACTTTTCCTGTTGGTAAAATTCTTTATAGATAGTAGGGGTTGTTTTGTTTTTGTTTGTTGCTGTTTTATATGTAGAACTGTGTACTGGATATTGAACACAGGTCTTCACAGATGCTAGGCAAATACTCTGCCACTGATGTACACTTCTAGACCCCATAATTAGTTTTGAAAAAGTCGCACAATTCCATTGACTAGAACATTTAAACAACTCACAATTACTTCGATAGTAAAATATTGGTCTTTCAAACTGTTTTGAACGAACTTCCATAAGTATGTTTACAGATACATTTTCCCTTTTCAAATTATTCATGAAGAGTAGAATCGTGAAAGAACATTGATGTGTCTGAGGGGCTAACTGCTTTATGACACTCATCACGTATTATCAAATTTCACATCATGACATTTAAAAAAATAAAGTTTTAAGCACCTTCTTTGAAGTGGAGCATTTTTCTGGACTTTGAGTTTAAAATACAGCACATAAAATTCTTCTGGAGAAATAAGACACTGGTGCAGAAATGATATTAATTACAGAAAGGTACAGAAAAAAGAACAAGAGTATATGTAGCAGAAGAGGGCAAATGCTTGTGGGACATTCCTAGTTTGGGATGAATTGAGATGAGGGAATATCACGATTGAGATGGGGCAAGTAGCACAATCCAAAAGGAAATGAAGCATTGCAAGGAATTCCCTTTGACTGAAAAGCGTAGCTCAGTAAGTTTAACACAGCAGCCTAACCTATGAAGACCACAAACTTCTACGGATAGCTGTACTGTTAATAAAAGTCATTCACCCTTGTCCTTGAAGCATCCTCCTGGTGTAACACTCCTTCTGCCTCTAGTCCGTCGTCCAGCCGTTACTTCTTGCTCGTAAGCTTCCAACCCCCACTTTCAGTTCTCAATTTTTTGGGGTCTCATATATACATTTTCAACTGCTTGTGTCAGCGTTTAAAATCCACCATGTCCAAAATTAAACTATTTCTTGTGTTTTCTAGACCATTTGAGAGCATCACAGTTCACAATAAATTATTTTTGAGTTCTCTTTCATCTTTATATTTCACATTAAATCAGTGTCCGATTTGGTCCAATTTGGTCCCAGATTCCCAGAGACTCCCAGTTTCCTTCTAAGTGGGCAATCAAACTCTCAGCCAGACTACAGCAAGGCCTCCTAGATAGGAGATGATCTTCTTGCCTCAGCTTCATCCTCTTCAATCCTTGCTTTATGCTATCACTGGTTACCTTCCTATAACACAGAGTAGATATGGCACCTGTCCACCAGAAGACTTCTAGTAGACCTAGCTGACTAGTAGAGCCAATCCCAAGCACTAATGAGTCTCCCCTAGTCTTTTAGGATTGGAACCCAGTCTACTCTGTTTTCATTTCTTCATACTACAACCCTCTCCACACTTTGGATTATATTCCCCAAAAGCAGACATGAATTTTCACCTAGACGAACCTTTATTCCTATGGTTTCCCTCGAATTGGACTCTCACATTCTGTGATCCACTGAAACCATACAATCATTATGCCTGGCCAACTTATCACTTCCAAAATGCCATTCCAGATCTATTCACTTCCTCTATTGTAAAGCACAGTGTAGTTAATTTACATTTCTGTGTATCTAACTAAAATGCTCTCTTTCTTAAAAGCTAGTTAGTCTATTCAATAAATTTAAGTGTGTTTGAAGTTTTTCATCAAACAATGGTCAAACAATGAGTTTCCTCTTGGTGCTTCATAAATGGCAATCAGATCTCACACTAAACCTAAATACTGTTAGGATTAAGCCGAATCCTCATTTAACAGGTGTGGAGAGGAAGAGGGGAAGAAAGGAGAAAAAGGGTCTCAGAATTCATGAATGATTTTTCTTTCCAATTAGCCTTATGATGTATCTTGAAAATTAGGTCAAGAACTCTGATTACTTGCTTAACAAGTAATTAGCAATAATAGGGAATTGCACATTCAAATTTGTTAGTAAAAAATACGGTGCTGAACATCTAAGCTCTTGTTCTGTACCTCCCCAACCCAGGTCCCTTCTTGGGCTTAAAGGGAAAGCTTAAAGAGTAGAAGACTTATATGCTGAAAGTATCCTCAGTCCCAGACCTTTACATGAGATACTGACTGGGGTGCTAGCACACTGTGGTTTGCCTTGGTCTCAAAATAATTTGAGGTAAGCCATGGAAGTGAGAGGGAAAGGAATTCATAACCAGTCCTGATGCTTTATTTATCACTCACCCTGGGAAAGTACTGAGTCAAAGAAAGGGAAATAAGAATGCCAAGTTATTTAAGGAACAGGAGCTGATACTTCAGAAACATAAACCAACATTTCTAAATAAAAAAGAGTATGGAGCTTAAGGCTTAAAAAAAGTAGATTCTATATTTTAAGAAAACTGAATTTTAAATGAACGGACTCTCCAGCCCTATTTATTTATGACTCAAGTTATTCCCAAGACCTCTTCTGAACTTCATGTCATTAGATGGCACTGTATTATTTTGCATCTGTGTCATACAGATGGAATAATGATAGTATCTGCTTTTGCCTGGTGAGAGTATTAAAGCAAACGTACTGAAGTAGCAAGGATAAATTATCATCTCCCATCGCAACCAGAACTTCCTGTCTTTCATTAGGCTGCATTTCCATGAAACTTAGTTTTACCTCTTTAAAAGTGTGGTATTGGATTAAATGTATGGAAAGAATAAAATAACCAGTGAATAAAAAAGATGTTATTGAAACCTGAATACATTTAATAAATTAAAATGAAATGGGAAACAAGAAAATGCAAGAGTAGCATTCCCTGAGATTTTTTTTTAATTAGGTCTTTCTGATATTTTCATTAATTTTTTGTTTTTGGTTTTGTTTTGGTACCTGTGATTGAACTCGGGTCCTTGTGCTTGCAAGGCAGGTGGCAGAACCACTGAGCTAAATCCCTGACCCCTTAATTTTTTAAATTAACAAATCAATTAGTTTTTGTTTAAATACCCAATCAACATGATCAGCCGCAAATCAGAACCTGTACAAAATACAATGCATACACCAAATCAAAAGATAATAAATACTTCCTCTTTCTAAATCCAGTAAACTTCACAAAGCAAGAACACTGGGTTTGCAAGACTGGAGACTAGTATTCAAATCTTGACTCTACGCTGGTTTCTTCCCTAGGAAAATGAGACTGATAATATCTATGACATCAGGTTGTTGCATGAATAAGAGACAAAATGATTAACTGTCATACGTTGTGCTAAGCTTAGTTTCTGGCAAAGGATATGTTCTTAATAAAGGTGTTTTCTCATTACTATTATTATCACTTGTGACAGGATGAGGCAGGAAACAATTTAGGCAGTGCTTCTGACTTTGTTTTCTTCAGGACATTCATAGAGCAATCTAGTTAAAGCATACACCTAGAGATACACAGTGCTCCACTGTGCTTAATATTTTTTGATTCAGTTTCATGCCTCATTCAAAAATGTATATATACCTGTAGAGCAAAGGAGTCTCTTCCCCAAAATAAAGCCCATCTTACATACCAGTGGAATTTCATGTGAGTTATCTCCACTGAATGAGACAGGTTCTACATAAAAACTCAACTATCTTCCTTATCATTCTAAATATCTTCTATAATGGATTTTCTAAATAGAGATTTACTAAAGGATTTCCATGGTAGCCTGGTAAAACTAGAAATATTTTACTTGCAAACTTTTTATGCCTTTCTAAAGGTCATGGGCTGGGTCTATGTAATTCTCTTTGCAATATCACATGTAATGGGCTACTTTAGGAAATGCTTTTAGAGGATGAGGAAGAGCTCTGTTTCTCATTAAGTGGCCTTGAACTTTGGGACTGAAAGTCTTGACTCTGAATTCACCCTTCACTTTGCTAACATAATCCAATTTTAACAGCAAAGTGGATATCCTCTCTCCTCAGTACATGTGTCTGTGTCTCCCTTTGTGCCTTCTTTATCAGCTGAGTCTACTTTAATGAAAAGATTACAATTTTCCCTAAACTTTCTTATTTTGTCCTTTCTTTTAACCTTATGCTCCAGCATCCTGGTGCCACTGCAGGAAAAAGACTGGCAAGTCAAAAGTGAGTTACAGGCATAATTTTCTACTGAGCTGTAGAAAAAAAAGCAGAGGTTGCCTTAAATCCAAAGGTCAAATATACACAGACTTTCTTATGGGAAAGAAACATCAAAACCTGTTTAAAAGCCTTCCGAAGTGAATTTACAATCCCACACTACCCAAATTAACCATGTTTGAATCACTGCAATATTTTTGTAAGTTAGATCGATTAGCTTCTCTGAGCTTATCTGTTATCAGATAAACAAAGCAATACATTTTACAGAAATTCTTTTGACCAAAAAGGCATGGTGGAGAATAGAATGCTTACAAGTTGCTTTCAGGGCATCTCATAGCCTTTTGTAGACAGAAAAGGCAAATTTGCCACTCTGTTTACTGTCCTGCACAATACATGAGCTGAAATAAATACAGGCCCTTCTTTCTCACAATCTTCCCTTTTGATTTTAGGGCTTCCAATTTGATTAAATGTTGGCTATAAATTGTGAGGAAAAAAATCTTTCATCAAAGGTACCTGCTGTACTCAGAAGCCTTTTTTATTCTTGAGTAGCATCAGAATGGTTAGATAACCAATATTATGGGGAGAAAAAAGAAATCAAGTTTAAGACTTATGCTTTCCATTATGCATATTCTGCTTTGTGAAATATATACATTATTCTGTTTCCTCTATCTTCTCAATAATTTCAAGGATGAAGAAAATTCTGATTTTCAGAGCCTTCTTAGATTAGCATTTTAGCCTATAATCCCTGGTCTCCCATTAGTGTGGAGTCAATAGTCTTCACATAAAAGTATCAGTGTACACGATCATGGATAAGTCACCAACATTTTCACAGAAACAAAGCACTGACATTCTTTTTTAAAGGGAACCTTAGAAATGATCCAACTGGATTATTTTGGAAGTAAATGAAGTTGAGATTCAGAGGGTTAGTGATTCCCCCTAAACTCTAGGGCAATGTGATATCATAAATGGAGAAAAGAAGACCTGCCACATAAAAATATTGTGTTAGACATGTGAGGACTCAGCCCATTCCCACGTTTTCCACAATGCAGTATAATAGGAATTTCCAATTTAATTTTATATCTAGATCACTTAAATGAAGTTAAAGGATACACATCTACACAATGACAACAATTTTTTTTACAGACAATAAACATTTATGAAATCATACTGTAAAAAGAAATCTATGAATACAATTTAGGTTATAATAATATAATAGCTGTGCAGTAAAACTCTTATAAGGCGATTTTGAATAACATAATATGTGATTCTACTAGGAGAAAGAAGAACAAACCCAAATGACAAGAATCACTCTAAGGAATGACTTTAAAATATTCCTCAAATAATTTTTATTCATCTATAGATATTACTAATCAAAGCTGAAGGTTATAATAGCAAAATTCTTAAACTACTGATCAAATGATGTCCTATTTCGAGGCATATAATGTCATAAGAACAAAGAGAAAAGTCTAGTTTGTATTTGAAACACTTAAAACAAATGTAATGAGAATATCTCCTGAAGCCGTTTTTTAGCCATGCAGTTGAGCTCTCAGCCTGTTGGGAAAAAAGGGGAAAGTCACAAGCAGACCTCACCTCACATGCCACCATGTCACTATTCTTGTCTCCCCTGCCTTGTACCAGAGTCTTTAGTAAAAACATCACTCTCTCCTTTAGCCAAAAGTCCTATTGATACCAACTCATGGATCTCAACTTCCAGGAGAGTCTACTGGAGCTACAATTTTATAAAGTTATATTTTGAAACTTCAAGGAGTTTTCCGCTAAGTGATGGACAGGCAAGTAAATATCTAGATCAACAGATTGGTATGATATAGATTAAAATGTCTATATCCTCATTGTTTTGCTAGTAGCTTTCATGTTTGTTATTTTTGAAATGTAAAAGTTACAAAGACAAAACAGACATACACACAGAAAGTTTAGCAACCTGTTCATATATTTTTCAAATTTCCTGAAATATGAAAGCATAAATAACCCCAGAAATCACTGGGCTCTACTATATATTTGATTTATCTCAAATGAAGGTATGATTTCATCTGGAAAGGAAATTCCCTACAAGTAAGCAGAAGTGGTTGGTCTCAAACTTTGGTTAAAATTACACTGTATTGTCAGGTTAAATTTGTGAATAATACTCTGCATAAAGAAGAAAAGAGGGTAGGAATGACTGAGTACATAAACTAACATTTTTACGACATATGATAAGTTCAGTTTCCTTTTCCTTGTATTTTTTAAAATCAACTAAACAGCACAAAAGTATCTTCTCTCCAAACTTAGAACCGAAAGAGGAACAAAAATGGGTATTTTCCATGGGTCCAAAGCCAGCTAAAGAGCAAACTACATGGCTTCCGGAGGTAATGAGGGACTGGAAATAAGGGGATTCTCCTCTCAACAGGAAGTGGATGTGTTTTGAAGTTCTGTCTCTTTCATAATTAGCTGTCTCTAACAGAACTCAGGCTCCTCGTGAATCTGGTCTTATTTGTATTCACAGATTGGACTTACAGGAAAAAAAAAATCAGGAAAGACAAGTAGAATTTGGATAAGACCATTACTTGGTACATTCATCAAATACTTGAAAATAAATAGAAGGAAAGAAAGGCTCTGTGGAAAGCAGGAGTTTGTGCCACACCTCAAACAAGTTGGGATTTGTAAATCAGACAAGGTAGGGCGGCATGATTCCATACAGGATGTTATGCTGTGGTTTACAAACTAAGTCTCTGCTTATGATAAAAAGTAAATGGCTGATTAATGCTCCACTCACCTCCAATATCCAGAATGACTCTGGTCTCTTTGGGGCTGCTTTTGGTGGAGCTTCAAAGGTATATGAGCATCCTTACTGCAGCAACTACCATTATTTCATTGTGATAATGTCTTCACACATCTCCTTTACTTGAAGGGCTATTTATATCTCACGGCACCAGTGCCTGGTATTTTATACACTCAAATGACTAAACATTTCCACAAACAAGTGGAGATTGAGCCTTGCAGTTCGTATTGATGTTCACTAAGAAAAAACTTAGAATATCTCATATTATGGATGGTCAGCTCTGGGTAATCCTGCAAGGTCTAAATTAATCCAGAGGATTTGTCCAAGTTCCAGACAAATTTTGTTTAACTATAGCTTTCCTTTCTGAAAAACAGCTTCACATCCCTTAGGGAGGTTGTTTAAACTAACCCTTTCCACTGGGACTCCTTCGGCTCCTGGCCAAGGCTCCATTTCTGGAGATGGCATCACAGACAAGGTTTGTAGGTTTCCCTGGGCTTGCCAAAAATACAGGCACGAACCTCTGTGCCCAGCTAGCATGTTCCATTTTAGGAAACCTTAGCATTTTTAGTCCTGGTTTCTTTTTTAATGGAAAAATAAAATCCATGGAAAGATCATGGACTTGGGTGTCAGAGATGTAATGCTGCAGCAGGAAGCTGAGTAGCACAGAAAAGCTTTATTTTGTCACCTTATATGTTTTAAGAAAGTAAATGATGGGGGGTGGGCGGTGCACCAGGGATCCAACTCAGGACCTTGCGCTTGTGAGGCAGGTGGTGGCACCACTGAGCTAAATCCCCAGCCCCTAAATGATTTTAAAGGATTCTACCAAAACAGTCAGGTTAAAAAAAAGTAAGAACAAACAAAAAATTACTCACCCTGGTCCTGCCCACCCCCAACAATGCAGCACTGGTTGGAAGGTGCAAACAGCAGCACTCAGTAGTGTTCAGTGTGGATTAATCTCTTATTTTTCTTTCTCTGGGTATCTTTCCCATAGTCTTCTGAACCTTTTCCCCTAATTTCCATTAGGTTTATTTTTCTTACTAGATATATACCTGCCCTCTTGGTTATGTCTCTAGGAATGTGTGAAAATCATTTTTTCTACCTATGGAGAGGGCCTGCTGACTGGGATGCCTGTGGGGTGAGATGCAATACCAGATAAATCTTCTGGCCCACAAACCATAAACCTCTTATAGAGCGCAGACCCTTCTGAGAGCGTTTGCTAAATATACGTGAGTGATTTCCCAGGATAAGTGAAACTAACAACGTTGTAGGCATGTTTTCATTGATGTCACAATAAAATTACTAATGGGGATTCTTTTTTATTATTATTGTTTTGTCATTGTTGTCGGCAGTGCTTGGGATCGAATTCCGCTGCCATACACGCTAGGCAAATGCTGTTGAGTTTTATCCCCAAATCCAACTGGTGATGATTCTTACTTTGAAGTCATATGGTCATTGCCTTCAGTTTTATTGGTTTTGCTGCTTTTAGAAATTTCCTGAGAGGGCCTAAGATGCTACTATATATACTACAAGAATTCAATAAAATGCTAAACTACCTAAACATACCTGTGATTTAAAATATTTGAGAAAAACATAATATTATAAATGTTAAAATAATTGAAATGACAAGCATTAAAATTTAAATTACAAATGAACATGTTGTGTTCTAATAAAGCTAGAGAGCGAGTTTTCCTGAAAAGCCTGCTGCTAGATTCAGACAAGGAGCTCTTAGAAAGAATGAGATACCCCACCACACTCACTGCACAAACACAGGATCTGTTTGAACCTCAAGAGCCATGACAATTGATATCACTAAACAAGTTCATCTTATGTGTTTCTAGCATCTTCTTTCATGATTGTAAATTCCTAGTTAACTCTAAAATAGGTCCTTCATCCCCAAGATGTCATTATCTGCAGCCACCACAGTCCTGCAGGCTGCATGTGCTTCAGATCCAACCAGCGTATGCTGTGTAAAGATGCCCAGTGATTAGATAAGGGTGATATGCATGCTCTCATTACATTTCACTTGCAAAGTGGCAGGAGAAAAGGATACCAGGAAACAGCAGTGCTGTGAGCCTCTCTTGTGGGCTGTGGCAATCTGGTTACAGAGAAGGTAAGGACCCTCCAAAGTCAGGCAGAACAGAATTCACTCCACTATTTTAAATGCACTTGGCGTGAGAATTTGTTTCACAAGCATATGTGTACCATTTTCCCTCTACCAGATTGTGAAAAGACAGTTATTGAAGTACAACGTTAGTGAAATAAATATATGCATGTATGAAAAATGGCCCAACATATGTTGCCAACTGAGCAATGGAGGTTATGGAGTAGAGGCAACCTATTATTCTATTTTGCCACCATTAGTTAGCGCATGCTCAGGGACATTTTGAAATGTTATCAGTTGTTACATAGATACCAGAATAAGGAAGTACAAGTCAGGTATCACCAAATACTTTCAATGTCTAAGATATAGCTAAATAGACTGATGATGTAAAGATGGACAGGAAGATGAAAACAATGTTATCTTTTTAATTAGAAAATGATGAACATGTATCATTGTGCAGAAAAATCAATACTCAAGATACTGTATTTTCCTATTGTATACCTATTGTGCATAATCTCACAAAGTAAGTGGACACTGCTAGGCCCATGCAGTGGAATATATTTCTGCACTGCATGATTCCTGGAGCTTTTGATGTGCACTATGAATAAGTAACAAAATTAAATGGTCACATGAAGCTGAATATAAATATGACTACACAGAGAAACATAAAGTCCCAGAGATCACGGTGGCCAATACTCTGATAAGTTTTAGTCAATTTGCTTTTATGTCAAGATGTATTAGGGACGTTGATGTAATAGAACTGTTGGTCCTTGATTTTGGTTAACATCCAACCCCAGAAAGCCCTGATGAATGCATGTATTTCAAATGCCTTATTCTGCTTCTGTGGATCAATATGGCAAGCTGGCCAAGAAAAGAGTTGGGAGTTGGGAACTGTCATATACAGCTCTAAGCCTTAGACTTAGGAGAAGGGCCCTATGACACTCAGGATTTTCAGAGTTTAATTACTAGGCCTGGCCTGGGCTTATGTATTTCTTGCTAAATTTCAAGCAAGAAATTGATTATAGGAGAGTAATGCGAACCCAAATTCATCCTGAAGTTAGCCTTAGAGTTACTGAGGATAGGAAAAAGTCTGAAAGAGTTATATCACAGTTATAAGAGTTTAGCCCTGTCTTTACTCAAAATGCATTGAAGAGTTACACCTAAGGCTTTGATTCCTGCACAGATACAAATTTCCTTGAGAAGTTTAATCTTTTGAGTTGTTACCAGTCATTTTATAACCTGGTATGAATTGTTTTGTATGAATATTGTGGAAAGAGAAATTTGAAAGATCAGAACTCCAAGAGCAGAAGGACATGGACAGGCATGGAGGGGCTTTTTTTCCTTACAAGAAGGTAACTCCCTCTGCTTCTTGGTCGCTGCAGTAGCAGCTATGTTTTGTGTACTCTCTGGTTCTCTGAACCTATGTTTTTCACATATAGGAAAAAATGAGACTGACAATCGCATTGGCTTCCTCATATGGGTTAATTCATCAGTATTTTCAAATGCATGTCCCAAATTTGCAGAAACAAACTAATAAATAAATGAGTAGTATTGGATAAACAGATGCCTTGTCTGGCCCTGACTCTCCTCAAATTAGAATCATAACACCAGGACTCACTGAGATTACTCTGGAGCCTAAACCAAGAAAATGAGATGAAAGTTGTGGGCATCTTTGCCTGTTGCTCTACCAAAAAAAGGAAAGCATTTTCTGTAATTGTTCATTTTTCAAGATCTTTCCTCATCCTACTTTCTGTGCATTAAGGAGAATTTTTTTTGTTGTTAAAAGAAGTAAAAGCCTTTTAGTGCGTTTGCATTAGTTACTATCTTTTTGCTGGGAAAAAATACCTTGTGTGCAAATAAAAGCAGGGGAGGTTTATTTTGGCTCATGGTTTTTAAAAGAGTTAGTCCATGGTCTGTTGCTTCAAAGTGGAAATAACAGGATGGGAAGACAAAATAGAGGGAAGCTGCTCTACTCAGGGCAGCAAGGAGACAGAGAGAGAAGGGAGGAGCTGGGGGCAAGAATGGTCTTCCAGATCACAGCCTCAGAGACTCGCCTCTTCCAACCAGGCCCCACCTTTGAACACATGAGACTTTTGAAAAACAAAACTGAACTACAATCTAGTATTTAGGGTCCGGGATATTGTGTCAAACTTAATGATCACTTTAAGACTTACAATTGGGCAAAGTGTTTCCATGAAGTCCTCACCTCGTCTTATGAGATACTAACCGTGGTAACTGTCATATTCCAAAACTGCTGCGTATGGGCCAGGATTTAGCTCAGTGATTCCTCCACCTGCCTCTCAAGTGCAAGGACCCATCCGGTACCAAAACAAACAAAAACAACAACAACAACAAAACTGCTGCATAAGTTTAGACTTCCATGACCTCATATTAGTTATGAGTAACATGAGAATACTCAGCTAAATCAATTCTATCTCTCTGAAACATAGGTTCTACAAAAAAGAAAATGCAAAAGATACATTTCAACATAAAACATAAAATCTGTCTGGCAATAGGACAAGCCCCTTCCATTCCACAAGCTCACCATCTTTGAACATGCCCATGAACATCAACTACCTGCCAGCTTGGGTCAGGTTCAGAGACAGAGGCCCCGGGAGTTCACAGCCTTATGGGGGAGGCAGCACGTATGCACTGGCTGTATAGGAAATCAGAGATATGGCTGGCAGACAAGGGGAGAGGTGGTCAAGGGAAGCTTCCAAGACAATAACTGACCCAGGCCTTAGAGAATACAAGTAGTGAGGAAGAAGGAATCAGTAAAGGCAATAACATAAATGCCATATTTCACAAGAACTATTTAAAGTAGCAAGATGTTAGCAGCAGAGGACCTAACCCAAGTCTTGTTTCCTGGGACAACTGAAGAAATGGGCTGTGCTGATTCAACACAGGGTTTTTTGCAACTCTTTCAGTGTTGTCAAGGACTGGATTTATGGGGTAGGATGGGGAAGATGCTGAGGAGAGATTCCAACCAAGCTCACAGTGAATTTCTATCCACCCTCTCCCTACTCACTATGGTCACAAAAGGAAAGGATCAAGAAAGCAGATTACCCCAGGGGAGCTCTGCAAACATGCAACAGTACTTCTGGCTCCAAGAAGGTTCATCTTGGAGTAAGACACCCAGATCCATGGTTTATTTTAATGTAAACTATTAGAGAGAAAAATATTTAGGAGAAATGCACTCAGAAAAGCATCTTCTGAAGATAATAAGTCTCATGAAACATTTAAATGATGACAGAAAAATAATCACAAAACTTCGGATCTTTCATTGGCCTTAGGCTTGGGCAATCTAATCCAAAGTGTATAAATTTAAGAACTTGAGGTTGGGTGTGCCAGGAAGCTATCGTTTAAAATCAGCTCAATGCCACACACCTTGCCGGACATGATTCTTAGAATGACCCCAATAATTTTTGAACTTTATCTCCAAATAGAACAAACATTCAGCATGATAAGAAGCATGTGAGATCAGGGGGCAGCCATCTCTTTGGACGTCCAAGTTATAAACAAATAGGCAGAGGTCAGGATGAGCAAACTGGTAGGAACTCTGGATCCATTTTCAGTATTTTGTTTGTGTGTAAGTGTATGTTTTCAAAGAAAAAGAATGTTCTAAGCCATAGATTTTGATATTTTATAACTAGTTTGGTTAGAGAAGTCCAAGGTTGGGATGCTGAGACAGTCATTTTCTTTTTCCAATCCTGTTTGTTCCTCTAGAGGCAAGAAACTTATCAGCATGCAGTGGCTGCTCATGTTTCATGGCAGTGGGCACAAAGAATAGATAACACTCTGTCTCCTTTGGCCAAAGTCAATGTATAGTAAGAAACCTTCATGTTTTGCCCTCAGATTTCTGCCCTCTCCCTGCATGATCAAAGAGGAACAGCCACACCTCTATGTCGTTAATAACAAGTGTATTTAAGAGAAGATGCTTGCAAAATAATAAAGATGTTTCACGAGTTCTATTTCTATCCAATTTTCAAAGGAAACTGTAGCCTGATGGAGAAGAAAACATATTTTCTCTCTTAACTATGTAGAGAAACAGAAAATGCTTGTGAGAAATACTGCTAAAGGAAAATATCAGAGAAAAAAATCCATTCTGTTAAGAAAGTAATAAATGCTACCTTTCAGCTCTGAGATGGTCAGGACCACTAGCTTTACTTCCAGAGATTTTAGTCAATGAATAAAAGAAAAAGAGTTCTGTATTTAAGTACATGAATGAAAATGCTTTACAATGACCAGAAAATTTGCAATTTAAAAGCCTCTAATTTTCCTGCAGTCCCACAACTGTAGTCTTCAAAAATGAAAAGACCTAGTTTAAGTCTGAGCCGATTCATTTTTCAGACAGCCTGGCTCTATATCTCTCTACATTTAAGGCTGTGTTAGTTTTTCTTACTGCAAACCAGTTAGCAGCTGGTGGACTCTCTAATAAAATGACTGTACCTTCTTTTCCCAAGGTTTCTGTTTTGTTGTTAGAGATCGGCAGTTTTTTTACTGTATTGTGAGAAAAATGCACTTTTCTCCGTGCTCCTCAAAGTGGATTGGCATCACTGTAAACCTGCGGTGATACACAGTCTAGAGATCTACCTCAGACTAATGGAACGGGAATCGTTTCAAGGCCCAGCATGCAGTGTTGTGGCCAGAAATTCTTTATGGGCACAGTGTCATTCCTCCTAGGCCATAGCCTTCCTTCAGTTATTCCGATCCCTCTGGGAAGAGAGCAAGCTTGAGTCAATGTTCTACTCTATTCCACAGAGCTCCTTATCCAGTGGAATTTACCAGTCTAGCCTTTCAAGCACAGGCCCCCAAGTGGAACACAAGACACAGGAAGGCAGAGAGGGGAAAAAAGTCTGGGTGCCAAACAGAGAAGAATGGCCTGTATGGCTAAATTGTTTTGTCTGCATCCTGTCTAAAGGCACCAAAATTTACAGATTGTAAACGAAGGGAAGTGAAAAAAATATCCTGTAGCTCCGTGATCTTTCAAGTTTGGAATAATTTTAAGTTGAGCAATAATCTAAGCATATTTTCAACCAGCATCTGTCTGTGTTCCACTAAGTTTCAGTCTGACTTTTATTCCCCTGAGTAATCAGCCTACATGCAAGAAAGTTAGGGATGGAAAAGAGAGCGATTTCATTTTCTATTTTCCACATCTCAGTTTGTATATAGACCAAAGTACATCTCGCAACAGGAACATATTCATGGTACCTAGATGAGGGCGTTTTGTACAGAAGGTTACTTTATCTTCTGTGTCTAGATTCAAATGCTGGATTTAACAATTAGTACCTAATTGAAATGTAGCAACTTACTCCTCCCTCACAGGATGGATTCATTCAAGGATGTGTTCTTTCCCTGGACAATTACATTTTGATTGACTCTATGAATCAAAAGCTGTTTAAATATTGCATAACCAGTGAACTAGAAGTCAGTCTCTATGACCACATAGAAAAAACTTTCTAGATGAAAGCAGAAAGAAACAATAAAAGAAATAGGCATGCGTGGGTGGGGGGATCAGGGAGGCAGAAAAAGGGTGATGTTGAAGGTTTTTTGTTTTTTGGTTTTTTTTTTTTGGTACCTGGGATTGAATTCAGGACCCTGTGCTTGTGAGACATGAAAATGATATTTTAAACGTATTGAATAGTAAATCCTCTTTGGTATTTAAGTAGAAGGCTGAATAAAATGAGAGACACTGTGAGACTATCTGGGAAAGAGCACACAGGGATGAAGTGTATAGATCTAGAGGCAGAAACAAGTCCAGAGTGACTGAAATGACAAGGACAGCGTAGGCAAGTGGGATGGGGGGGAGAGAGAGAAAAAAAAAGTTAAAGATGTAACCAGAATCTAGAACACATGGGGTCTGTAAACTACGATATATTTTTGAATTAAGAAATACTATTGATACTTTTTTTCCATGGATTGGATATTTTAAACTGTTTAGATGGTTTTATCGACTGTCTTTGGGCAACAACGAGAATTGTATTTTTTTTGCAACTGGTAAATGTCCCCGATTTTTATTTTTATTTTTTTTTAATTGAGTGTATTGGTACATTTTAGGGATACAGCACAGTTACATTCATTATTGGAATCTTGTACCTTTACATGACAGGTCTTGGTTCTCATTTTTAGATAAGTGTAGAAGACTCTTTAAAGGAATTTGTGAGCAAATTACAGGAATCCTTGATGTCACAAGGAAGTTATTCTAATGTAAAACAGTGAGATTGGCAATTTTGAGACAAAGATGAGCCAGACTGAATAGAAATTGATGAATATATTAACTCAACTACTTATTACATTAAAATTTAATTTTATTGGTACATTTAAGGTCTACAATACAATGACATTCATTGCTGGAAATTTGTACCTTTGCATAATCGATCTTGGTTCTTATTTTATCTCCATCCCCCACCCTCCCTCATTTTTCAAGAACATGTAGAATAATAAATGGAAAAAGTCTAAAAGTCTAAATTTCCATAATAAGTGTAAAATATTTCTTCTCATAGTATAGACATTTGTTTGAAAAACATTTTAATTTGTGCTGTTTCATTAATGTTTTCTCTAATGGCAATTAAACTAATAATATGTCACACACGCACACACAAAGAAATACTATAGAAGTCCATTGGAGTTATATAATTTATGCTGGAAAGTGGTAAGATCTGGCTTAGATGATAAACAATTATTCCAGGTGTGTCATAAAAGCTGGCTCTGGAGGTGACAGAGAGGAGCTAAATCACAGGTAAGAAAGGAACCTGGGAAGGAGATGGTGGTGTCCTGGACAAGCTGTGGTGCTGATAAAAGATGGCTGATAGGAAGGGATAAAAATTTTCTGAAAAAGAGAATCAAAGATGAACGATCAAAGTTTTTGTCAGGGTTGCATGGCAGACAGGCTTTGCAGAGGAGAAACAATTCATGGTGTCTAGAAGGTAGGGAAAGAAACAAGGGACCATAACAGTGTCTTCCGGACCCTTTTATCTTACGCAGATGACTTAAGGTGAGTAACACGCATATCCCTAATCCTAATTCTAGCCTTACACACTGTAGATCCAGCCACTTTTGAAAAAGCCCCACCTCATTTGCATGAGGCTTTACCGGACATCTAAATACAAGCTGTAACAACTATTTCATTAACCTCTCTGATGCTCAGTTTCCATATCTGTACAGTGAGTAGAAAACCTATTTCCCAGAGCTATTCAGAAAAATCCAAAGAGAAAATGTATAATTTTACTTTGGTGATACAAAAATTTTCAATTGTGCATAAAATGTATCTGCTCCAATAAAACTATGATTTATAAATAAATGATGGTAACTACTTTCAAAATATTGAGCACTGATTTAATTTAAAACTATGTTTAAGTCAAAGCTTTATGGACCCAAAAGAGCTCTTTAACCACTTTTACTTATCTCTTAAATTATTACACTATCTGCATTAGGAGATAAAATTAAATGAATAAAGTGATCCATCGCCTGGAAACCTAGCAGCTTCTTTTACTGATTAACCTTAGGGAACTAACAGTAAGTATCTTCTGAAATCAGAGTGATATGTGCTCTGATATATAACTTTTTTCATTCTTCAGAACACCATCTGTTAATATTTCCCTTCTACTGATCCAAAACAGGGTTAGAACCATCTGATGTAAATGTCAACATGGATATGGGATTAATCCTGAATTTATTTACACCAAGACTTTTCTAATTCCAAGGTCCATATATTTTCACCTCCAAATCAACCGCATCACTAAGAGTAAGAATAAAACATGAAATAAAACAATGACCTTATACATTCTCTGTCTAAGAAGGCACTCAACAATTAACAAAAAAAATTGAATTTTAAAAACCATACCTATGGCTTTACAAAAAATCTGTCGTATTTGCTCCAGTGTTCGTACGTTTATTTAAAAAAAGAGTTTGTCGATTTGAGTGTCTCAGAATATTTAGGCAGGAGTGTTTTCCACTCAATTTTCACAGACAGCCCTGATGTTTTCAGGGCCTAGAAGACTGTGTGGCCAGGAAGAAGGCGGACTGGCACATGAGGAGAACTGAGTTCAGATGCAGTCTCACAGGCTGGAATCTGCAGAACAAGTCATCTAATATCGCTGAAAGCATAACTACCTCCCTGAAGTATGAGGACCTGGCGGAGCTGACCGAGCCTGCCAGTTTCATGTTTTGCTGGCCTTGAGAACTGTTGCGGAAGACGTCTGTGACTCCCAAAGGAAGATATCGGATCTCCCATCCTATCAAAGTATACATTGTTTCAAACATTTCAAATGTCAAATGAGTGTATCTAATGAAATTTTTTCCAGTTTTAAGATTTCTAACTTCAGCGGGGGAAAAGAAAGAATCTGCACAAGAAACCCATCCCAAGAATAAAAGATAGAAAGGGTCTGTACCAGCAAATGTCCCATACTCTGTGGTTATTTTTTGCAGGGAAGGATGGGATCACTCTCAGAGGTGCCCTGCCTAGGAAGTGTCCAGTGTCAGCCTCTGCTCTAATGCACCCAGAAACACTGGTCAGAGCTGTGGTCTCTCCCAGATGACTTTTGGTGGCATCATCACAAAATCCAAAGAGAACCTTATCCGGTCTGCTCCAGGGAATCGGGTGCAGTTTCTCCTATATCGCTCGTGTGTGCATGATGGGACCGTTGCACTTTCCTCTGGCAAGAAAAGGCCTTCATGTCATTGCACACACTGACGCACAGTGAATGGTCCACCGGTAATAATTTCTTAATTTGGGAGGCCTTTGGGCTTTTTTGAGGATTTGATAAATTTTGTTCTTATTTATCCAGCAATGCACAAAAGTTTTAAAAATTTATATTCAGTTTCAAGGGCTTCAGAAAAACTCTACAGGTCTAATCCAGAGTTTCGCATACCTTCACTTAAATGAATGGAAAAATGGGTATTTGTGGCAGTAGACATAATTTACGCAAAATACAAATAAGGTTTAAAACTTTTTTCCTTATTGAATAGGTTAAGTCTGAGAAGATCATATGATAATTGTATTTGTATTCTCAGCAGTATTGTGCCTGACAATACAGCAGTATTGTTTGGGAATTCAGCTATCACAATTGAGGGAAGGGTAGGGGGACAGAGACAGAGAGAGAAAAGGAAAGATGGATAAGGAGGAAAAATGACAGGGAGAGGGAACACAAATGATTTGGGGATTTCTTTAAGGAAGGAATGCTGCTAGGAAAAAATTCTGCTGAGGTTAAAGGGAAGCAAAATAAAAGATTTTATGCTCATAATTAAAGTTGAGCTGGTAATAAAAGGATTCCATTTTTTCCCTCCTGTAGTTCATTATTGACCTTGGGCAAGTTCCACTCTGCATCTTAGCCATCTTCTCTATGAAATGGGTGTAATGACAGCACCCACCTCACAGGGTTACCATGAAGACTGATGGGCTTATGGACAATAAGTGCTTAGTGCAGTGCCCAGCAGGTAAGATGTGCACAAAAGGGAGGGTATTTATTACTAACAAAGAACTATGACCTATTTAAGGTAGCACTTTCTATAAAGTGACAGTCTTGAAAAGTAATCAGAAATAAGAATTAGAAAAGAAAAAAGTATCATATGTGTAATATTCAAATTGTATATAATTCCTAAAATCCTGAGATTAATTTACAATTCAAAAATAGCTTGGGATGAAAAAAAAATCAAGAAATATAACATTTATTCAACACAGTTGTTTCTCTCCAGGGAATATTAATATTGATATTAAAATAGAGCACAGTGCAAATACTGAGATCATGAAACATGAAAGGTCAGAATCCTGGATGATGTTTTAGATCATGAATTTTCTTGGATCATAGCTTGACCACCTTTTTTCTGTTTTTTTCCTTTTTCTCCTCACTGGAATGTTTGTGTCTATACCCAACATTACACAAACATGAGTGTTTGAAAACCTATTTCATCTCAGTAACCTAGAATTCTTTTAAAGCTGTATTATCAATATTTTTTGATCATTAATTGTGTGTTTATTCTAGACCTCACCAGCCAAACCCATAAAGGTTACATCTGGATCTGGCTGCATTATTACTCTATAGGGAAACCCTGGTGCAGCAGTTCCTTTATATAGAACTCTAAGCATGATCTACCTCTTCCTGTACAAAGCTGAAAGATATAATAAGGTCATGATAGATAAGTGGTACTTCTCTACTCTGTAGAGTAGAAGCTGTGATTCTTTGAATATTTTTACTTAGCCATACTGACTGGTCTGACAGCTTCATCCAATCCTCAAGAGAGCCCTGTAGAGAAGGCGTCCCTATCATCGTTCTACAGGTGATGAAACCAAGGCTTTCATAGGTTCTGTGACTGGTCAAGGTTCCACGGGGCATTGATGTGACAGAGTTGAGGAGTAACGCTGGTCTCTCTGCATCACACAGCCATGTCCTGATTTCATTTCTCATAATGCACAAGATGAAATGTGATTCCAAATAATAATCCATAGAGTAAGACAGTCTAGACAATCTCAGGATAAAGCGTCATGACTAGACTTTGGTCTAGGAATGGGACCTCCCACTGCACTTAGTCTCATGTGTTATAACATGTGTATGTCAGTTACCTATGTCAGGGGCCATGTCTTATCTGAATCTGAATTTTACTTCTGTACGAATACACGTCCACACTCTCACTGAGTGAACAGATACGAGGAAGAGATGCCGCACGAGCCCTGACCCTCTCCTCTCTCCCATTCTCACCTGCTTTCCCGTGTCCCGAGTTAAGAATGATCACAGTGATGGGGAATAAGAAGTTCATTTACGCCACAGGAATTCCTAAAGGAGCAGAGGACATACCCATCCCAGAGGCTTCAGCACACCACTTCCTTCACCATGGTGATTTCCTGGATTGCCCATGACTCCTCTTGCGATATCATCACGTCTAATCTCCACATATACTGTCTCTTCTTAGCATTCCATTTGAGAAGAGTGGCCTAATCAATATTGCATTCAACAAAGATCTGGGGGAAAAATCTATATTGCACTCTAGTTTCTACCCAAGACAGACTAAGCCATCACAAAACACTCAGCACGCTATAGCCCGCTTCTTTCTAATTAACTTTTTAAAATACAGGGACAGAGAAGGAGGTGCTTTGATGGAAACAGTGAAGACCTTTATGTATTATTTTCTGTGGGTTAGCTTGGCTAGTATTTGGGGCTGTGTAGAAGATTAGAATGAAAGGTTAAAATGAAGCAATGAAGAGCCTTCTCTGCTGTTCTAAAATAACAACCATCCCAATTCTTACTCTGTCTTACGTATGACAATTTCAATTCAAGGGGTTTTATGCACAGATTTCTCCCATATTGTATAAAATAAGGTATAGAAGTGTTAAGAAATACAGTGGTACCTTGGTTCATGAAACAGAAGAATTTGGTAAAACTCTGTTTCTTTTGCAAACTCTGCATCAAGTGATGTGCAGGGCCACAGCCATCTTTTCTATACAAAAAGGAATTTAACCACCTTTTCTAAAATCATGGAACCACTTCAACTTGTGAATTGAGGTCCTACTGTAATTCAATTCTTATCCAAAAGGAGCAAAACAGCTAACATAAGGAAAATGGTAAATGTTTTAATATGAATGTTTCTTAAGTCAATCTAACTAACAGCTATATCCATTATAATAAGATATTCCTTTAGGAATAAGTAGACGAATGGTGTGTATTTAGCCAGTTTTTTCTTTCTTTCTTTTTTTTTTTCAATTTATCAACAGGAATTCACAGAGAAGAAACTTGCCGTTCCATTCTAGTTTACAGCGAGTGCACCGTGAAAATAATTTAAGCACACATTCATTTAGAAAATTAAAGTACCACAAGCTGAATTTAGCACAGAAAATTAAAGTTATCTCTGAAATTACATTCCCCAAAATTAAGAATAGTTCATTTTCTTTTATTGTGGAGTGTTAGACTTCAATGAATGTCTTGAAAAGGAATTATGCTTTCCTGACCTCTTCCATGGAGAGATGGAGTTCCTGGAGTCCCTAGGACTTATCCAAAGGGTGGTTGAGTTCTCTTTCTATAAACTTTTAGAGTGAAAACAAAAAAAACCTGTGAATCATCAGAACTCATTATAAAAAAAATGGGTGTCAATTTAATTTCCTAGAGACCATAAAGAATACAGAATGCATTTTTGGTCTCTGAATCTTTGGATATAATTTTGGCCACGAGCAAGAGTGGCTCAAATGACCTTTTAAGAAGACTTCTATATGTGCTTAGGATTTAATACTCCAATATTTGACCTACTTAGCAAATTGTACAAAATTTTATCGATGTGGCCACATTTTCAGTCTGAAAAAAAAACAAAAATTTTACCATACAATTTGATGACATTAAGAAGTAGTGTTGCTTTAAAATAACACCAGAATTTCAAGTTATTTTAAACAGTCATGTAAATCTGTCTTTTTGGACTCAGCTGGGCTAGTCCCCACGTTCAAGTCGTGTCTATGTCAAGTAAGAGCTTTCCAAGTCTTTGTGGCTTATCTGGTATATCTATGAGAAAGTAGGCAGGTGTTAAAAGCTAGTAGGGTGTGAGGCTGATTTACGGAAAAGTCCACACCCCAGCCTTATTTTTAAAGTCTTATCTTTGACTTCCTGAAGGGGTGGAGGTCTTTAAGTCTTGCCTTTGTGTTCAACTTCTGACTTACTCCCTGTTCACCTGTAACTTTCTATAACCAAGTATGAAATTATTATGGGGAAAGAGAAAATTTTAAGATTTGTATAAAAAGTTTTTTTGATGAGAATTCTTTCAAGAGGCATTCTCCTGTCTGCTTGCATTGTTTCTTCCCCAGATATGTGCTAACTGTCATACAGCATTGTCTCCATCTCCTTGGGGCCAATTTTTTGACAGCTAAAGACTACAATGAAGTACAGAGAACCATTTTATAGCCCTTGCTGACTGAGGCCCCTCCTTTCTCAGCCACTCAACCAAATCCTCACAGATTTTTTCCCCCAGGAATGATGATTTATCTTTAAGAAAAATCGTTCCAGTCCATCGTTAAACACACTCCCCTTTAACCTCCTCCTCTCACGGCTCGTGACAACACCGCTCACCTCAAGGATTCCAGCACTCTGTTATTATAAGCAAGAGCACATCCCACGGTGTTGCACCTTGTGAGCAGATGCCCCAGCTGTCTCAAACTGGGCATGTTATGATCTAGACCTGAGAACTCAGACACAACTGCTAAAGCACAATGCCTGGATGCATTCTTCTCCTGCAGCACTGTCCTCATCCGTTCCGTTGGCTCCCCCAAAGACCCTTTCTGCTTATCCCCTGGGAAACTTCTGTCACATTTTCCTTTCCCCAATCCATTCCTGGTGGTGGTAAAAGGCTCTATCGCAGTTTCCACTCTTGACCTGTACATCCTTCGCCAGAGGTAACACCTTTTGAGGGGAAGGAGACATCAAAATAGCAGTTATTATGTCACTGTCCTGGATTCTCTTCTTGACTCCAAGAAGAAAAAGAAAAGTAGATATTTAATGAGAAATGCATTTCACTAACCAGGCACACAGTTCATAAGTGGTTGAGCAATTAAGAACAACACAAAATTGAATAACCTTATATACAAACCACTTTTTTCTTCTACAGATGATTTTATAGAACCGACTCCCAGAAATCTAGTTGCTAGGCCAAAGGATAAATGCACCTCTAATCCTGTTAAAATTTTTTTCAGGTCTACTTCCATAAGGGTCATGCTGCTCTGCACTTCCTCTTGAAATATGTGAGTAATTTTCTCTCAACTTTATAAAGCAGAATGACATCAAACTGTTAGTTTTTTGCTATTTCTCACTGGTACTTGAATCGGTGGTTATTAGTGAGGTGATTGTAAGTGTGAGGACATTTGCACTCTCCCCTAAATTTCCATATTAGGCAAAGGGCATTTTGTAGCCTAAAGTATTATTTCCTTATGATTTGGTCAAACCCAGTGGACAGGGCCTATCTGCTTCATACAAGGTCAGTGCTGCTGACCTACGCTCTGGAACTGGGGGCGGGCACCATCTTCCAAAGGGGTAAACAATCCTAGAAAGCTTCATGTTGCTCACCTAATTACTGGTTTGGCAGAAGCTGAAAGAAATGTGTGAAGGTGACTCCCCGGAGCATAGTGAGGAGGGATTGCTTGCTCTGTAAATTTACATCTTGTGCTATTTTAGGCTATTTGCTGGATAATCTATTTGTCTCCTTACAATGTAGTATTCACAGTTCTGCAATTTGTGTGAATCTTAAGAAAAGGGACAGAAAAGGGGGAGGGAGGAAATCTCCACAAAAACCTCCTCACGGCTATCAGTGTGGTTTACAGCAACAGCTCTCAATCTTTTTGGCAGCAGGAATTAGTTTCACGGAAGACAATTTTTTCCACAGACTGGGGTGGGGTGGAGGATAGTTTCAGGATGATTCAAGCACATTACATTTATTATGTAATTTTCTTATATCATTATGACATGGTAGGACAGGGTTGATCTGTATCTGCAGTCTCGCCCCAGCACTAGCATCACCGCCTCATCTCCACTTCAGATCATCAGGTATTTGATTCTCATAGGGAGTGTGCATCTTAGATTCCTCACAAGCACCGTTCACAGTCAGGTTCATTCTCCTATGAGACTGCTGCCAAAGATCTGGCAGGAGTCAGAGCTCAGATGATATCGTCAGCAAAGAGTGGTGGCTGTAAATACAGATGAAGCTCTGCTTGCCTACCAGCCCATCCTCACCTCTTGCTGTGCAGCACAGTTCCTAACAAGACCAATACCAGTTTGTGGTCCAGATGTTAGGGACCACTGGTTTACAGGACTGCTTTTCTAGACATAGCTCATTACATAAAAAATGATACTCTGTTTCCTTCTGACCAGCACAGGGACTACTGAGGGTTCAATAAAAAGTACGTCCCTTTCTAGCTCTCAAAATACTCTAGAAAACATTAAAGCTACGCCATTATGGCATAGAGAAGAGCAAAGAAAAGCCATTTTAAATCATACAATGAAATTTCTACTAATAAGTACTTCTATTAATATATACTTTCCATAAAGAAAATGTCCTGTTATCAAATATGTATATGAAATACTGGATAAAATAATGGTAAGCAAACTTTAGTACTGCAAGATCTCGCAGAATGTTTAATATGGAGAGGAGCCAGTCAGTAGTTCTTCCACCACGATTTGGCTGTAGAATCTCCTTCTCCCCTTAAAATAACCAAGGATCTAGAGTTGCGGTAATGCTAGAAAATGTTGTGGGGAGAAGTATCGAATGGGTGGCAGAGAGGAGTATGAATGTTAAAACACGTACAGTGTTCACCTCACCACCTCTTGGTGCTCAGGTTGCTTATATCTAATGTAGAGGACACTACAAAGTCACTTTTCAGATCTCATCCTTGACTTATTAGGCGGCATGTGCTTCAGAAGGCATTCTCGCAATCTCACTTTCAGTTTAGCAGGCAGTTTCCTTGATCCATCTCAAGTCCACTAGCAGAGAGGTGTAAGCGGCAACACTTCCACAAACTATGAGAAAATAGCCTGAGAAAGGTATGGCGTTTTCTCTTACCAGACACCATATAGAACTGGACACTAATCCCCACTCTTTCTACAGTTGTAGAGCCTACCTCTTGCTGTCACAGACTTACTGATTTGCCTAGTGGTTTATATGGGTGTGTCAGGTCACTGTCAGAAACCAGTTTCACTTTGCAGTGTGCGCAGGTAACAAACACCTCTAGTCGGCTTCTCCAGGTCAACAGTGAAACATCAGTACAAACATAACCAGTGTTTCCAACAGTTCTGCTTCTTTGGAATTTGTTTTTCTTGGTATCATATGCCACTTTATAACAATAGAGATTTGAGGCTGTAAATATCACTGAATTACTAATGTTTCATGAGGTTCCACAAACCCATGAAAGTGAAATGTGTTAGAAAACCTTGATGTTCTACTTTGCCCCTTTGCTTCATTAGTCATAAGCATTGAGCCTACAGCTCACTAGGTTGCATGTAGAGGTACAAAGTCACTGGTGGCTGTGCACATGCTGATTTTTCTGAATGCTCTAGCACACGGCCCCTGACGATACAGCTTTGATGCCTCCTTTTCCTCCTCCTCCAGGAAGCCTTACCAAGCTTCAACTCCATTGAGCCAAAACTATGTATTCCATCTTTTCCACCCTCTCCAGTCTCTTCTGCTGTCTGATCTTCAAAAGCTAAGACTCCATTTTTTTAGTCTCCATCTCCTCAGATCTACTGCAGTGACTGCCATCTACAGAGTACCCAATTTTTACTAATGGACTGATTGAACCAATACTTAAACAATTCGTGGTCTTGAAGACAACAGAAAACTGAGCTTGCCTTTTCCAGGCTACTTTAAAATCCCTATGAATGCATTTATGATACCTTAAATAAAAATTGAATGAAGAGATTCATTTTTTGAACTCTGAAGACATTTTCAAATTTTTCTTTCAAGATAAATTGAAAACTATTAAAAGAGTCTGATGTTTGGTCTTAAATTTCATCACAGTCCTATATAGAGAAAGGTGTAAAGGTAAGGCAAGGTGAAACACGGCTGAGAGAGACAAGAATGTTTCCTCTGTTACATCTGTGCCTCATCAGGCTGTTGGCTTTCCCCTCTCTCTGCCTTCCACATGCCTTGTTAATGTGAAGAGAAAGCAATGGGAGGCAACAGCAGTCATATTTCTAGTTTAATTATGGAAAAACAACCCTTACATCTCCTTAAGCCTCAACTATAAGAAAAAAAAATGACAAGGTACATGCCACAGCCTCTGTTTCTTGTCACCGATGATTCTGTACTGTTAAAAACAAGCACATTCCATAAGTATTCAGAATCCAGTCACAGTAAACCACACTCATGCTGCCAGTTACATTTGCAGAACACGGCAATGAAAACTTTTATGAAGATAGGTATTTCAGAGCAGGAGGCATGTAAAACAGTTCCTACTTCCTTCAAGCAAATAACGTCAAAAAGTGAAGAATGGTAATCACACATCCATGAAAGGACATTTATGAGATAATATAAATGTATTAAAGAGGGGCACAAATAGCAATATTTCCATGCTTAATACAGAAGTAAACTTATCAAATCAAAAACCAGTATATTAAATACTGAGTTACATCCCTAACTAGTCTCAGTTCCCCTGGTTAAGTGGTATTCCTTTGGCACATTCTTAACTTCAGGGAGACTTAATCTGCCAGGAAGATACATTTTTGTTTTAGAAATGCCTGGTTCTTCTCTGCTGCAAGATATGTGATTGGGATGTGTTTGTATAGAAAGAAATGAGAGGAAATCTATCACTTTTTTCCTAGTGAATGCCAAACAATGCGTGCAATTGAAGAACAAAAACAAGGGATAGTGGTGACCCAGTTCTTATCCCTGTTATAAATGGGGGAATTGGAGGAAGGCTTAGAAAAGCACCCACCCACCCATCCATCCATCCTTCCATCCGAGCATCCACTAATCCATCCGTCCATCCACTAATCCATCCATTCATTCATTATTCATTCAAGTAAAATTCAGAAACTGTCTGCAGGTTTTAAACATTTCTCAAATGCACACAATTTTTTAAATTAAAATCCAGAAAGAGAATTAAAAAGAAAATCTTACTACACTGTGCCAACATTTAAAACCACCCTAAAAACTCTGGTTGCAGAGATATCTGTAGCTCCCATAGGCTGTCTTTTCATAGACATCCTGACAGCTAAAGAACAGCACTGTATTTCAAGTACTTGGGAACATAAAGGAAATGCATGTATCATAAACTTCTCAAATTTTGATTTTCTTCCTCATTGAAGCATCCAGAAAAGTAGTAATCGGAAATAAGGAAATCATACTTGAGACTGAGCTATGTCTCATCCTATTCATCTCTTCACTGTGAGAGAATTAACTAAATTCATTTATGCAATAATCATGTAGTTCGTGAACTCATGCATTTATTCATCCCTTCCTTCATCCACTCAACAATTTCTCCAATGCTTCCAATGCTGTCTTTGATGCTAATAGAAGTACGAAGTTGAACAAAAGCAGACAAGGCCCCTACCTGGATGGGGTTCTTTGTCTGCCAGGCAGCCAGAAGCTGATAAAATATCTGCAATGATGGATTTACGATGCCAAATTGAAATGTGTGCCCTGAAGGAGAAACTTGCATCTGCAGGAGTGACAAAAGAACCACAGAAAGACAGAGACAGGGAGGGATTTACTAAGTAAGAAACACACTGTACCTGAGGGGCAGACGAGGGATTATTGTGTGGAAGGGTGAAGCCAGGCAGGGTTGGAACAGCCTGTGCAAAAGCCTCCGAACAGGAGCGAGCACAGTGCTTAGTAGGAACTGAAAGAAGGTCAGTGAGATTCTGAAACTATGAATGGGTAGGAGCAGAGTGACAGAGGAGCTCAAAGAGGTAGGTGTAGGTAGCACTGAGCACTTGCATATGGCCCGTTCAAAATGAAATGGAGTAGGATTGCAAGTATTTTACAGTCTGTCAGAAATAAAATTATCTCGTTAATGATTTTATGCACTGATTACATGTTGAAATAACATGTTGGATATGTTGTGTTCAATATCATATGTTTTAAAATGCATTTCATCTGTTTCTTGTGTCTTTTCTACGATTACTGCGGGAAATCTTAAAAGTTTCATGCATGGCTCACACTGCATTTTCACTTGATAGTGCTGGTAGTCAATAAAAAGGCCTTTAAATTCTGGACAAGAGTTTTAATTCTGAGCACCATGGGAAGCATCGGAAGCCTTTACACAGCTTCAGGGTGAAGAAAGATCAAGAGGCAAGAAGAGAGGAAAACCAGCCACAAGTGCCATCCGAGACCAGTAAACCGGCCAAACAACTGGGTTAGGGTCAAGAAGTAGAAATAAGACAAGTGGGGAGAGTAAGAGACATTTAGGAGAAAAACATCAGCAGACACCAGTGATAAATTGGATATGTTATTGAGAGAGCCCAAAGGGGTAGAAGTTCTTATTCTGGGCTGCTAAGATGCTGGGAAAATGAACATTTTATTTGAAATGTATGAAAATACACAATGTAACATCATATGTCCTATACAATGAATGTGAGTATGAATTTGGTGAGGTGGGAGTAGGAAGTAAAAATCAAGGCTATGTTTACATATAACATGAGATCTGCTGCTGCTTTTGTCTTGAGGTGAGTTTCATTATGTTGAGATTATGAAATTAGGTTCCATCGTCATGCCCATGAATTGCATCCTAGTCAAAACATGAAATCCCTTTTAACTAGAGTGGAACAGAAACCTAACAAACATCTACCAAGTGTAAGAGTCCGCGGCAGGGCTGCTCTTCAGAAGGAAAGGATAGGGAACTGACATTTATGTAGTTCTTACCGCCGTGGGCCAGGAGCTTTATAAATTCAACTCATTTAATCCTTTGAAGAACGTACACAGGTCATAATATTACCTCCGTTTCACAGAAAAACAAATGAGGCTTAGAAAGGTTAAAAATTGATTAAATCTCCATGAACACAGAAATAATTTCCCCTACTATACATTTAATGCCCAAACCTCTCCCTATGGGATGCTAGATGTTCAGTAAATACAGATGGAATGAGGAATAAAGGTGATATGGTCATAAGGCATAAAGTTTCACACTTGTATTTTGACTCAAGTACGTGATACAAAGTAGGAATATTTGAAAAAAAAAGACAGAATTAGGGATTTCCTATGTATTTACTTTTTTTGTTTTGCTTTGGTACCAGAGATCAAACTCAGGTCCTTACGCTTGCAAGGCAGGCAGTGGAACCGCTGAGCTAAATCTCTGGCCCAGCCTATGTATTTATATGTGATTCTGTTAACAGATATTTATGTAAGAGGGTTCTATCTGTGACAGATGGTTATCCTACACCTCGTTGAATAAAAAGAATAGCTAACATTTCCTGAGAACTCACTGTGTGCCTGGCACTATTCTAAGCACTTTACTTGCATTATTTATGCCTCTTTGCAAGCCTGTGGGACAGGTACCAGTGTGTTTCACATTTTACTATATCTCCCAAACTAGAACACACAGAGCCTCAGTTACTTGCCCAAGATAGCACAACTAATAAAGGTATGGAGATGACTCAAAGAACCTACCTCTACATTTCATATCATACTAGTAATCACTGTGGAACTGAACTTGCTACTACAAGTTCTTCCAAAGGCCACTCAAATATTAAAACAGTCTGTCTGCCTGCCATTAGCCCTAAAGTCTCTTCGGGCTGTACTTTGTGATAATTTATCAAAGTACCCTTTTATGAATCTAGGAAATGAATCAAGGTTAAGAGTCAATCAGACACAAGAATGTTTAGAGTAAAAAGAGTGTAAAAAAGATCCTAAGACTCTTGTGTGAGTCTCCTTTGATGACAGAAGCACATTTATCCTGAGTCTTTAAACAGTCCCTGGTGGGAAGCTATCATTTGTCTATGATGGCATCAGATACACTAGGGAAAAGAGGTGAAGCAAGGGGCTTTAGTAAGTTGATTCTCAAGAGCAGAAACCATTCAGTAGGGTCTTAATAGTGAATTCAAGAGACCCTTGTTCCCTAATGGACCTTAGTAGTTAAGATACTCTCTAAGCATACGAGACATTAAGTACTTGCTGGCAGTTCAGATAATGAACTGGATGGGTATGATCAACCATCCAGGCATTTCATGTGAACTGATTATCTCAAGTGCCAAACTATGTATTTGCAATTCCACAGTGTACAAAGAGTGCTCAGTGCTCTGATTTGGGATATCTGCTGGACAAATGTGAGGCAAAAAATGAAACACCTCATTTTTCAAAACTTTAAAAACATCACACACTTTTTTTCTGATACTAGAGATTAAACACACAGTCTTCTCACTCACTGACTGCATCCTCAACCTTTTTTAATATTTTGAATTTTGAGACAAGGTATTAAGTTGCCCAGGCTGGGTGAACTTGTGATCTTCCCACCTCAGCTTTCCAGAGTGCTGCATTACAGGTATACACTGCCACACCCATTGTCAGGCACATTCTAGTACAGTTCCTAAGAAACAACGATTGTCTGGTCTTATGTTTTAAAGAAATTACCATAACAGCACTGCAAAAAAATAAAATCTCAGAATAATAAAACCTGGTAGTTTAATAACAGGACTTGCTCTTTTGTCCATCAAGAAGTACAATCAAAACGTCATTAGGGAGTCTCATCTATATGATGCCTTACTGCATAGAAAGAGCAGCATACTGCTTCTCTACTTAAAGCCGGTATCTGTGATCTTGGGAATCATGAAAGTGGAGACTATGAGCATAAGGGCACTATAGGCTAAGTGACCATACATAATGAGTAGGTAGCGCTCCTCCCTTCTCCGTGGAAACAATGTAAATAACCCTTTCCTTGCTCTGCCACAGAACTCACTAGCCTGTATTACAACGGTTCGTCTCCTCAGACTATGAGCTCAAATAGGGCGTGTCCTACATCTCTCCTTATGACCGTCTCCCTAGAATCCTGTACAGCCTAAGTGTAGTAAGCACTCAACATATAGTTAGGTGAATGAATAAAATTCCTTATGCCATATTAAATAAAGTGAGCAGATTAACAGTCTCAGAAGACATTTTGAAAGTATACTCTAGAATAGCATTGTTCATAATGTTTCCCAATAAACTTTTAAAAACATATTAACATTTAGATAAAAATAAAAATTAGAATGATCCTTGAATGAGATCAGAAAATGAAGATTGGTAGTAAGAACTGGGGTAAAGGAGGGAAATTAGTAGAAAAAGAAAAAAATTTGAAAAAATTTTTGAAAAATTTTGAAAAAAATGAAAAAGTAAAAAGGCATTAAATAATTTTTGGCTAGATATATTTCATTATAAAAGAAAAGGAATTGATAAACTTGGAGGGTTTCTTTGTCTGTATTTTTTATGTAACACAAAACAGAGTAAATGTATATTCTGTTTTACCTTAAAATCTACCTGAGAAAATTCTGTGAAACACATATACCTTATTCTTTGAAAATTGTCCCCTTCCAAATATTATAGCAGTTGTGTTAGCACTTGATTTCTTTCAAATTTAACATAACTTATATTAGCTCTGCCAGGGTGACTGGTATGAAACACAGTGAAACTGGACCCTTGATGGAACCTTGGACCACATTCCCTTTTCTCTGAGGTAAACAACAATAAGATATAAAACCAATGACTGGGGAAGACAGAACTTGTTCAACGAAGACACTTTAGAGAAAGTTAAAAATTCTTCCAGCAGTTTCTTTTACAAGTTCCTTTCTCTAAAAAGAGCACATATTTAATTAACTTCCCAATATATGGAACACATTTTATGTTACTTTGGCTTTTTAAAGGCATTTAAGCCAGCTCTCTCCCTCCATATCAACTAACAAGGCAGATGTTAACATGGCTGTCTGGATAGTCTGAGGAATTTTAAGTGAAATGGCTCCCACGACAAGTTAACTGAGCAGGTTCTGTTCCCAAAGACCCCTGTACCACTATGTAGTGTCTATCTTGAGGCATGTACATGCATTCAAGGTGGAAATCCTAGGATCCTGCTCATTTCCAGGTCTTTCTCCTGCTTTTCTACTCTACCTGCCCTAATCTTTCAATTTCCTTTTCCAAATATGCTTTAAATTCATGTCCACCCTTATGCTTCCATCACCACTCTGTAAAATTTATGTAGCGCCTTACCTGGCTCTGATCCTTCAAATGGCCACAGACTGTGATTACTTTTCTCAAATAATGCCTAACGGTGTCGTTTCCCTGCTTATAAACTTGTGCATTTCTCACTTCCAAAGAACAGCATTATCCAAGGGCTTTCCAGGCCACCCTCCACTCATTTGTCAGGCCTCTCTCCTCTCTATCTTATAAGGTACCTTTAGCAGGTCTCTACCCGACCACATAAGTCTGTAAGTAAAAACAGCTGTGTGCTGAATTTAGCCTCCACGGACCGCTGTCAGTTTTGCCAGCAAAGGCAGATAACAAATTCCAGGCTGCACCATCTCCCCGAATCTACCAGGACTCTTGTTCTCTGTTCTCATTTCTGCATATAGCGGGGCTCCAGGACATGTGAACTGTTCTGTGTACCACTCCTTCCATTTGCAGCTGGTGACCACGAGCTCAGGCCTGTAGTGACGCTCTTGAGACCTTGAGATATTCCCAGAAGGTCGCATCCTGTCCTGGCAGCTGATTCTGCCTGATTCCAGGGACGTACTGGCTGGGGAGACACACCCAGGGCAGAGCCCATGGCCACGATGCCGCCTTATGTGGTGTGCCCAATTGGGCACAGACCACTTGGTCTTCTACACGTGTTCCTTGAATTCCCTTTAAAAGTTTTTACAGTGAGAGGATACACATCCTAAGGGCAGACAGATTTGCGATAAGAACATTTTCTATTTCTCCTGAAAATATATTTTCTGCATGGTTGCTTCCTCCTTAATGCACTTTATACTCCAGAAGGATAAAGGGAAGGGTCTCAGCTCTGGACCTTGGCATCTTTGCCGTCTTGATTACGTGGCCTAGCACACATCTCTGGAAGGTAAAGTATTTGGCAGACATCAGAGGATTCACATACATGCACAAATATCCATTTGATATTCTACAAATGGATCAAGAATATACATTAGAGGAAAGATAGGCTATTCTACAAAGAGTGTTGGAAAAATTGGTTATTTGCAGAAGATTAAACCTTTACTCATATCTCTCACCATGTGCTAAGCTGAAATAAAAATGGATTAAACATTAATCATGAAATTAATCTAAATGTTAAAATAGAAATAGTGAACCCCATGGAAAATAAAATAGTTTAAATACTTGAAGTCATAGGTGCAGGCAAGGAACTCCAGTTGAAAAAGAAATAACAGCTCAAATCAACAAATGGGGTTGTAGTAAATTAAAAAGCTTCTGCCCAGCAAAGGAATAGATTAGAAAAGTGAAGGTTCAACCTACAGAATGGGAAAAACTTTTCATCAGCTACTTCTTTGACAGAAGACGAATATCTAGAATATATAAAGAACTCAAAAACATCAGACCACCCAGAATAAAAGACCCAATCAAGAAATGGGCAAATGAAACGAAAAGACACTTCTCAGAAGAATAAGTACAAGTGATCAACAAATATATGAGAAAATGTTCAACATCTCTGGTCATTAGAGAATGCATCAACCTTATCAGATCCAATTCTGCCTTATAACAAGCTTCTTCATGATCTTGAAATTAAAATGTGTAGGTGATTAAACTAATCTATATCCCTAATGTCAAATACACAACGCAATGCCCAAAGAGTCATATCAATGAGAAATTAAAGAAATTAATGTAGAAGAAAATATTATACACTGAAATGTGCAATTTTCAGTAATAATTATACTAGATGGCCAAATGATTAAATCTTCCTATAATGAGTAAACCTGGATAGAATTGATTAGTAGCTGATATACGAGGTAGTAGAAAACAAAAAAGCATACACACACACACACACACACACACACACACACATATGCATATCCAGTGTTAGGATAAGTAATGGCAAACCAGACTGATGTGTAAAAAAAGGTAAGGATGTAAATATTAAAGCTGTAACCATAAATGTAAGACAAATCACCAATTGTCAAAATAAGGAAAGGAGGAAAGGATTTATCATTATGTTACCAACTGTTTCGTAGTATGTGGTTAGCAAATATAATTGATTTTATTAGCGCACATTTGTAATTTAGAAAAATGATGTTTGTTTGGTGGAACTGGTACATGCATACAATTTATCTTGATCATTTTCAATCCCTTTCCCCTCCCTTCGCTTCCTTACCTGCTCCTGATTCCCTTCCCCATCTCCAAGTCTCTACTTTCTGATTTCCCATCATCTTTATTTTATTCTTTCATTTATTTACATTTCAGGTTTCCCATATATGAGAAAACATGAAATATTTAACTTTCCGAGTCTGCTACATTTAAATTTAAGTAGTATACTATGTTAACAAAATGACACGTCTTCAAATGACAGCTATAATCCATGATCTATATAGGTGTGCTCTGGTGGTGACTCAAATACCACAGCTTATGTTGCCTTGGGTGCTGTGATTTTCCAAGACTGTGGATAATTGTAAGGCTATAAAGTACAGTCTTCCCTTGATTTACATGACCGTTGCATTCCTCACTTAGTATATATTAAAATATTGCAAGAGATACTTTGTTTCTTTCAGAAGTTAAATTCTATGCTCCAAATTTTTGCTTATGCAAGATTTCTTGAGAGACACTCAGAGAGACCCAGAGTTCAGCAACTGTTTTATTATGGGGTATGGTCCTATGCAATGAAGTTTACCTAGTACCCTGGGCCCTATTCACTAAATCCTCCTTCTTCCCTCCTCCCTATCAGCAGATCCATGATAACCCCAGCAAAAATAAAAAATCACCCCCTCTACCACCTGCCAAAAGGTCCTGCTTTCATTCTGATCTCCAGGCTTAGGACTGTTCTATGTCACGTTTACACTGCTGAACTAAGACAGTGAGGTAGCTTTAATGGTGGGAGTTGCTGTTAGGTGAGTGCTGTTGTCCTGTAAGAATTCATTTTAAATAAGGCTCAGAGACACAAAGCCCTGCTGTCACTGGGAAAAGCCGTACAGTCAACGTGCCTTCTGTTCTGAATTTAAAACTGAAGCTTGTTACCAAAAGGACAAGAAGCAACTGATGATGAAAACTGGCCCCGTTCCCTGGCCATCCTTTAGAATCACTGTGATGATGATGATGATGACAGTTTACAGCTACTTAAGCATTTATTTTGTGGTGCTAATAAACTATATGCTTTAAATACACGTGGGCTACACAGCAGCCTCCTGAGTTCGATTGCGGAGTCCCTGTGAAGATTAGCACTCACCACTGGAAGTAGCCCAGCACTTGGTAAATGGCTTAAAAACAAAGTTGTTACTATTAAGTCCCAAACCACCCTGAAGCAATAACTCAAAACAGCTTATTGCCATGTCAGTCGTTGAGTAGTTATTTATTTATACCGTGGGCACTGCATTTCTTAAAATATGCATGGAAATAAGTCCATCAGGACAAGAGACTTCCCCTTGGATGGGCACCTCCCTGGTGAGTAATAATCCATCAACCAACCACACTATCAGGACTGTGCCCCATGCTGCAAGTATGGCTTTGTGTTTGAGCCCTGAATTGAAACATTCATTTCTTTAAGGTTGGTTGATTCTGGGCAGGCTGATTATTAGCCTGTTCAGTAGGGCAAGAAATTTTCAATGGAGATTTAATCATTGTAACATTTACATAGGTGCTCACCAGTTCATGGAGAAAAAAAAAAGTAAGGATAGTATAAGTAGTCTTAAAAAAGGACTAATTAGAATTATCTTGGAGGTTTTTTCCACCTTGTTACCACAGCACTAGTGACAGTTACAGGAAAATCTTTTAACTTCTCTCTTGAAAGGATTGTAAAGACATGCAGATGTAACAAAATGAGAAGTTTTTTAAAATTCACATATTTATTTCTAAAACTGGATAGATAACATTATAGGTTTTTATTGTGTACAATATGATTTCATACCTTTCAAAAGGAATAATATGTAATAAAACATATCTGTTGATCTCATCATTTTCCTCAATGACCAATATGCAACTTAAATGATGTAAAAATGGAGGAAAAAATATTTAGACAAACATATAGCTCTTAAACGTCTGGCTTCAGGCATCAAACTTCAATGTCATCGGAATTGTCTAATCAGTAAGGATTTTTTTAAGGACAGTATAATTTTTACATTCATTAAATATGTAAATAAGATGAGCTGAAGTATACAGAAAGGAGAATAGAAAAAATAGAACTTTCCATTTCAAAGGCTTGCAATATAATAAAATTAAAAACATTTTGGGTTCTTTACCCTCACAATTATGCTTTCTCTTTTAAGATGTCCATCAAATATATTTTCAATTTATTTTTTCCACCCTCAGGTAAACAAAGGTTACTTTTGTTTGTCAGATGATGAAAGTACATGCTGTTCTTACAGCTATGCCCAATAATTACCAAATGCTCAGTAGGAAAATACGTAATTGAAAAGAGTAACTCCCTCATTGACCTTTCTTTTCTTCTACCTGTTAAAGAGAAGCAGGCCTTTGTACACCAGCCCCCATTTCTTGACTTACATTTATGGGACAATTAGGAGAAAAGGATGAAGGGATAAGGTTAAGGCAGGCAAGGGCTACAGTGTTTTATTTCTTATTTTATTGCAAAAAAGGGAGCAGACTCAGGGAGTGTGCAGATAACAGATGGGAGAAGAAAATAATCATTTTAAGATTTATTGCTGGGGCACATGTCTCTTTCATCAAAAAATCCAGTAAAAGACCGAGTCGTGTCACATTATTGGGTTGAATGGCATGTATTCTTCAACTTTGCCACCACTCTGGGACTGGCCAGGGTCTCCATGAATTATTTGTAGTACTTTACCGTTTTAAAAGTCCATTTAAATGCTTTACCTTCTTTGAACCACATAAAACCATAAGGCAGGCATGGAGACTATGATACCTATATTTTTTCACATGACTAAACAGAAATGATAAAAGTGGGGTAAGAATCTCCACTGTCTTCTGTGAGCTGTATATAGATACATCATATTTTTAAAATTAATTTAATGTGGACTTGTGATTCGGTGCCCCGTCTTTATAAATTCAAACATCTATATAAATTGTGGAAAATAAAATTGATGATGTATGTGTTTAGAATCTAAATATTAGGCAGAGAAATGAGTTAATCCCCAGCCACTTTCTCCTAAATATGGATCGCCAAAACATATTGTTTTTCTACCACCAGATCTAATCACAACATTCAGGAATCACTACGATGGGGAGACTTGGTCTTCTTTGGAAGACCTTTTCAGAAATATTTCCTCTGATGCCTTAGGCATAGATCAGGGCTTTTGTTTAGCTGACCTTACCTACATTCACACAGACAAACACATCCCTCATTTTCATTGTACTTGAGAACTTAAAAATCTTCGCTTATTAAAAAAAAAATGAGAGCCAGAACTATAGCTTCATTCTTTCTGAGTACCTTATAAGTTCCTTGAGAACAGGTGATAAATATGGCTCCTTTACCTCTCTGTTCTCTGTGCAATGGGGATGAGAGTACTGACCTCACTGGGTGCTGACAAGCAGCAAACATGCTGGGATCTAGAACTACATAGAGTAAACACTCAAAAATGTCAGCTTTTGGTTTTGTTATTTTTATAGCCACTAGTGCTTTCTAAAATAGCGTTGACACATTGGGGTCACAAATAAATATTTACAGGGGTGGGTCACGTGACACGAATATCAATTTTGCCAGTATGGGTTCCTGCAAGAAGTTCTCTCACCGGCAAAATGAAAATAGAAGGGCTACAATAACAAAAGCTGCTTCACAGGAATGTCGTGAGGATGCAGAGGGAGCAATGTATGTCAGAAATGCTACCTAAATTTTAAAGTGCAAAATATATGTTAATCATCACATTTCTTCTCGAAATTCATCCTCACAAATACACTGTTTTGCAGATGTGATTATCCTCATCTTAGGGACGGAGGAGGCGATAGGATTACAGAAGGTTATGTAACTTGCTCAAGGTCGTCTGGGTGACATTCAGAAATACACACACCCCAAAATAGGTCTTTTTTGTCCCTCAAATTTTAGTATTCCCTTTGGCATTTCTGCTTTATACAAACCTATGGTCTCTCGACAGTATTATTTCTGTGTGTTATTGCGGTTGTCGTTTTTAAAACTAACATTTGAAAAATATTGATGAAAATAGTTTATATTTTGGGGACATTTTGCCATTGCTGGGGGTGGGGGAGAAACAGGGGGGACAATCTAATAGCAGTAATTAACAAGTTTAATTGATCTAAAGTTCTCTCAAAAGGACTTTATCTTTCACTTTTAGGTTTTATATATATATTGAGACAGCATCTTAAAGTTCCAACTGATATAAATCTTCAGCGTCTGATCTTTTAAGGGACTGAAGGTGAGTGTTAAAAGAGGGAAACAAATTGCTGGGATTCTGGGTGATTTCACAGAAAATTTTCACAAAAACCTATCTGGTAGAATGCTAAGGTCTTCGTAGAGAGCCAAGCCCCTCCGGTGTGCTGGTTCCCAAACACAAGCATTTACTCTATAAACTGCTCATATCAACTCTTCTTTACTCAGGCAGACAGCACCACCTAAAATCAACACTCCTTGCTCTCACCCCTGTACTGAACTCTCATGTACCAGGTCTGGTCTCCTTATTCTGCCTTCACTTATTTCCTAAACATCACAATTTGAGTCTGTAGTTAGAATCTGTGTTTGCTTATGTTCTCCAGGCAACTTGGAATTTCCTGAGATGAAGTGATGCTTACCTTCTCAGACGCTGTACTTACTATAACTACTCTCACACTTAACGTTTCATTTTGCCTTCTGGATTCATGATACCCACAGTTGCCTTCCTGAATCATCTGTTTCTGCCCTGGTAAACTATTCCTTCCTATACAGACACAATTAACCAAACTACAAAGATTTTTTTTTTCTTGCTCTATTGAAAACCAAAGAGCTACTCTCAAGTGAAACAAAGATGCTGAGTTATCATGCACCCCTCCGCCATAACTGTTCACCATCCCATCCACATACCTAGGCTGTTCATGATATCCTGAAAGCACCGGTCCAAGATGCAATCTAATACCCTAGCTGTGGTCTACCCAGTGCATAGTGTAGGGAGACAACAGTATCTCAGGAGCAGCACATGCTGCTTCAGTTAAAACGCAGTCTAAGGTTACATTAGCTTTGGTCAAATGAATCACTGACTCACATGATGTTTGGTGACAGTGAAAGTCCGATCTTGTTTACCAGAACTGGCACCTTGCCAGGACTCCCACATTATTACTGAATGCAGGGTTACTGTTTTTTACAACCTAATTTCAGGTCTTTGTTATGTCTTAAATTTGTTATTTTAGAGTTTCAGCCTATCGGAAACACTTTGAAATTTTAATCTATCATGTAGATTTATATACTCCTCCCACTTTTTTGTAACCTGCAGATCTGCTTCATTCATTATTCATAGTGCTGCTGATTCGGGTCTTTGGCAAAAATGTTCAAGATACTCATGCCAAGGACAGATCTCTAACATTTTACCTGAGAACGACTCATGATTTGATACTGAACCAATTATCAAATCTTTCTGTGGCTGTCGAGCTTCAGAAAATTCATTTCACCATCCAAGCCATATGCTTCCTTCATACCGATGACAAGTCATGAAAGACTTTCTCAAATGTTTTGCTAAAATTAAACTAGTAAACTACATAATTTCTCTAGTTTGGTAACCCTGCCAAGAATACAAATAAATTCGTTTTGACATATTGTTTTAAATGAACCTATTTATTTAGTTACTTCTAAAGCTCAAATTATTTTGTTAATCTGCTTAGTATTTCTATGCGTTGTTTTTATTGGGAAGAATTGGGGTTTACTAGTTTTTACTAGGAAAAATTGGGATTTACTAATCTTATTGGAAAGAATTGGGATGCTCTCTCTCTCTTAGTAAAACAGAGGAACAGAGTCTAATATTGCTTTACTTACTCCCTTCATAAAGCTGGGTTGTTTCTTTGCCTACAACTGCAATGTGTTAAGTGACTGTTTTAGTTACTTTTCTCTTCTTGCTGAGGCAAAATATCCCACACCCAAAGTTAAAGGGGAAAGGGTTTATTTAGCTCACAGTTTATAGAGCTTTCAATCCATAATTGTCTGGCTCCAAGGCTGGGTGGCATATGGCAGAGGGACAGCAGTTCACTGCAGCAGAAGATTGCAAAAACAATAAGGGAAATGTAATAGGTCTTTCTGCTCCTTTTATCTTACCCAGACTACTGGGATTAGGGCAGTGTCAAACTAATCATTGTACTGGTTCAGTAAACACACACCCTTAATCCCAGTATCACACTACGTGAGGCTTTACGGGGATGTCCAGACCCAAGCCATAAGAGCAACTAAATCATGGCCACTTGTTGAGTACATAGGGGATTAAATGGAACAGAAGCATCTGTGCACAGTGTCTTAACTGGGAACATGCTTGAATTTCAACAATTCCATTTGAAGAAAACCAGGATATATTCAGCAATGCAAATTTTCCAGGTTTAATGCTAATTTGGAGGTTGTGATTATCATGTTTTTCAGATACTAGTTGCCTGGGGCTGCTTCACTGTACTTCAGGCAAATCTCAGTTGTTTAAGTAATACTTACTGGGCTGTGGATTAACCAGCTTTGAGGACCCTGCTCTTCTCTCTATGACTGTCAGCCATTTCAATACTCATTAGCACCAATACCATGGAATGTGAAGGAAACAAAATTCTGGCAAGTCAACTGGATTTTCTTCAGCAGCTCTTATAACTGTTGAGCCTTTGGCTGAAGGCAATTTGAGGCATCATCTACTGGACAAGTATAACAGCCAATTCAGAGAACACTGTGAGAAAAATGCTGGACACTATCAATGCCAGTACAGAAAAGAAATAAGGCCAAAAAGCTGCTCAAGATATGAAGGAAAGAACTGAAACTTCAGTTGGATACTTTTGAGAAATTTCTTTAAGGATAAAGATCAATGAAATAAAAACTATGGAAGACACAACAAGGTTCTGATAGCTATAAAACCAGATGTAGTCTGGGCTGTGTAGTGCACACTTGCAAACCTAGCACTTGGGAGGCTGAAGCAGGAGAACTGCTATAAGTTTGAGGCCAGCCTGGGTACACAGTGAGTTCAAGACCAGCCTGGACTACATAACCAGACAAAGCTTGTCTGAAAAAACTAAAAACAAGACAAAACAAAACATATGTAGTCCAGTTTATTAGGAGGCATTACACAGTGAGTTCAAGACCAGCCTGGACTACATAACCAGACAAAGCTTGTCTGAAAAAACTAAAAACAAGACAAAACAAAACATATGTAGTCCAGTTTATCTTAGGAGGCATGACCCAGAGAGACAGAGCTTTTTTTTTTTTGCAGCAGCAGATTTATAAATTCTGGATAATCTGAGCAACAGATTCGACACAAAATGTCAGTTAAAATGAAAGAAAAGATTCTATTCTCAACATTTGTTACTGAATCACTATACAGGGAGAAATAACCCTTTTAAAGTTTCTTTTAGAGTCAGAACCTAAACCGGTAAATTCTGAAGCTCAGACACTTCTAACCTTTCTTCCGGTACCTAAGAACCCCAAATTTCTTTTATGGGTGAGACTCCCAAAGGCCCTTTCATTCCACTTGTGAACTTGTGTGTTTAGCCTCACCTGACTGCTGTTGTTTTTAAGTGGATGCTTTTCCTTGTGCAACTGACAGCCACACTTATCACTGAGTCAAACACAATCTCCTCATGAAAACTGAATTTCTTAGCTATCTTATCATCAGGCTAACGTGGATTTCTTGCTCAAAGTGGGTTTCACTCTAATAGTGAATTACAAAATTATGTTAAATTTATACACCACATTAACTCAATAAATATATGACAATGCAACTAAAGAAAGCCTCTTCTGTATACTTGGGTCAGCAATTCAATTAACTAGCACTCATTTTACAACAGCACTTTCACACCTGTATTCTTATTTAATTATAGCAACAGTATTAGGAGTAATATACTGCTATTATTATTTCCTTTTTACAAATAAAGAAACTGAAGGTCAGAGAAGTTAACTGGGGATATTGAGAACTAAATCCAAAGAATCATGATTCTGCGTTTAATGCATTTTATTTAGCACGACTGAGTACCTCAGTCACCATCAGAAGCGCCACCCTAGATATCTGTAGATGTGAAGAGCACCTTATATTTCATCTTCTTACTCGGAAGGCCTAAAAGTCTTTGCCTTCCCTTATGGAAATAATAACAAGAAGGAGTCTCTCTTTTCAAAGTTGTGCCCAGGATTCCAGGATCCCTGAGTGTGACACAGCTGGTCTCTGACCCAGGCCCTGCAAAAATCCCAGTTCACATTCACTTCAGGTCTTCACACAGAAGACTAGATTTCAGGCACAGGCTCATATTCAACTTTCATATTCAAGCACAGGGGCTGGATGAAATGAAAGAAAATCTCTCAAGTTAAATTCCATTAATTTTAACTTTTATGTAAACATCAAGCATCAGAAACAGGAGAGTTTGAGTAGAGAAAAATACAGGAACAAAGGACATTAGGCAGAGGCCTCGGGCTGTCCAGTAGAGTGTTGGGGGTCAAACTGGGAGTGAACATTGAGGGTTCCTGACAGAGTTTACCTGCAATTTTCCAAGTTTCAGTTTCCTTGTTCCTAAAACACGGGCCACAATAACATATTCTACTTTGTAGCAATTGTGAGATAATGAAGGTAAAGCACATCACATACTAACTTACATATAGTAAATGCTCAATAAAACCAGCTCTTGCTACTAAAATGGGATTTTTATCTGATTCTGAAAACAGCACAGAGACAGATTTAAAGAGGGAAAACAAAAATTAAAGTTTTCTTGGGGGTGGGGTGTGAAAAATTACTTCTAAGAAGACAGAGTTGATTGTGTTCTCAGGAAATTCTTTCTCTGGCGAGCAGATCAATGGATCAGCACTGTTCTGTATCAGCATCCCCACAGCTGTACAACACCATTTTATAAAATAACCAGTCTTCAGTAGGTCTCCCTGGCCAGGCATGTGAAAATCAAAAGTAGGGCTGTCTTTGTACATAAAATCAAGGTGTTAAGCCCTATGCATTTGTTAATTTGGGAGCATTATTTATTCTATTTATTCATTCAAACAAACAAACAAAAAAGCCTTTGTGCAACATGGCTACAAAGACCAAGTAACTTATTTTTATTTATTTAAATTCTTAAAATTTTTTGGTACCAGTGATCGAACTCAGGAGGTCAAGAAATTTAAAGCAAAGAAAGAGACAAAAATTATGATAAGCTGCTCTTAATGCAGAAAGGATTAGACAGCTTACTACCAAAAAATGAGACATATTTACAATATGTACAAATACTCCAGACTTTTAGTTACAGATCTAAACAGAAAACTTTAATCCTATAAATTGTAAGCTGAGGCCATGGCTATACCCAGTCACAGAATGCTTAGGGAGGAGAAGATTTAAAAAAAAAAAAAAAAAAAAAAAAAAAAAAAAAAAGGAAAGAAAAAAGAAGCTGGAGATGATGTGCCTCGTAATTTGTGTATATATTCTAATATTCTACCACAGGGATCTGTTAACCTTGGAAGAACTTATAAGTAAGGATCATTACTCAACTTTGGTCAGGTACATGTAACACTTTCCATTTTAAGAAGCCACAGATTCCCCTTCCTTTGGGAAATCTCACTATTTGTCGTGTTGAAGAATTTTCTTCACAGATAATACTGCTAGACAAGCATCAAAGACAGCTGGATTCTATAATCAGTGTGCCCGACCCCCGCCCCCACGCCCCAAGAAAGGTCAAGAGATATTGATTCTCTTGTGGTTAACTTCCAAGAGCTCTATTTCCTCCCTCTTCTTTCTCCTCTCTATACCATTTTTTGCTCTTTAGACTCGAAAGTCTGTTTCTTGAAAGCGTTGTAATAGTCTTCAAAAATTGATACAATTTTCTGCCCTCTATGGAGGGTAGAGAGACCCTTTCAGATTGAATCTGGTTGCTAGGGAGTCTTGCTGGAGATGCCTCCTCTTCGCAGTTAACAAGCCATTGTTTATAGGGTATATTTTTTTGCTTCATTCATTTCCCCTGTGTGACAATGGAAAGTCATTATCTCTGGCTTTCATCTTAACATAGGAAGGGATAGCAAATTGCTTCACCTACTAGTGAATGGTAGGAAGATCCCTAGTGGTTTATGGAGAGAGATGTCCAGGGAATACAAAGGAAAAAAGGAATTCTTACAAATTACCACTGACAGCATTCAGTACTCATTGAAACTTGTCCAACCAACTTGGAGAAAAATTAAACTATCACCACTATAAACTGGAGATGATCAAGAATTACTAAACTGTTATTATTATTATTACTTTTAAGGATGTCTCTTGAAAAGACTATTATCATTAAATGTTATAGTGTAACAGAAGTGCAAGGGGGAATGTCAAGTGTGGAAATTGCTTTTCTTTTTTTGGTATCCAGGATTGAACCTGGGTCCTTGAGCTTGTGAGGCAGGTGCCAGAACCACTGAGCTAAATCCCCAGCCCAGAAATTACTTTTCCTTCAGTATGAATGGTGCTGTGCCTGACATAGACAGCTCTTACATATGAATCATTCTTTCAACTCACCAGTTCTCTGCTGGGTAAGTCTTAGCAAAAACCAGGCTTTTCAAAACTCGATAATCATAGTTGTGATTAAATCTTGCCTGTTAAAAATGTACAGTCTGTAATGCAATGTCAATATGAAGTATATTACAAATAGTGAATAATAAAATTACAGTCACCATCCTTCTACCTTTCCCTGTAATGACCCCGACACTACTTTACAGTTAGGATGGGGGAATCTAAGACTTTTTTAAAAAAAATCTATTTTAAGCTAGGCATTTTGCAAATTGGTCTGTTCTCATTATCTAACTTAGTCTGCTCAACAAAACAACCTCATGGAAAGTGTTAATTTACCCAATGAAGAGTAAGGGAAAGAAAGCTCAGAGAACTTGATTAACAACCAAAACTGCACAATACATTTTGGAACCCAGGACTCTTATTTTTTTTCCCCACAAATAAACAAAACATTACAGTAAAGCTCAATGGCAAGTGATATGGGTATAGTGTTTCCTAAGTGCCCATCTCTATAAATTCCTCATCCTCATCCTTGGTGATTTGTGTCCCTTGTCTGACAGTGGTGCTAAAACAATAGGTTTAGTTACTTATTCTCATTCACTTTTATCTCCACATGATTGTGTATCAAATGGATTGGGTGGCAACTTAATAAAGTAAATAAACTCATGTACTCTTCCCCCCAAATCTCAGCAAGGTACTGGCCTATAGATACAAGCTAATTGCCTGAACACAGAGGACAATATGAAATAGTTTTCCACTCTTGTGAACCTATCAGTTTATTGAAAATTCAAAAGAAAACATTAAAACAAAACACTGTAATGTTACGGAAAGAGTTTCTTAGTACCAAAATGCATACAGACAATGAGAAAAGTGAAGTCACTTCCAGCTCAGGTAACTAGAAAATCTTTAAAGAAAGAATGAGAAAAGGCCTGATCCTGTACTGAGATTGTGTGTGTGTGTGTGTGTGTGTGTGTGTGTGTGTGTGTGTATGAATTTTAGACTGTAATTTTGCACAAGGTCGCTTGCTCACATCAAGGGAGATTACTGGCTATCAATAGGCTTGTAGCATGGGGAACTGGGTAAATAAAACATTCAGAAAGTTATAAAACTAATCTACCCTTGCTGGTGATAAAGTGAACCAGGTGGTAGCAGAAAAAATTTTTAGCCTGTTTCACCTGACTCACACTCGGGATTACTACAGAAACTGATCACTTCTTATGGTGAGGGTAATAAATTTCAACTCCTTTCTGAATAGTCAGAAATGGTGTTATGTTTAAGGGCTTTTTTTTTTTTTAAGAGTTGAGTCACTTAAAATACAGACCATGCATTTTGAAAAGAGCACACATTATCTTTTAAAGGGGGCTCCTTAATATTTTCATCTTTCTTATTTACCAGATCGAGTTTCATCAGTGTAAGAGAGAAAGGTAATTTCAGAGCAATAAATCTTCCATGGAGAGTGTTCTACCTCTGGCTGCTTGATAATGAATTTAATCAGTCAGGAGAACAGCCCTGTCATTATGGATTAATCACCCAACATTCTGTTTTTTTTTTTTGGTAAGTTAATTGATGCTGTGTTTGCAGCTGATCATGGTCACAAGACACACTTGATATTTTAAAGAAATTTAGAGATAGAAGGGAAGCTCAATCAGTTAATTAACAACCATAAAACACAGCAAACAAACAAACAAACAAAAAACCACAAAAAGCCTAAGGGAGTTATAGAACAGATACACTCAAATATCAGTCTCTTTGGCTTTGATGAATTTAAGACAGAACTAGCTCAAGGGTTGGTAGCATTTCTTTTCCTGTTAGTTTGTTTTCTTGGTCAGTCCCAACAGAGAATTTTAAGTCAGTGGAGTCAGAAAGAAGCACAGGAAAATTTTCTAACAAACTTACATATAACATACATTTTTAGCAAATGAAGTAATTTATATACTTCATTTCCAACATGGCATCAAACATAATGACACTGTCATTAAATTTGCATGTATAACATATGACTTCAGGATCACCACCACTGTTAGAATTAAACCAATTCGGTAGAGAGTACTCTAGCCAATTATCATCTTAAGAGGTATTATAGATTTTGCATAAACTAAAACCTCTGTAAGAAACTGAAGTATGTGTATGTAAGGCAAGATTTAGCAACTATGTAGAGTTAGGCGTTTAAATTTGAGGAACTCCAAATAAAGAGTATTTTTGTTTTTGAATTTTTGTTTCTTTTCAGACTATATTTTTCCCATTATCACCGTCACTGCATTTTGAAATGTTATCGATTGCTATCCATCTACAACAATCGTTAATCTAACCTATTTCGTACCAAAAATATATGAGTAAGTGACCATGTAAAATGTAATCATTTCAACAATTTCTTTCTTAGGAATATTGGCCTATGCCAACTTTGATTCTCAATATTTTTGGTAAATAATCACTTGGGATTAGAAGTAGACACTAGCTCTTTTACAATTTCACTATTAGTAGTTTGTTCTGAGAAAGCAAGTCTTGGCCTAAACTCTGCTAAGCTTTCGACACTTATTTCTGATGGGGGGGAAAACAGATATTGTAGACATGGGACGTGCCCTTCTCTATCTGCAGACACACTGGCACGTGGTTCCTAAGAAACGTGGAAGCAGAGGGGAGGACATCGGAACGCAGGAATGGTAGCCATGTGGTCAAGTTAGGGTTCAGAGTCCCTCATTAAATAGGCACCAAGGGCCACTGGTGCTTAGGCTGTGAGTGTTAGCTGCTTCAAAAGTGTTCAGCAGTGGAACCAGTAGGTTCTACGCATCTTTTTATTTTAACTGTTTTAACTTTTTATTCCAACTGTTAAACTTTTTTTTTATTAGTACATGTTTGCAAGACATAATAATTACATTCATCGAAGGAAGTTATTACCTGTACACAGAACATCTTAATTCTTTTTATATTCTTTGCCCTCCCTTCTTGCCCCCTTTCCTCCATCACTTGGTTTCCTTCCTATTGGGAAAAGATACATCTCCCTCTTTTCTTATAAAGGTCTCTGTATCCAATCAAATAATCTGAATGCTTATTTCCAGAATGGAAAGTTACTTTATACATCTCTTATGAAATTACTGTGTCTTGCGTTATGGGGTGATGAGTAGAATTCTAAAGAGTCCCATGATCCAAGGGTCTGTACAGCTCCCTTTTGTTGAATGTGTCCAGCCCATGTAACTCACTTCTAACCAAAAGGATGCTACAAAGGTGATGAGGTGGGCTTCTAAGCTGAGGTTATTTCTGGCACAGTGAGGAATGCATACAGGTCCTAAGAATTTTAACCCTTTTAAGGGAGCAAATCAACAAGTGCAGATACTTAAATTCCTACTTTTTTTATTCCTTTAGAGTTTATTAAAACATGGGTCACTAGATCCTTTCTCCAGAATTCCTGACTCAACTTTGATTTAGCTCCTAATAGTTTGAATTTTTAAGTCCCCAAGGGAGTTAATGCTGCTGATCATGACCACACTGTGATCACTACTATTCAAAATCTAGCTCATTTCTGCTACATTAAAAAATTTTAGCTAACAGAGATGACTTGCATGCTTTTTTTTTTTTTAAAAAAAAATCTATTTAAAATTCCCAAGCTAAATTTAATGCTAAACACATACTTAGTGTAAAATCTTAACAGTTCCCTGAAATTTTTGGCCAGAAGGAACCATTAGAAAATAACTGAGGTTTGAGATTTGAAAACTGATACAAATATTTCAAATCTGGTTTATGTAACTTCATACAACACACAAATACATTGATATTATAACGACTATGATAATATGTAGAGTAGGTGTCATACAAAATTTCTGTTTAATACTTTTAACTTTGTTAGGGCTGGCTTTGCAGTTTTCAAAGAGTTGTTTGTTGCTGTATCTCAGTATCATGCCAAGAGGTCAAGTACGTGAATATCCTGTATTCATTTTCCATACAAATAAGCTAGGCATGAACAGGTCAGGGATTTGTTCTCCTGCGGTGCTGACAAAAAGCTGAAGTTACCCTCAAATATGTGAAAAGGATGCCAGGGCCTGGCTTTCACAATCTACCAAAAAAAACCTTGAAAAAGAATAAACTGAATGTAAGAATTACTACAAAATGCCAAGTGTGTGCATTAATGCATGATGCACACAGGGCTTTTTCAGTTTCTGCGCAAGGGCTGATAGCCCTTCGCAAGGAACTTGCATAAGGAAAAAAACTTCCTTGTGTCATCGCACACATTTCATCAAGGGCTATGACAGACATGCTTGGGTCGTAGTTGTCAAGATTTGAATAAAATCATCACTAATTATGTAGCACAAGTGGGCTGCACCAGCTACGCTTGAAGCACACTTCATCATCCTAAAGCAAAATAAAGTAACTCAAGGCAAGCAATGAGCACTATAATTAGTGTACAGCTACACTCACAGGCTTTCTGTGACTACATTGAATACAATTTCCTGAGCAAGGAGGGTCCACCCTGGATGTGAGCGGGATTTTCACTACTTTAAGAAAGGAGAACTTATTTACTAAGTTGGCTACAACTAGATCTGGCTTCTCTATAAAAATGAGGGTTACCAGGTGTCCTACTTCTGTAGGGAATGTGCTACTTTTCCACAAATCATCCTGTGTATCAAACCTAAAATAGGGCAGTACAAATGACTCTTTTTCCTTGTGACATGCTCCCTGTCCTTTGACTTGCTAAGTTTCCACACTTTTCAGTGTCTGAGCGAGGCTTTTTTCCCAAAACAAAGAAACTCAGAATCTGAAGTCTCATGATTTCTGCATTTTCCTCAGCAGAATGCAATCCCTGAGAGAAAAATCTTCCACCAAGTAGGCTAACCAGCGTCTCTAGGTTATGTATCCCCATCTACCACCTCAGCGCGAGGCTCCAGATGTCAGAATCCGGACTTGGCTGTGTCCTGCATGACTTGGCCTCCTGCAAGATGGATCTCCAATGTGACTTTACCGTGAAGCCCTTCCGCAGCCACCACATCCCCATGTCCATCCCACACGCAGCGGGCTGGGTTGGAATTAACCTTCCTGTCCTCTGTTCCTCTGCAAGACTCCTTTCCACTTCTCTTAAAACAATAATAACAGACCACTCAGTACTTCAGTCTCTAGAGGACAAAGTTTGCGCCTCCTAGGAAGGATGAGAACTCCTTAGGTATCTCCATGAATTTTTGAGCCCTTAACTCAACGTTTTTCAAATAGATTTAGCAATTCCTATTCAACTGACAAAATTTGGATAAAATGTCTTCTAATTGGTCCTAATTTTCTTGCTTTTATAAAGTTAGTCTAAGCCTCCTTTACGGTACAGAGCTCTGTTGAAGCACTTACACTGTAATTAGTGTAGTCATCACCCTATGTATCTGTCTTCTTCCCTACTCTGTCAGTTCATCAAGATAGGATAGGGCCTGCCACGTAGTTTAGCACTGTGGGTGCCAAGATCTGACAGTGGAAGCTCTCCTGACCAATCTCGACTGAGTGATGAATTTATAATAAACACCATACTGTGCAGTACACGGAACAGGTGTGCCTGGTACATTATACTTAGGTACGGTGGGATGGTAGAATTACACAGCTGCCAAACGTTCACTAGGTTTCTTCCTAAACTTGTTTATGCAAATGTTTTACTCTAATTATAAGATTTTATTAAATACTACATGCACAAATGAAAGATGAAGGTTTAAAAAGACAGTCATTCCTGTGAAAGCCAACTAAAATGCTTTATAAATACTAGTAAGTACACTGCAAACATGAGTATTTTTCTTAATTGCGTGACTTCACTAAGCCTGACAAATGAAAAGGACTGAGAAGAAATCAGGATGAATTCTATGATTAGACTGCCTTACAACTACCCTAAAATAAATTGAAACTGAAAATCATGTATTGTACGTGTGATTTAAGCAAACCTGAAAGCACATATTTATAACTGGTGGTTCCTTAATTAAAGAAACTTTAATTTTATATTAAAATATCAGTGAATAAGATGGATGCAGTGGTTCACTCCTATGAACGCAGGAGGCTGAGAAAAGGAGATCATAAGTTTGAGTCCTAACTGGACAACTTAGTGCAACCCTTTCTCAAAATAAAACATTTTTTAAAAGGTTGAGGATATAGCTCAGTGCAAAGACCCTGATTTCAATCCCCACTGGTATATATACATATAAAAATAGTGAATAAAAGTATATTTATATGTTTCAGTTAAAAATGCCTACTTTCAAAATTTTAATTGACATTTTAGAAACTAATTGCCAGGCATATCGTAAGAGCAATTCTAATTATTTTTTCTTTCTTGGTTGATTCAATCATTAGTTGATTTGAATAAATATTTGATAAATCATATATTCTATTTGCTTGCAATTACTTAATGTGGAATATATTTATCTTACAGCATTCACTGTTGGCATACAACTGAAGGTCACAGGGCCTTGTAAATTAGTCTCCTAATACTTGAATAATTAATAACCTGGGCCTGTTGTCCCTTATTTTTATTCTGCTTCTTCACAATGCATCTTCTTCTGAAACCTCTTTTTAGTCAAATGAAGGACCTGTCAAAGATCACAGACGTATAATAAAAAATATATGCATGCCATGGAACAGAGATTCATAAATTGTGTACAATTTTTGATCGAGTATTTTTATGTCTCACTTAACACTTAATAAGCTTTATGTATCCAGATAAAGTTGATGCATTTTTTTTATTCTAAGGTAGACAACAAACTAATGAAGGTTATGTTTTAAATTTTCTCTTATCATCTACCGTCTTCAAAAGGAGCACTTGTCACTAATAACCATTCTAAAGGGACTTGATGGCCATCCTGATTCTTATTTTAATAGAATACAGCAACAGTCAGGTTTAGTAATAACAGCAAGAATGGCAATGACCATATTAATCATATGAAAAGGCTCGAGCCAAGTATACATGTACAGCATTTTCCCCTATGTGCACAGCTCTGACTGTCTCCCCATGAGGAGTTGGGACTAAGATTATCTCCATTTTACAGATCAGAAAGCCAAGAGGTAAAAATCATGTGTCCAAGGTCAGATCATATAACCAAATATATGAATGACTGGTTGTCACAAAATGAATGATTTTGGCAACCTGCTTGGCATGACACTGTTCAACAAGAGAACAGAGCCACAGAAATCATAGGCGGGAGATGACAGAGGGAAATACTCATCATGAATAGTATCCGTAAAAGTGATTCTTAATAGCTGGGCATGGTAGCACAAAACTTCACCGACAGCTGGGTGGCAGGCTGAAGCAAGAGGATCAAGTTCCAGGTCAACCTGGGAAACTTAGTGAGAGCCTGCCTCAAAATTTTAAAAAGGGATGGAGATGTAGCTCAGTGGCAAGGCAAGCCTGAAGCCCTCAGTTCAATCCTCCATGGAAAAAGACCTAATGGCAGTTTTTTGGTTTTTTGAGAGAGGGTCTCACTGTGTAGTTGAGACTGACCTGGAACTCTCTATGTAGCCCAGGCTGGTCTCGAACTTACAGAGGTCCTCCTGCCTCAGCCTCCTGAGTGCTGGGATTACAGGAGTGTGCCACCACGCTGGGCTAAATTCCTCTCT
>NW_022900914.1:19855703-19904968 GCF_012274545.1 Fukomys damarensis
TCTTTTTTTTTTTTTTTTTTTTTTGTACCAGAGATTGAACTCTGGTCCTTGCTCTTGCAAGGCAGGTGGCAGAACCGCTGAGCTAAATCCCCAGGCAGTTTTTTTAAAGAGACACACACACAGTGTCTTCCTATATCACAATGTACTCCTAAGCGTCAATCTTTGATAGGGCATCTATGAAAATATCACCCATCCATTCATTATGTAACATATCATTTGACACATTTTGTGTCATTTATAAATGTTATGCATTAGTAACGTCTTACTTTTTATTGCTTTAACCAATTTCCTTTGTACATTATTGAGTACACTTTCCTATAGACAGTTGAAATTTGAAGGAAATACCATGGGGTAGTCTGAAACAGAAGAGAGCATTCAGTTATAAGTACAGAGGGCAACAAGATGTGAAATTTTTGGAGCAAAGCATACTGTACATCAACATCACTATCACTCAAAAGGATTACCGACATATAATTTATTCCTTCTATGATTTAAACTATGGATGCAGTTGGTCCTAATTTTACCCCTAACTGCAGTGCTTATTTTTTCATGATATTATGATGGCATTTTGCAAAGATGTTTTCTGGAATATTTTAGATTTCTGAGCCCTATAGTAGACAGAATGTGAGACAAAACCTATTAGAATGTTAAAAACCTTCAATTCTCACTGATGTTCTTTAAAAACATGTTAAGTGTGACATTTCTCCTAGTGTGCTCCCCTTTGAAATTACTATATATCTGTGATCAGATTAGTCAAGGATTTATTTCTATAGATTAACTGGCATTCATATTAATAATTATAATTTCATTAGGGTTATATTATCAAGGTCAAATCTCTTTTCCAAAGCCTCACTCTAGTTCTCCTTATGTTAATCTAGGTCTACTAAGTCTGAGGGGGTATTTACAGAAAAATTAATTCATAATCTAAAATAATCATAAATGGAATGTTCCTATTCAGTTCCTGTAGTGTTCAATAATATCATCATTAATGGCCTTTATTTTCTTAAGGATAAGTGGATTCTTAGCTATTTTTGCCAATAAAAGCTGCAATGAGGAAAACCTTACTCTCCAAAGAAAAATCCACCTTTCATAATTTGGTTTTGACAACCCATGGTCTTGCTACATACCACCCTATCTCTAGGCTTCTTTTCTTCGCCATTTACCAGGATCCCCTAAAAGAAAGTTTTCTTGAAAGCTGAGTCTAATAGCATTCATTGAGTTTCTCCTGTCTTCCTGGATGACTCTCTTTCAGACCAATATCTTTCAAAGCATCTGTAATTTTTAGAGAACCTGTGTCAAAACTGTGAAAAGAGAGAAGTCTAAAGTAAAGGACCTTTGTAATAGAGATAACAAGGGTAATGAGAATAAAGCATCAGTATAGTAGAAAACTAGCATGTTAATAAGGGACAAAATATGCTGTGGGGAACAAAGCAAAAGAGAAAGCTTAACTGAAACAGACTGAAACCAGGAGGCTTCTGAAGGATTAATGTACCACCTATCACCCACCTTTCTAGATAGCACTTTGCCAATGTGCACCCAAAAGTTATAAGATGTATTCTCTTTGATCAAGACAATCCTCTTACAGAGTTTTACTTAAAGTAAGAAGCTTGCCAAATACAAATTTGCAAATATGTAACAGTTTTTAAAGTTTAAAATACTCGAAATAAAATCTCATTGAAAAATGATATTCGGTGACTGAATATTATAAAGCTATTCAAATGATTTTGAATATAGGATTTTTATACAGAATTTTGCAGATAGGATATTTGCAAACATGCAAATATTCTGAATTATAAGGAATAACAGGTAATTTTCATTTTTTATTATACCTTTTGAAATTCTCTACATTTTTTTTGGAATTTCTGTGCTCCAAAAGTTTTTATTAACTCCACTGTTTTCTGGCAATTTTTGTTAAGACATTTTTCTTTTGCAAATCTCCTATATTATTCAAAAGCTTGGGCCAAATAAAATTATACCCCAAAGTAAAACACAGTTTTTTGGTAGGTCATAAAACAAAGAGAACTCTAATATATTTTGTAACTTTCACTAGTCAAAATTAATGAGAAAGAACAAGAACTAAGATTGTGAAATGCTTCTATGATCCAATATCCAGGTCAGGGATATATATCTTATAAAACTATAAAACAAGAATAAAATCAGACTAGAAGGTTATTTCAGACTACTATTAAATATCCAGTGATACTAGGAAGTAAGGTAGAAAACGATACAGCCAAAAATTTAAGAAATGTAAGTATTCTCTACTCACACTATTAGAAATTTGAATTTCATCCAGGTTTTGTACTTTTGTTACAAAGCTTGATAAATAGATAGATAGACAGACAGACAGAGGGATAGATGGATAAGTAGATAGATGATAGATACATGAACATATGTACATATGTATCTGAGTAATGTTTACAATAATTTGAAGTTTGATCTAAAATATTTCTAATATTTGATCCCATTGGTAAAATTGTTCATCAAAGAGATCACATGGAAAATCTGTAGTGATCAATAACTGGCTGATACAGAAAGAATTTTTCCCCATTGTGTTGCAGCTTCCCAAGAAGATATTCTAATCCTCTACCCCCAGGCTTCTGGTGAGCACCCTACGCAGTAAGAGGGCAATCCGAACACCCGATTCCAAAACCATTTGATGTCAACCTTAGGCTATCAGACTGCAATATTTTCCGTTTATCATCTAATCCGTTTCCAAGGTTTTCTTTGCCATGACAGACATAACAGACTCTTTAAGATATTTATCATTAATACGTTTTAGCAAATAAAACATTGCTATAGTACGGCTGAGACTAACTTTAGTTACAAAGAATCCTTGTGTGAGTGACTAAAACTTAAGTAGTCTACTTAAACAACTTTCATGTTTAACCAGGGAAGACTTACTGCCCCATGCTGTGCACCTGAAAAAGTGGTCATAGCTCCCCAGTATGCTCCCGAGCCTAAAATCCATGGCAGTCTGTGGGTCTTATAACTAAACTAAACGTATGGGAGCAGGGAAGATTCTACAATGTAAAAAACTTGTTGTCCCATCATTTTTTTTTACTACAGAAGAAGCTTTCAGAAGTTGGGAAATACAGAAATGTACAATGAAGAAAATTAATGATATTAATCTGGTGTTCAAAGATCACTACAGCAAATAACTTGTTTTCTTTCTTTCAATGTATAGATACACATACACAGAAACAGACACAAAATTTGATATTCTGCTACTTACCGACATGTCAGGAATATATTCCCTTTATCATTCGCCATTCCTCAAAACTCATGTTTTTAATATGATATCATATGGCTATGTTGCTGTCTTCATTACCGAACATTAATAAATCAGATTAGACACTTTATCAGAAAGAATAAGATTACATAATCTGTTTGCAGTAGCAAAGTAGAGCATTTGTGGAGAGATTAAGGGACAGATTTTTCTTTCTTGTCCTCTTCATTGATGCACCTTAAAGATTCTGTTTAGCTTACACACACTGAAGGTTCCATTCAGTTTACAGCTAACTCTTAATATGGTATTTACCACTTTTTAATTTTTTTTAGCTTGTCAAATGTGAATAAAGTGTTACGTTAAGTGGGACTGATTGACCTTCCAAAATCTGTGGCAATTTCTCACACACTTCCTGTTAATTATTCTAAACAGTTACAGAAGCCTTAGGAAGAGAAGAACCAAGTGTTTTTTCAGCTGTGTCCCTGGACTGGCAAGATCAGAGATCCCTGAGGATTTGCTAGCATGCCAATTCTTAAACACTATTCTGGGACTATGAAATCATAGCTTCTGAGGATGAGACCAGGCAATGGGTATTTGAACAACCTCCGTGTTACTGTGATGCCGGCTCAAGGTGAAGGGCCACTACATTTTAGAAACAGACCGTGCTGTTGAGGAATGACACCGTCACATACCACTGTCACACGAATATCACCCACCACCTTGGCTTCAAGTAGTTCTTTGGACAGGGTGGTGTACATCATGCCTCTCAGTGGCATTTTAATATCTGAGATCTGCGTCCACATTAATCCAAACACGGTAAAATTACAACAAATGAGCTTCTTAACTAAACAAAGAGTAAATTTCTTGCAAGATCTGTAACCAAGTGTAACCAACTTGATGGAAATTTTATCTTCTCCTGGCAGTTTTATTCCCAGGTGAGAAGCTGCCCAAAAGGGCAAATAGTAAACATGGAAAAACACAGAGGCTGCCCAATGGCTTTCTCAGTCCCTTTCTCACTGCTGGGACACAGCATTTGATGCCCACAATTTAAAGAAGAGATTTATTTGGGGTCACACTTATAGTGCATAGTCTGGCGGCACCAAGGAAGAAACATCATGGTGAAAGGGCCGGAGGAAGAAAACTGCTCACGTAGTGATGGCCAGGAAGCAGAGAGAAAGAAGGGAGAAGGCGCAGGGGGAGATACACACTTCTAGGTCCTCCCCTCCATGGTCCCACACTCCTGACCCAGCCTCATCTCCTAACACCACGGTTAGCTATAGAGCTCCCATGATTCAACTGTCTTTCAAGAGCGTCCCCTATGGTACATGAGGCTCCTGGGGGGAAATCAAACAACAGCTCTTTGTACATTTAGTTTGAGGCAGGTTTGAAAGCAAAGAGACTGTAGCCCATTTTTCTCTCTCCATTCATCGTGAGGTATCACAAAGCCTTAAGGAATTTAACCATAAATCTTTCGTGTATCCCTGGACATTTATAAGAGTAGTAAGACTTTCTCTGTCTTTCCACGTCTCACTTCAAAGTCTTCCAGAAGAGCTCCTGCCCCACACTACAGAACTCAGTTCCAGATTCTCAAATTACAGAATGTTAAAAGAAGTTTAGGGAGTATCAAGTAAATGCCCTCACTTGTCAGACGGTAAAATGAACTTTTAGGCAGGTTTATCCACGTTATACAGTGGCCACCAGTTACAGCTCTACATTTTCAGGATTAGCTCTCAGCCTCATGTCACGAGCCTCCATTTGCATGGATGCCGTCCTAGTGACTATATGCTCTTGCCATTAGAATGTGTTTACAAAGAGCTAAAACTCGGTTATCCATGACCAAGTTCAACTTCATTTCTTCTCATTCTGTCCTCAAATGGAGACAGAAAGTGCGGGCTACTTCCCCTAAGAAACAAACAGCACATTTGTAGTTAAAGACTTTTATCCTAGAAATTCAGACAAGAGAACTCAAGCAGCCATTTTGTCTATTCCTTACAACTAGGCATTACTAAATAGAAATCAAAACAGCTAGGACTCTCCTCTATTACAAAAGATTGTCAGAAAAGGAAGAGAAATGTTCTAGTAAGTCGTCAGATCAATGAGTGTTGAGGCTCTTGTGCTCACAAAAGTAGGGAAAATGAAATCATCCTATATACCTAAGTAGTATCATGTGATAAGGTGGCTACCTGAACATAACAGGCCACCATCCATTTCTGTAGGCAAGTGCCAACTGCTAGAAATCTACTAAATTTGTCTTCTGCTTTTGCTAAAATATCTTTGTAATAGCCATAGCTTTCCAAGATTTTTAAAAGTATAACATATACCTCTCTAACATTGCTTCTTGTGTACTGATAATAAACTGCTCAATGATCATGCCATTAGAAGAAAAAATAAGAAAATGAAGCAGAGCTCCAAGGAGGAAGACGTCACGGTTATGCTTTGGGGAACAAAAAAGGATTTTGGACATTAACATTTACAGTAATTTGGGGCACAATACTTTTCACTGGGTTCAGTTATTCTTACTCTTCATGAAATTGGAAATTTACTGTTTATGCTCTGTGAGATCTTAGAGATTATAGTGAAGTTTATGCGTACTATTTTGGTGATATGAGTCAGTTGACAAAACAGAGTCAGAAGAAATACATTATCAGATCAATGTTACCAACAGCAGAATTTTGTCAGTCTTTTTTTCTCTAGCCCATGTGTATAAACTTATTCAAAATTTTCATAATATATAGTTTATTCTTCTATAACATTTGATAACTCTTTTTAGCAGGACTTTAAAATGTCAAGAATAAAGTCATAAAATCCAAAACACAAAAGTTAAATCACCTCTGCTTTTTTCCTGAAAATTCAGAAAATATAATGATTAGAACCTCCAAAAATTCAGGGTTTTGTATCAAGGAAAAATACCTACACCATTGTAGTGTTGAACTTTGGAGATATATCTCAGAGCATGTACATTAAGAAATCTAGTAATCTTTGCTTACATTCACTTCATCTGACATTATAGTTTCACAAACTCTCACAAAATAAAATTAGTAAGGTGATTTACAGAATCAAAGAAGGGATTGCTATGTTCCAAATGTTTATCTACCCTCTTTTAGCTCAATGTTTTTCAGTATGCTACAACAATCTGTACAGCCATTTTCAGTCAAAGATGATTATATTCTTATTTCTATTGTGAAGTCTTAATTATGGGTGTACCATTTAGTGTCACCTAAAGCCCTTTCAAATCCATGTGAATGCATCTGAAAACATTTCCAGGAAAAAGAATTAGGGGGATAAGGTAAAGAAATAAAGATGTGGAATATTACACTTGTGATCTTTGCTCTGTGAAAATTCGGTTTGCAACAATTAGATACAAGAGTTTAAAAGAACACAAAGCAAAACAAAACAAAACATGAATTTATTTATGTAATAAGATTTGTCACAAGAGAAAAAAATCTAACCCAGTTGGCTAAATTGGTGATGGTTATAAACTAAGTCACCTAACTAAGCAAAATAAAAATAAAAACTAAGTTTCTGTATTTGTGCATATTACCTTTGTCTTGAATTATTTCAATTATCTTACCACAAGCCCTTAGAGCAGTGGTTTTATACCAGCAGTGGTTTGCCCTCTAGGTGACATGTGACAACGTGTGAAGACATTTTTGATTGTCACAATTTGGAGAATGCAACTGGCATCTAGCGCATATGGTCAAGGGATTCTGCTGAATAACCTACAATGATCAGGCCAGCTTCCAGGACAAGAATTATCAGGGATAAAATGTCTTTCAAATTGAGCAATCAGCCCTGCACTAATGATAAAGAACACAGCTCCCAATGCAGTTACATGTTATGCAAATGCCTGAATTCTAGGACAGCCCACTCTAAAGAGACTAACATGTTCCAGGTGGAGTTTCTGCCAACTGAATTAGTAAGATGTTTGCACTCTGTCATGTGTATCCAGCAGAAAAGTGGCATTTATTTTATTAAGATGCAGTGTGTGTTCTTTCTTTATGTTCTTCACTTTCTGAAAGAGAATTGTAATAAACAAAACGACATTTTATTTTTATCACCATGTTTCTGCTATATTCTTTGACAAAAAAATAGAGCACATTTCATATTCCTCCTATATATTCATCGACTTTTACTTGTTTACTTATTGTCCTTGTTTTCGTGGTACTGGGGACCCAACTCAGGGTATACAAGTGCTAAGCAAGCTCTGACCACTATATGTATGGATTTTTGAGAGGAAAAAGTTTGATAATTGATTTATGCTACCTTTCTTTTTAGAGAAATGTGACTTCATCTTTTTTTCTAACATGTATAGGGTGACTGTTGCCATAGTAACAACTGATTTAGCACAACATGTTTTTTGCCTCCTTCTTTTGAAAAATTAAGTTTCCATTCGTGCCAAGAAGGAACATATTAATCTACTCATTATGCTAGCTTAGGGAAGTTGAAGGCCACATAAGTTGTTATTTATTCAAAACTTCCAGAAAGTTAATTGTTAGTATCTTTTGTGCCAAGAACTATACCCTTGTCTTAGAGAGGAAATGGGACACTGACATTAAAGTTTCTGCAGCTAAGAAGGTAAGGATTCAGTTCTTTTCCCACAAAGTCCCCCAGTACAATATGAAACCTCAAACTCCTTACAAGAAGGTAAGGCCTGCCTAAGCAAACTCATTGCCCTACTATATATAGATTTATAAGATCACTGACCTCCAGAAAACAGGCACTAAAAGTTTACCTTAACCTTCTTAGCTCTGATACAAAAATACCAATAACAGCAAATAAAAAGCTCCTTGAGATGTCTAACAGAAGAAATAGGGAAATCTAGTTTAAAAAGAACAAAATCAGCAGTTTCGATTCTTCATAAAGCAACAAGTCGTACTTGATTATGCCAAGTTGATTTAATTCTTCCTGGATCAGGTACATTAGATCATATCTGACCTAGTCCTGATATTCACACCCAAGTTGCAAATAAACTATGTTTCTAGAAGTGGATTTGTACAGCTGGAAGGCCCGGCTTCTTCCCAGTGGCTCAGATCAAATCCATTGGCTGTCCTGGCCTGGGTGTCCAACCCCTACTGGGAAACACCACCTATTTCCTTGGGTAACAGCACTTGAACTAGGGAAAGAAAGCATAAGTTGGGCTTTGTCTCCCACTGTGATGTATTCACTGCTCTAAGTGAAGAAAGGGAGCAGAAGAAACAAAAGTGAAACAGTAAGAATTTCAATTTTAAGGCATGCTTGCTTATTATCAGAGTGCTGGGAATTCAAATTTAATACGTGGGAAAGGAAATACTAGGAATGTGTAGTTAAAACTGTTTCTTATCCAAAAGCGTTACAGAATTAGATCACAGTTTACATGGAAACTTCAGGGCAAGAAAGATCTGCTCTATATGAGAAAGGATGGAGGGGTCACTCACTGTTCCTGATAGGGTGGATGGAGAATGAATGCATTCTGTATTTTAATATACCCTTGTAACCGCCCAACAGTATTATTCTATATACTCAGCATATTTCCTATTATTTTCTACTAGGAACAAATATTTGGCTGTGCATTTCCTTTTAACTTCATGGAAATGGGCAAAGGGTTAAAGGGAGGAAAGATAATGCTTCCTGAAACCTTGGAAGTTTTGCTGAAAACAGCCTTAAAGGAATTCATCTCTGTCAGAATAACAAAAACATTTAATAACATATTGTTAAATCAACAGTTCTATAGGGGGACGTGTGAGAAGTACGCATCTGGCAGTACATAATGCTTTCCATTGTGCCTCTAAGACCATTCTTCTCACTGAAATTTGTAGCCCACAAAGTGTGTTTGTTAACTAGGCAGCAACTTAAAGTTGTCTCCTTCCCCGTAAAAGTCCAGTGTTCAAATACTCAGCCATGAATTTCTAAAGTTAGATGAATCTATTTAGGATCTGTAAATCATTCATAACCCAGGCTTCAATTCTACTGTCAATGATAACTGAACGTGGGGCTGGGAATTTAGCTCAGTGGTGCCGCTGCCTGACTCGCAAGCGCAAGGACCTGAGTTTGATCCTTGGCACCAAATAATAATAATAATAACAATAATAATTGAACGGTAGTCAATAATAACTACCATTAATAGCTAATAACTACCAATAATAACTAATTGAATGATAGTCAATAATAACTACCATTCTACTCTAGGGGCCCAAGGCAAATTTAACATCATTCAAAGATGATAATAATTTGATAGGAATATATTACAAAACAAGACTGCATCAAAACAGCAGATTTGTGACATCTTTTCAATTAGCCATGTAGGCTGGAAACATTCACTGACAATGACAGAGTTGTAATGAGAAATACTTTGTAATCTTGCTAAATTTTTGTAGAACCTGACTTTTCATTAAGAAATAAAAAGACTACTTGCAAAAGAGCTTTTTCCTTTGTTAAGCAGTACCCTTTAACTACTATAGTCTCTAATAACGAAATAAGACAAAATGAGAGTGATAAACAATAGGTTGCTGTATCCATGACAACTATTCTAGCAATAATGACAGGACTTTCTGGGTCAGTACCCTAGCCAGTCTACAAAAAAGTCACTGTTCAAGGTGGTGTTGGGAAGAGTGCGCTTTCTTGGTTTGCATTCCAAAGTTTAATAGATTCCAGGCAGGTATATCAAATCTGCAACTTTCACGGCACTGAGAACGTAATGTCAGAATGTTGGTTCTTAAAAACACTGATCAGAATGTTTCAATACTCCATGAACTGTATTCAAAAGAAAAATTAAATATTTCTTACCTCGTACTAAACTACACTCCACTGCTCAGTTCTAGAGGCATATACATTCCATAAGCTAAAGTGCCCCGTGATGACCTAACTTATAATCTTCAGGTCAGTTTTTCTCAGTTGACATAAAAAAGCATTAAAGGTGACAAAGTTCAGGATCAGCTCCAACCAGGATAAATTAGCTCATCGAAGCCCACCTTGACTGGGTTTCCCACTCACAGTGATGACTGGGGAAGAGAACAAGCTACAAATCTCTCACTGGTGAAAAAACAGTGCAAGAAGCACTGGCAACTGATCATGGACAATGAGCAACATCTGTACTCTTTGCTGAATCTGATCTTTCCAAACCAGTCTTCTCAGCTGTGCATCATATCCAACTGGGTATAGCTTCATAAACATGACAATGCCCAGACCCCATCCTGAGAAAAGTGGAACAAAATGTCCAAAAAAGGCAAGTATTGTCACCAGAAGGACCAAGGACCAGTTCTGTGAATCAAGAGAAAAGAGATAAGGGACCAAAAGAAAATACTCTTTCCTCTTCTGGGAATCACCAGCATTTGCACAAATTTCTAGGACTGGCTCCATGACCCAGGGCATTTCTTAAAGTGGGACACAGACTGCTCCGAATCCAGGCGTGGCACTGAATTTATGATGGCTGGGTAGATGCTGACACGTGGAGAATAGCCCATGGGATGCTAAACTTACATATTAAGCAGCTGAGCCAACGGATGCTTCAACTGCCAGGGGAAAAAAACAGAATGGAGAGGCCCTCTGTTCACTGATCACTGGCGCCAGCTTTGGCAAAGCAGCATTTTCTTTCTGCAATCACTGAAAGAAAATAATCTAGCATGATGAGCCTTTAAGCTTATTTTCAGTGCAAAGCTGACTGAAGGCTCAAGAGAAGCACATCAGGCCTCAGTTCCTCTCCCCAATCTTCACTGCTTCTTCAATTCCTCTGCCTGGCTTGGTCTCCTGTGTTGACTTTCTTACTAGACCTCTAACAGCAGAGCGTCCTTTTCAGCCATGTTACAAACAGACGCGTCATGTCTGGATCCTTTCCCTACTGAGTTGGTATCACTGCTTTGTTCCTGGCTATTTTCAGAATTTTGCGGTTTGTTGCTACATGTTGCTGAAGTTTAAATAATTTAAAAGATACAATGGAAAGACAAATTCATTATAAAAAATAGAAAACAAAGGTCCTGAGTTCCATCCTCAGTACCAAAAATTAAATAAATAAATAAATAAAAAAAGAAAACATAGATGAACATAAGGAAAAAGATATCCATTATTATACAGTCAAAGATTAACAACTGTTCACATAATCTTCAAATGCATCTTAAGTGCATATTCTTTTTTCTTTTCACCACAACTCAATCACAAAATTTTAAATCATAAAAGTTTCCATTTTTACAATATACAAACATCAGTTTGTCAGTAACTACTCATTTAGAACATTCAAAAAGTAATGGCTACAGAGCATTTCTTTGTAATTTTCCTATATATGTATTGATATTCTGCCTGCTTTGAATATTCTGCTAATATAAACTACGCTAAAATGATACCTGTAGCTGTTGTTCAACTGCTCCTGCCCTATCTTTACTGATTAGCTATACATCTCCCAAAGACTAAAGAAGATGTAATGGGTTCTAATATTTGCAAAGTCTGTCACTGTGTCTCATCAAGAAACAGGCCAATATGCACTGCTGACACAGCTGATGTGACTCAAAAGAAGAACCACTGTTGTTCACTGAAAGGCTGTAATATATATTTGGAGAAAGATCTTGAAAACTGACTTTTAAAAATGAAATAAAGAATGAGGAGGCACCAGTAGCCTCAAATCCCTGAATGAGGGAACATTTGTCAGAGATTCATCAGTCAGGATCAGTTACTATTTTGAAAGTCCAATTTTCTTTGCCGACATTTCCATGACCATGAAAGAGGAATGCACAGGTAAAGAGGTTAAGCTATCCACTTTATCCCCTTGCATTGTGTTAGATCAGAACTACAGAAGTGCTGAAAGATTTTCTTTGAGCTTCCCAAGAGAAACCTAGAAAATTAGCTGTAGCTAACATGATGTCTTGGGTCAGGCAATGTGAGATTCACTGACACTATTTTGTGAGGTCACGTCTCACATCCTCTTCAAGTGTTCCGCTCTAGTATCAAAGCAATTTGGGGACTAACAGAAATACAGGAGAATGTGATGTGGTCACTGGGTCTGGCCCATCAGGCTACTGGGCTTCAGGTCAGGGCAATTTTAGCATAAATTCTACAGAACCTGGGGAGGAGAAGTTAGGTGAAGGAATTTTATACAGGTTCAGAACGGTCCAGTCTCTAGACATCTGGATCCAAACATTAAAAGACTGATTTTCAGCCTAACTCTCACCAGATGAAGAAAGCATCTAACTGCTCTCTAGGGACCTTAAATTGTGTTTCCAAAAATGCTATACTGTGGAAAACATTAATATTGAATCAGTCCCCTTTATAAACAAATAAATTTGGAATAAAAAGCAATGATGAGGAAAAACTGTGAAGATGTATTAAGTTGCCATAACTGACATAATAAAAAGTACTGTTGTGTATTTATAAATTCCTTAGTGAATTACAACCTGTATCATCAGTCACTTTACTGAATTCCGCGTAACAAGTAGATACTTTAAGTTGAAAGTGAACAATGTCAGAGGCTGAAGGTAGATCCTAGAAATGAAAGAGGAGGATGAACAATTGAAGAGAAGAATTATCCAGGAAAGAAAAGGAAAAAAAAAAATTGAATGGGCTACGTGAGAATTCACAAAGGAAATTAGAGGTTGTGCCAGTCAGAATGTCCTGGCAACACAGCAAATTCATTTCACATCGCACCATTAATGCACTGGACTCTTCTCTTGTAATGCTTCATTTTCTCTTGGCCTGAGGACAAGTCCATGGTAAAATTTCCATGGATCAGGTGGAAAGGGAAAACGGGTGAAAGAGTCAGGCCGAGAGGGAGGAAGTGAGAAGGTGCTCCTGCTGGTCACCTCGGGGTGAATGGTCCGCCTTCTTCAGGGTGTGAATGAAGTGGAGGGACAGGGAGCCATGGAGACAAGAGGGGCTGGGGAGGGCTCTCGGAAAACTGGGAGGGATTTTGGCGCCGATGTCAGAAATTGAGCATCTGCCTTCCACAACTTTGTCTGCCAACTGGCAGAGGGGACACGGTGCAGAATGCCAATTCTTTTTGTAGTTAAAAAAAGGCAGGAAGTGGACAGGGAACATTAAACACACTGGGAAAGGTGACATTTGAAGGACGTGAGAGGAGAGAAAGGGAGCCACATGGAGCCGGGTGATTCCTTTGTGAGGAAGATATCTACACCATATATTTGGTTGCGGTGTGTTTTACAGTTTACAAAACACAGATGCCAACACATTGGAACCTCACGGTGGGCCTGAAAGGTGGGCAATAATGATCACTGCTTTCTTGTTGAAGAAACTGTCACCCCAAAACAAGCCTGATTGCAAATCTTTTTGTTTTTAGGCTAATGTTTTTTCTTCCATATCTGAGCAGCTTCTCTGAGGCATATCTGCACTTCCTAGCGTTATATTCCAACACCACTTTCTTCCAGAAACTTACATTTTGGGGGACTATTTTAGTTCCATTTTTCACGTCGTGCTTTCTCTTATCTCTCTGCCTTTCTTCATGCTTATTTCTGCCAGCTGAACTTCTCTGGCCACACTTTGTTAGAACGTTACCCACATCTTTCAAGCTTGGGCCCTCCATGTTATTTGTTTGTCTTCTGTGATATCTTCATGATATTTTTATCATGACCTTTGGTATTACATATATTTATATACATTTTTATCACACTACATTTCATTTTTATTCTTAATGCCTAGTGAAATTTCTTGTAGAGTGAGGAAATTAGTTTCAAAAGAATGGGCTAGTCAGAAAGAAAATCTTTGTGAGTTCTTCATATATTCTTCTTTGTCACAAGAAGTGAAAAAAAAATTCCCTGGGGCCAAAGCAGACTCCAATTTCCAATTTCATCAAGCGAAAGAGTTCAGTAAATGAATTGTATATGTGATATCTATAGAAAACTATCTGGCTGTTTTTCTATATTGATCTAACATTTTGTGTATGTGGTTGTGAAGCTATTTTATTAAGATGGGTACATTTTTCAAGTCTTCTGATCTTTTCTTGACTTTATAAGTCATGTGTTTAAAGACAGAAGTCAGTACTTGTTAATAACTGCACAGTTAGGGACTAAAAGCGGTATGTGCAGATTTTCTTATATATTTATATTTGTAATGTTAGGGCACAGTTTTAGGCTTTTGTTGACTAAAACATGAGTGCTGAACAAAATCTGAAATTTTCTTTGATATTTCTTATCCATGTTTCCTTAAGTTTATGGCTGCCATTTTTCAGCGGTAGAGAAAAATGTTATGTACCTCACCGCAGGACTTCCATTCTATTTTTTTCACCCTAGGAAAGTGAAACAAAAGCATCTCAGTTTTGTCCTGGAGTCTTTAGCCACCCATTCGCCTTGATTGTACCATTATCACTCACCCCTGTGCTTTGAAAATTTTCTCTCTCTAATTAAAGCTTCTGCTTAGCTATTAACACAGTTGTGCCACTTGGTTTTCATTTGTGACTTATTTCTCCAGAAGCAAGTCACAGTTAACAAAATTAAAGCCATGAATTTCTTCCCTAATTAAGCATTTGTGTCTTCCATAAATGATACTCAACTGTATGTGATGTAAGTTCAGTGTACAAATGTACATAAAAACCATCACACAAACCATTTTGGAACTTAAATTTAGATATAAACTGGTACTTAAAGTTAATCCTCACTGAATAGGAAACATTAAAAATGAGGTAAACTAAAACATCAAGCAATTCGGCATTATTCAGTATACTGTGCCAATTCCCTTTATTCAAAAGCAAACATTTTGAAAAACAATAATTCTCCCATTAAATCCAAGTACTAAGAGGACAGTAGATTCTTAATGGCTCAAGGAAGAACTGCACTGGCTCCCTAGTTAGTAACTGAGTAGTATAAACTGCCAGGGAGTTTTCTCAGTGGCTCCCTATGAGGAACCCCAGCCTCCACTCTCACATTTTTCAGCAGGGAACAGAAGTCCATTAACTGAAGTTTTCTATATTGAGAAAGACATTACTGTCCACAATGAGGTAGTTTAGCCCTCACTCTCTCTACAGCATCAAATTGAGTAGATTTGTTTTAACTTTGAAACTGTCAAATCATTGACCATCTGACACCTTAGGTATTCTAAGAAGTCTTCTTAGGATCCTGGAAACCTTTCTGTTATAATTCCCTCACATTTTCTTTCCTCCAGTCATACATGACCTGAGAAATTCAATGCTTTCAGTTCAGACAAGTAAGAATAATTCTTGTGTGAGATTCAAAAAGTATAGGACCTGTACAAAGAAGGAATTCTTGTACCCAAAACAAATGCGTAACCAATAAAAAAGATTAATAATAGCATTGTCTCTGAAGCCAAGAGCATGAAAATATAGCTACGAAGTAAAATTAAACTTCTGATAGCGCCATACGTGTCCTAAAGGAAATAAGCCAAAAACTTTTGTTGTTTCTCAATATTAGGCGCCGCTGTTTCGCTTGGTTATTTGAACATGTGACCATTCATAAATTTCAGATTATTATGGATTTGCAGATCCACGGTATGTAATAGAAAGTATCAGATTATCGAGATAAAGTGTATCTATGAATGTGAACAAATGTCTGCACAGGTTTCTCCTTTCTGATCGATAGTATAAAATTATGTGTACACGTATCTAATAACAAACCTTTCTCCTCTGGTTGTGTATGCCCGTGATAGTCGAACCCTGGACTCTTGATCTTCACCTGCAAACACTGAGATCGTCTCTACACTTCCGCTCAATGCACTGGTTTTACTGACACCTTCAGGAATTGTTATGATACTTTTTTTGCAACCAATAACAGTGATTTTAAAAGAACGTATTAAAATATGTGATTTTATGAACAAGCCATCGAGTTTGTAAAATTCAATATTCCAATAGCTTGTGCTAACTGAGAAAACAAATCCAAGAAATATTTAAGTAAATTAATGAGCAGTCATTTTCCCACTGGTCTTCTATGTCTTTATGTTCATCAAAAGAAAGAATATGGACTTTAAGGAACAATGGTCCAGTTCACAGTGACATTTCTTTTCTTACATTTCCATGATGTGAAAGCAGAACTAAAGCATCCTAGTAGTTTCAAACTGGCACAAGTGCATCGCTTCCTAGCTTGAAATGCCTAATTAACCAGAAAGCTAGTTTCTGAACAGCTAAGCAGATTGCCCCAAGAAAGGCCCCACTGCAGTTCAAGTGAATGGTGAAAAGTAGGCTATCAAAGTGATTTTTCTGTTTTATAGACAAATTACATTCAAGTAACTGACAAATACTAAATTTTCTTCCTTTCCAAACCAATGAAAGCTTAGGAGTGACAGCATCTATGTTTGCCAAATACTTATATTCAGAAGTAAATTTGTAAACCCTTGGAAATTCCATAATTTACCAAACCACTAAGCAAATCCATGTCACTACTCCTCCCCAGGCCCATAGAATGCATTTCATTTTAACAGAGAATTTGAATCAATAATGTAAATGAAGTAGTCCTCATAAGGCAGACAGGGGAAAATTGCTACTCAAGCCTGCTTTCCAGTTCCCCTAAGAGATATCCCAATAATTGGACATAATGCCAAATTTCAAGGCACAAATAAATCTGATTCTTGATAATAAATGGAGAAGATGCTGAACCAGGATTAGTGGTTTAGAGTTAAGATGAGCTGTTAGGTCTACATTTGCCAAGAGAAATTTTTGGAAGAAAAATTAAAATAAATATGGAACACACTGTGGATCAAAGCCAAGGGTTGTCTTAAATATAGATTTCTTACGAAAAATGCATGTTTCCATGTCTTAAAATGGTAGCTTTTGAGAAGAAGTCATTAAAACACATAGATAACTCATGATGTAACAGTTACCTCCTTATCCAGCACATTCTACAATTAGAATTCTTAGGAAACCCCATCCCCCAATTCATAATCCAATTTCCAAGAAAGAGAAAGTACTTCACCTTTTACCTTTAAATGGTAGTGCTTGCGTGACAGATAGTGGTTGGTTTGCACTTTTTAAAAGAATCAACAATTATTAAAATGGGAAAAACGAGGTCATTCTTCAACTGTCTCAGTCATTAATGAATTCAATGAAATTAAGTGTTTATATTAGTTAACAAGTGTTTCATTTCTTCCTTGCCTGCTTGCTGTCCTCCCTCTTCCCCCTTCCTCTCCCTCCCTTCTTTCCTTCTCTAGTCAGTCTAGGAAACATTCCAGCTATAAGTTGATCATATTAACAGTGTTAACTTGAAATCCAATTTAAATTTCCATATATTTACCATACTCTTTGAAAATGATTAGCACAACTTGGAATAACACGTCAACTAAGGCCTCAAAGACTATTACAATCTTGACAAAATCCTCTTTCTCAGTATCTTCCATTACCCTACATGATCACAAGTATGTATTACCAGCTTTCTGTAAAAATGAGTTTCTGAATGTTTCCCACACAAGGAAAAAGTTACCTTTACAAAATATACATGGACACACACACAGGAACAGAGGCCCAGTTTTAAATTCTGCATATTCTCAAAACTTTGTACATGTAAGTCAAAGAGTATGCTAAATATGACCTCCCCTTAGGGCATTTCCTCTTTGATAGTCAATGTAAAAATAATAGAAAATATCACTGTTCTTGGAGCAGTGTGCTTTCCTAAACTTTCCAATACTTTACTACTTCACAATTATTTTTCCAAGATGCTATCACGTCCCCCAGGCAATTTTAATATAGTACTGGGTACAAATATGACAGGGAATTTACAATCTTCTAAATGAGTTGTAGAGCTGTCAATGTCTGTAGCTCCTACTAGGGACGGGTAGAGTAGAGAGGGATGATGTCTCATGGTCTGTGGGGAGGACTGAAGGCCGATGGTGTGCTTGTGAGCTAGGGCAGTGGGCTGTCTTCCCCACTGACAGATAAATATGGGTGTAGTGGAGCTACAGGAAAACCAAGACCTTCTACCATCCACAGCTGCACATGTGGTGCCAAGGACTTGGCCACAAAGACAACTGGAATGGTTCTGCATTTCCATCTAGTCCTGCAATCTAACCGCTATTAGCTCAACCTCTGTGATTTTTAAAAGTATTTTAAGAGTTATTTCTCCGAAGTTGTTAACTACCTGGGGTTTAAACAGTGTCCGATACACATGTCCCATATCTGTCTCATACTGATTTCTTATACACGAAACAGGAACAACACAATCCTCTGTGCTGTGTTCTTTCATTTCTTCACCATTGTTTTGTTACAGTATCAGAACAATGCAGAATGGACTGAACATCAGGCCAAGTGAGCAGGTGAAGCTGAGTTCTACCCTTTCTAAATGAGCTTCGAAAGTCACTCACCCAATCTCTATGAACTATTCCCTTCTCTGAGAATTAAGACATTTAAATACGATTTTCTATAGCTCTTTTGTTTCATTTCAGCAGTTTCTAATTCCTTGGTACTTTTCCTTCTCCCTACCTTTTGCCTGTGTTCCTTTCTCCTTTTTTATTTTTGATTTTTTAATCTTTCACGTCAGTTAAGTTTCCTCCCATTTTTAAGGTCCCTTGTCCTGAGAAAAGATCATACTCTCTAATTCAAACTCCTATATCTTTTAGTCTTAATGGCTATCAGTTTCTTTCAACAAATTCTTTCTCTATCTGATTTATACGGTGTTTCCAAATTCCTGGCCATGAGCATGCATTCGATGAATATTTTTGGAATAACTGACCTTAGTAATCATCTCTTAGAGGAGTTCTTTAGGCAAAAGAGATAGTCAAGCAGAGGTCACTTTGCTTTTCTGGCCGAGTCTCTTCACAAGGAGCTAGGTTATTGTTCCAGCCTTTTCTTTCTAACTTCTTCTTCTTTTTTTTTTGTTGTTGTTTTTTTTGTTGTTGTTGTTTGTTTGTTTGTTTTTTGGTGCCGGGGATTGAACTTGGGTCCTTGCGCCACTGAACCACTCAGCTAAATCCCCGGCTCTCTAACTTCTTTCTAATGAATGGTTATTGATTCACTTGTGGATGCAATTACCGACCTGTTGGCATTTATTCACTCAAAAATTCAGGCATTCATTTATAATTGCGTCATGCACCAAGAAATCTTTTCCACACCTAAGAAAACATTTTTAAAGGTTATGATTTATATTTATGATATTCAATGATTTTCTGTCATACTAGATGGTACAATGGCTCATCAAAAGTATGGTGTGTGTTTAAGTAAAACAAAGACACACTGCCATTAACTTCCCTCAAAATATTCCCCCTCAGTTTGAACACACTTATCCCATTATTCTGGCCACTTTCTGCAGCACTTCTGGCAGTCCTCTTTCATGAGTGTTTTTATAAAATGTGATAAAAAACACCAGGAATGCTGTGGCCTAGTGCCATCCAACAGAAGGGTAGGCTCAAAAAAAAAATGTGATAATATTTTCATCTACCTTACTCACTGGATCTGGCCTTGTGAGAAAACTCTGGCTCTTTGCTAAAGTAAAAATGACCATGAAATAAATGTTTTGAATCATTCATTGAGGCAGCTACAATAATGCAACTAAAGATATTGATGAGTAAAGACTTCCGGACCTGCTTTAGAAAGTGGCAAGCATGAGGGTCAATATTTTGAAAGAGATTAATGCCCATGTGTCTTTTACGGTAGTAATTTTTTAAATGTAAGTATTCATTGTATTTTGTGATCACACCTCATATATTTGGTGATGAAAGGGGTCACATTTTCTTTAGCTTTTTATAGTTTCTTCCTTACCTCCAGTCTCCAACCAGCCAGCTCCTAATAGAATTTGGGGCATTAAACAGTGTTAAGTATATTTTTATGATAATATGGCTTAACCCAATCATATCTGATCTCAAAAGTCTTGATTTTATGTTGCTCTTTGTTCAGTTTGCAGGTGTTCAGACAAGTATCAACCCCCTCAACTTATAAACATTTTCTTTTAAATTGTGGATATCTTCTTTGCTGTGGTTCATCTCTACGGATTCACACAATCTGAACTCTATTTGAAGGTATCAAGCAGAGAGACTGTCTCCTGTTTTATTTTCTACATTTCCCTTCTGCAACCATGGGGAATTCTGCACTGAGGACCTTCCTTTAACACAAAGAACACAATAAAAACATAGTTCAGTCCCCTGATTGACCAAAGCAGTTAAAAGAGTTTCTAGAAAAAGGGGGTTTCAAATAGGGGGCCCAACTGTATAAACTGAGACTATAATAAAATAGCTCCTGATTAACAAGCTACTGTACACTGAGGCATGCCTTACTCTTAAAGGTCCACATTTTAGAGGGGCTGCAATTTAAATATTTAAATTCTATGTTCTTTATTCAGGCTTGGTAATACTAATTGTAAATGCCTTGGGCTTGACTAATTTCAGTCCAAGCTTGAAAGATTTGGCACTGGAGCTAATTTTAACTGCACTACTGAATTAAAAGACATGAATATAGGAAATAATTTGCAACCTTACAATCACAAATTTTTTTTCTTTGTTGACTTAACTGCAACTACACAGAAATTAAAAAGTATTACAACTACAGAACATACTTTATTCAGAGTTAATGATAACATTTAAATATCACTTTTGATAGTACTATGAATATACAATTCAAAGGAGAGTCTGTGAAATTGTGTTTTTTCTATAGTCTCTTATACTTTTGAAACCATGAGACAAGAATGCAAGGTACTTTTTTCAGACAGAAACACTTCCCTGAAATAGACACATTGTTATGAGTTCTGACACACAGTTGAAAGAGTCCATTCCTTGCAGAAAATACCACGTATAACTTCCCAATCATGTTTTGTTACATATGTATATTCTGACTTTTCTTCTATTGAGAAAACGAATCTACACTCTACTTGGAGTGAACAGAGACACTGGGGTTTCTACTCCCTGTATAGTCAAAAGAAAATGGATTATTCGGCTCTTTATCAAAAACTTCCTGTTTCAGAATTGTCCAAGTAAGCTGCTGCCCAGAATTAAATTTGAACCCTTAAAGGTTTTTGAATTCAAAATTATTTGGAAACACACACACACACACACACACACACACACACACACACACATGCAAAAAATATCAGTAATTCCATTTATCAAGAGTGGGTATAATCACCTATTTACAGTCCTCATTCTTACGGCACAATCTCCATATACTGCTTAGCTTGTTGAAGACAAAAGGGTTGGAAGGGTGGGCATATAATGAGCCTGGGAATGAAAGAAATAAGAGAAACAGGATGCTCAGGTTTTTGAAAATAATTACAGCAGAAGTCATCCTGCTCTTGACATAGTGTAGTACGTGGGATGCATCCCACGCTGCACTGCACCGTTATGAAGCTAAAAGGCACACGTGACAATGAGGGTGCAGTTGAATGTACATGGTCTCCTTGCCCCTGCTTTGGCTTCGGTTTTGCAACTACCTATCAATTAATCTGCGACTTCATTAATAGCGATACTCCATTTCTCCCACCCACGTCGACAGAAACTGGAGTTTGGTGAACTATTTAAAAAGTACCTGGGAACAATCACAAAGTAGCAGAAGAGAGCAATGGAGAGGGGGAAATAGAAAGTGTAAGGAAAAAAGAACGAGCCGCTTCTGAAAGCAAATACTAGAGAAAGCTTGTTAGATTAAAAAAAAAAACTTTTAGGTTTCATTTCTCAATAAATCAGAGGGCAAGGGTAGAATACGTACCTCTTTTCGCTAGAATTTTAGGCTATAAAACTTAAAGATGGTTTATTAGATTATTACAATACCCTTCTGAGGGCAATGATGTAATGAAAAAAATCAGACCACTGAATTATCCTGATTTACAGAAATACCAACAAAATCTTCCAGTTTGAATTGTTATGGCCTGAAATAGGTTGCAATCAATGTCCATACTAGGGATCCCACCGAAAGTAATATTGCTTGGTTTGCATTAAGACTTTCTACGTGGTGACTATTATAAGAGCACCATATATATTCGACTCGAGTTTATATGAGTATTATAGGAAAAACTGCTGATATTTAGAGCTAAGAGCAGAGCTCTTGCCCAGCATTCATGAAGCTCTGAGCACAAAGCAAGATATTTGCCTGCAAATATAGCAATGAAAAAAAGAGAACTGTAAGATTTTCCTGGTATGAAAATATAGTTATGATCATTATTCTAGTGTGCCACCATAAAACATAGCCTCTCACCCTTTAAACTCATGCCAGCACTGTGAGAACAAATTTAATCTTTTTCATGAAGGAAACTGAGTTTTACAAACACATTCATGCCCATAAAGCTAGCAAATCAGGCTCAAAATAATTTTTCTATCCCAGGAATATGTCCTTTCTATAATATTGCAATACATATGAAAATTTAATAAATGATTCTGAAAATTATTTTTTTCCAATTGGCTTTGATTTGGGGAGTAGACTAAAGTTGTTTGTCAGTAATATCTCTTAATAAAATGAATGATTGAGAAAATGCAGACCAAATTTTTAAAAGAATTACCTATGAGTTTTAATTTCAGAAGAGCATTTTAAGAGGCATTTAAAATGGAAATAGTTATTGCTGGAATCCAGAAACACTTCAAAGGTAGCAGACTAAAAGTATATTAATGGCTAGCACAAGATTTATACATAGTAGACAATAAATACTAGCAGAAAAATTTTGGTTTGGAATCGAACTAGGGCCTTGAGTATGCTAGGCAAGCATTATACCACTGAGCTTCAGTGAACAGGCACAAACTCTTAGGCAGCTTTTGAAAAAAAAATGAAGTGAATTATTTTCATATATAAGTACTGGTAAGGTTTCCTAACAATTGATTTTACTAGAAAATCATACACAGACATTAGGAATGTAAATTGGTAAAGATTCTCTTAAAATAGCTTCATGAAAGTTACTAAAAGCATTACCATGTCTGTATATTTTGATCTCCTTATTCAAGTTTAAAGATTTAGCCTAAAGAACTAACAAACTAGTTGGCCATGATTTTTGTGTTTTCTCAAAAACATGCACTTTAACATTAATTGTTTATGCATATTTACTTATATAAAGCACCATCAAAAAAGATTAATAGCGGGTTCATTAATTAAATTATATTCACAAAATGAAACATAGTTCAAATACTAAAATATTCTTTTAAGGAGATTTATTTCTGTAATTAATATGGTTAATGCAGATATACACAACAAAACAAAAATTATTTCTACTAAAATGTGAAAAGGTAACTATTTCCATTTTGTGAAATTATAATTTTCTCTTTATATTTTAAAAAGATGTTATATTGGGCATACTATTTTTACACATATGCCTAAGCTAATTTAAAATTAATATGCTACATAGTATCATAATGGATAGAGGTTTCCCCAGGGATGAGGCATGAATCTAATCTTTTCGAACACACTAAAACCACTGAAAAGACATGAAATAACTAACCCATTCTCACTTTCCAAGTAAATATTTGAGCTGAGTTTTGAACGAAACACTCATTTTGGAATTCATGATCAACAAAGCCTTGCTGTACTGTTTATTTTACAAAGGTACTTAGTGATTTGACAGAATATATTAATCTCCTGGGGAAAACGATCCTGTTTAACTGTGACCCTTGCCTATAGAAGTTTATACTTTTTGTGGGGAGACAGCTAGCTGGTGATTCTGGTGGTGCATTAAGTGTACTGATATTACTTATAAGCAGCGTTCAAGAACGTGTTACTTCTTAATACTGAGAACACAAAGGTTGTTTTACATAGAGTGATACTACATTTATTTTGTGGTCATCCATTTACAAGTATTTACAGGGTCTAATGCACTGGATTAAAGGCTGTGGATAATTAGCTAATTATAGCACTCATGACCATAAACTTAACACTACCTTGGAGAAGACACACACTTTTGATAGAAGCTGACTCTGGACCATAGGAATGGAGCACTTCTTAAGAGGAGGGAGATTCAGATTGTTTGCTTACTTACATTTGATCACTGATGCTTGACAATGACAAAGACAGCAGAGATTTTACTGGTTTCAGAAATTTCTCTTAAATTCATTGGCTAATATTGTATTCACAAAACCACAGGTGCTAAAATTGCAAAGACGTATGTCAGTCATGTTAATAAAAATTTGGACTACTATGATTAAGATCAATTTGGAAAACACAATTTTATTACGGGTGAAAACTCTACACTTGATCTTAGCCAAAAGGCCAAGAAGTGATGGGTGGAAACTAAATGAATATTTTATTGTTATTGTTCACCTAAGTGTCCTCTGAAATGTTAGACATTAATCTTGGTGGGGTTTTTTTTTCCTTGTGGAGGTTACTGCTGATTTTTAAAAATTATCTATTCTGAGAAATTTCTTTTTTTCTTGATAAAGTCAGGAAGAATCAGAAGAAACTAACATTGGTGCGCTAAAGCACACCATATAGGATATATAAATATCCTATATTTATTCTTCCCCTCCAAATACCATGTGACTCTAAAAACTTCACAGCTGGTAACTCATTTGAGGCCTCGTTATAATAAAATCATTGCATAATATGATATATATCAATAAATAGGAACACAAAGGTATACTATTTGTCAAAAAGTTTCACTCAAACTTCTGCTTATAAAGCATAGATTTATATCTCCTACTCTCCAGATATGAACACAGTGGGTTTACACAAAAAAGACATCATGTTTTCATAAACTGCAAGCTGAAACACTGTAGATACAATATGTGTTTTGCCAGATATTCCACAGTGCTACTTCTTCATTCTGCTGAGTAATATCAATCTCGTGGCCGATTAAAACTATCAGCTACTATTTTACCTAATAAAATTTCTAAGTCTAGTGATTCTATTTCTGTTCTTACAGTATTGATTCCTCCTTGTGTTAGACTCTACATTGTTTTTGTCTTGAATGGTCTATGATTACCTGTCACCGAATTAATTAAAATTTTATGCTCTTCGGTTATTTTTCTGTTCCATCTATATTCTTAATTTTAAAAGATGGCTTCTCAGAGTCTCCCGGAGGTTTACTCATTTGTCATATACGTTCGCAATACCTCTTTCCTCTTTTTAAATCAATAAACAAGCTTAATTTGTCATATCTTTGTGATGAGTCACTATTATTTGTTATGGAAAACATAATGTTAACTTGATTTAAATCGATTTGGGTTATGGGTAAAGGTCAATATTTTTCTCTCTACTCCTACACAACCACCCTGAGGGGAAAAATATGACATCTTAAATGAGGAAGACATTAAGGTACAAGTCTAGCAAGACAACAGGTTATCAATTGAAGAAAATCTCTGCAGATGGCAAAACTGGGGAAGACAGAGACACATTTGTATTTATCTGCGCGCCAAAGAGCACTGGCTGCGAGGCTCCAACAGGTACAGCACAAAACAAGAAGCGCATTAAGGGGCAGGCCCTGGGGAGATCACAGAGTGCGTGAACAAGGCTGGTAAGGGCAACCCCAGAAGCACACCAGCAGAGCAGTGTGCCAGGCGTTTCTCTAGAAGGCCTGCACAACAAAGGGAGAAGAAATAAGGTAAGGCCGAGGGTCTCCAGAGACTGTGGTGCTGCTACACAATAGTTCTTTGCAGACAGAGCAAGGAACATCGGAAACTTCCTTTCAACAAACAAAGTGAAACAAACAGAATTGTGAATTTTTTGAGTGCTGCAGAGACACCGCCATACTCATAATCCCATAGGCCATGGAAACTCTACAGTTTCCAGAAGACATAGAAGAAAAAAAAAATATTTGGGGGTTGGGGCTGGGACCCGGGTCAAACTTGAGCTTGCAAGGCAGACACAGTGCTACTAAGCTAAATCCCTGGCCCAAAAATCAACTGTTTTAACCGAGATGAAAAAAAAAAAAAAGAAAAAAGAAAGAAAGAAAGAAAGGAAAAAAGAAACACTGCCAATACGGTTTTAACCAGCAAACCACTGGAGTTGTGGATTAGGTATAATGGATTCCCTCATCACTGCCTCCGAATCGAATTCATTTCCCATCTGTTTCTATTCCAGAAGACATATTTACTAGCTGAGTTGCAGTAAGATGATTTTGAGAAGCTTCATTTGTTGAAAAGGGAGGGGATATGAATACATAAAGCAGACAGAGACATTAAATGCAAAATTTTAGTTTCTAACAACCAGTGCTCTCTTATCATAAGTATCTTCAAAAGAAAAGCAATCACTGTACTTTTCTGAGATCGCAAGTACATACAGAGTTGTAAAGATCAGAGTGGCCATGACTCATCTTCGAATTGCTGCCCCTGTATAATTATTAATAGTGTCTCTTTCACTTACAAAGGTGTTCCAACTTGGAAAATAAATTATATGGTTATCCTGAATAAATTATAACAGGAATGGCAATTTAAATGGGGCACTGAAACAAATCTGGCCGAAATGACTCTAACGGTTAAATCCAGCAGGCCTAAATAATTTGGCAAGTTGATAAGTTACCAAGATGAAGAAAGAAGGATTTAAGCTCCTCTTATTTTGGTTTTTATGTTATTTGTTGCCTCCAACATATACTGTTTTTATAAAGAACTATATAAAGAAAACTACGGCATTCACTGAATCAGATAATAAAAAGAAGTATAAGTCAAGTTTCCTCAAACTTGACTATAAATCATATTCAGTGTTATGTCATCTTTTTTTAATGCCTTTTCTCAGGGTAATAATTTTGAGGAGAAAAGAAATTCATACATCATTTACCTTAATGTCTTAAGTTTCCTGTCAGGAAAACTGAAGTTCTGGGAAATGTCTTGCCTAAAGTTGATGGTCAAGTTACTGACAGGCTAACCACACCAGCGGTGCAGGGAGACCAGCTGAGGCTGGATGTCTAATTCCCAAATCACCTGCTTCCTTCTGCGTTCCTCCCTGTCCCCTGAATTGTATTTGTTTGATCATTTACAAGCCTCCCATAAGGGAAAAAAGTCACCAATGTCTAGCTTTTCCTTATGTTGGACTACATGGGAAAGGACACACACTGACATTTTCTTTTTTCAGCTTTAATTGAGTTTATTGGTACATTTTAGGGATACAGTACAGTTACATTCATTGTTGGGATCTTGTACCTCTGCATGCCAAGTCTTGATTCTCATTTTTTCCCCTTACCCCTGCCCTCCCTTCACCCCCTCCTCCCTCCCCATTTACAAACACTTCATTTTCATTTTTTCATTTTCTCATATTTTTCCCTTATTACCTTTCCCCTACCTTCCCACTTTCCCTACACCTTTAGTCCTTTTCTTCCCACTTCACAATGTCAGTTATCTCATTAGGATCTTATGTACTATTACAGTTTATTCACATCAGAGAAACTATTCGGTATTTACACATGTGTGACTTGTTTGTTTCACTTAGGAGTATATCCTCAATATGCATCCATTTTCCTATGAATGCATCTAATTTCTCATTCTTTATGGCTGAGTAGTATTCCATTTTATAGAAAAACCACATCTTCTTTATCCAGTTTCCAACGGATGGGCAAATGGGCTGTTTCCAAGATTTAGCTATTACAATTGTCATTATTTGCTGATGATATGATACTCTACATTAAAGACCCAAAAAACTCCACCAAAAAACTTCTAGACTTAATTGACAGATTCAGTAGAGTATCTGGATACAAGGTGAATACCCAAAAATCAACAGCCTTCTTATACACAAATAACAGACTCACAGAGAGAGAAATAAGGGAAAAAAATCCTTTTACAATAACATCCAAAAAAATGAAGTATCTAGGAATCAATCTAACAAAAGAAGCAAAAGATCTCTACACTGAAAACTATAGCACTCTGAAAAAAGAAATTGAAGAGGATATAAAAAAATGGAAAGATATCCCCTGCTCCTGGGTAGGAAGAATCAACATACTGACATTTTAATTTACCAACTTCGTTTTTCAGGGGACAAAGTTAGCAAGGTACATAAATGTGCATTTTGAAACTTCTTGGATTATTAATATTTCTTTATTTTTGAACCTCAAAAAGGAGGATTTCCCTCGTTCTAAGTCTTGTCACTGCCTTCAATGTGACAAATTTCAATACCAAAAAAAGAACAAGAACTTTGGGAAGGTTGGCTCAGACGACACCACTGGGAATCGTAAACTAAACAACAACAACAACAACAAACAGAATCAAGTCATGTTTATCAATACACAATGCAACACAAAGTTTAACTGGCTCCCAAAACAACTGTTAAGATTAATTGTGCTTTGAGTGTAAATTTTTTTTAAAAATTTGTTTAAGGCACTGCACCTGCTAAAACATGAAAACATAGAAACTTCTGTCTTAAAAGTGCTCTTATTTTCTCTCCTCACACAAATTGATCTACTGTTAGATATTTGAACTGAATGAGAATAGTAAATGAACCCAAGGAAGTAAGATCACTAAAGTGATCACATTGATATACAGTACTCCTACTCACTGGATGGAACACACTGAAACTTCTTGCAATACGTTTTAATTTTATTTAATGTAAATACATATTTGTATCTTCCTCTCTAACACCCATGATAGTTTAGACTGGATCATGCTTATCAAGGAAATTTTTTAAGGAAAAAATGAGGTGCACGCTGTGAACATCCAGGAGAATCATAATGGTGAAAAAATGACTAGCAGGGCGTAGTGGCGCATGACTGTTATCCCAGCACTTGGGAAGCTGAGGCAGGAGGATCACTGTGAGTTCAAGACCAGCCTGGGCTACATAGTGAGTTCCAGATCAGTCTCAACTACATAGTGTTAAAAAAAAAAAAAAAAAAAAAAAAAAAAAAAAAAAAAAAGAAAAAGAAAAAATGACTATCATTTCATACCTAACCACCACATGTTTTTTGCAAATGGCAAGGGGTTTTAATGATTTGCAAAAGGAAATAACTTGCCCTGGAATCATTTATTTAAAAACAAAAGCAAATAGTAAAAGAAATTAAAATAGTATTTTTTGGGGGGCCAGAGTTATTGAATTCCCATAGTGTATTGATCTTTATCATTGTTGTTTGATGTAATTATTTTTTTTTCTACTAAATTTTGAGCTGGGAAAAGAGATCGCCTTAACGCTTAAGTTTCTAGATTGTGTACAAAACAAATTACCATTAAAAAATAAATAGATTGTTATTGGATGGGCTGATTATAACACAGATGGTCACAAGGATCAGAGTTGGTGGAGAATAAAGGTAGCTTTAGATGGTAAAGGAAGAAGCAGCATTTCAGGCATCCTGAAGACTTATGGGCAGGTTGCTAATGTCTTGGATTCTCATAAGACAGCTTTCGGGTTTAAAGGAAAGAAATCACCTCTCTCCACAGATTTATTTATTGCAGAGTAGCAGTAAGAACGTGCCCCTGGCATTATCACATGAGCTATTTCACCTCATAGTAGCCACACAAGAAGTAGACATTCCACTATTTCAATACAGTGTGTTATTAGACCGCTAATAATACCCCCCAATGGTAACTCTGAATAACTCTCTATACTATAATTTCTCAGGCTTGCTCATACCCCGGTGAACGTCTCTCAGGGAAAAGGAGATGCAGAGCATGGAGAACCAAACTGCAGATTTTTTTCTTCCTCCACTTGTTTCAGGTGAAATGTGCTGAAAGCATATGGAAGACACATAAGGTAAGTCCTAGACCTACCCAACAGCTACACGACTTGCTGTAGTAACAAAATCCAGGAGTCAGCATACTTGGTCTTCAGCTTTGGCTCTGCCATCTAGAACTCATCTAAATCTTTGATGTTAAGCTGTCCACTTGCAGAAGCCTTCTTTGACTTCCTTCTGCTCTACTACATTTAAAAAAAATCTCTAGGACACTACCACCACCCTAATATCTCAAAGACTTGATGTAAAATGAAATAGAAATCATGGAGCTTTGTTAATGGCCAAGTGTCAGGCAACAGAAAATGCTCATCTCTGACCCCCCTCATGTCCATGATCCCTCTTAGCCCTCACTGGATCCCTGCTCTCAACACTATTCCCTTGCTTCTCTCCCTTCCTCCACCAAAATGAATCGAAGGGCTGCACTTTGGGCAGCATTTTCTTATAATTTGGATATTTCTCTGTTGCTAGGCTAACAAAGGCAACTGCCATGTATGGCTTGAGTGGCCCTCCCCTGAGCTCAGCACCCAAGAATACACACACACACACCAACACATGCTAAGAAGCATGTGTGTTTTAAGAAAGGGAAGCTTAAAGGAGAAGATCCTGTGCCTAAGTGTGTCCCAGTCAGGCTTTTTAAAAAATGTGGATGGGTGATCACCTTTTTAACTAGCGATTATACTTCTGTAAACTGTTTAGAAAGTAAAAACAGTAACACACACAGAGAAACGCACAGAAGCACACACAGTAAATACAAATGGCTCATAAAACTAGGTAGACTAAAAAAGTATACTCAAGGGTCAAAGACCGAGACCCACCTCCAAATGTCTCAAGGGCTTCATATATAAAAATTCATAGCCATTCCCGGTGGCATGCACCTGTAATCCCAGCACTCTGAGGCAGCCGAGGCAGGAAAATCACAAGTTTGAGTGCAGTCTAGGTAAAGTCAGTGACTTAGTGAGAACCTGTCTAAAATATTTTCAAAAGGCTCAGGCTGTACCTCAGTGTGAATGACCCTGGGCTCATTCCTCAGTACTGAAAAAATATTATCAATTAATAACCAAATAATCAAAAAGAGTAATTTAAATCCATTCAGCTTACAATGACTATTGAAGTCATATCATATTAAGATATCCCTTCCCTGAAAGAATTCAAACTTGTACGATACACTTCAGTTACTCAAACAACTAACATTTGTACAAGAAGGAAGGATGCTTTCATTCTAGATAGTACCCGATAAATGTCTGGACTTAATATTTTTATGTTACCATCTTATTTTATCTGCTTTCATAGTTACATCCATATGTTTATTTATTGTACTATAATTATCCTATACTAATACCTTCCTTTCTACTGTGCCACCTGAAATCCAGATAAATCACTCCCTGTACTAGATCAGTTTACAACATCCCAGAACTCACCCCCGTTGAGGTACTTTTACATATTAACAGTAATTCATAAAGATTTCTGCTTTTCCTCTTTCCTTGATAATCTATCTGGCCACCTTCGATATCGTGTTAGGATACTTTGAGATGCTCGGTTTACCATATTCCTGGTTGTGATGTCCAAAGAGCCTCATGTGTCCATAGTCACTCAGATCACACTGTCAGAAAGGACTCAGCTGTGAATGACTTGAACTTTCCCTGGTAACATCCAAGTTTAGAACATAGAGTAGAATTAGAGTAGAATGTTCCCTGCCTCACACTCCTCTAAGTTTGTTGCTGTGGTGAAAAATGAATCAGATCTGAATTGTTCTCTATTTCCACTCCTCTCATCTCCCAGAGACAGAGCTCAAACCCTGATTGGAGTCAGGTGAGGTGGGGACAGGGAGGTAGCGGGAGTTGCGAGGTTCTCTTCCAGGGAAGAGCCGGCACACATGGCTGTGGTGGCCTGATGTGGTCACAGTGACAATGGCAGCTCATCTTCATTTGTTCTCAGCTTACAAGAGCTCAGGCAAGAGGCACTGAGGCAGACAAAGATGCCATGGACACTCAGGGAAGCATCAGAGCTGACTCCACACACACTGCCCGTGCCTGGACCCCAGTTCATCTCCTCCAGCAGACGTGAAGCTCTCATGGTGGGGACTATGTCGCAGTCACCACTGCTATTCCGGCATCTTGCCAGGGACTTGAGACAGATGCGGTGCTAACAGAACAGTTCAATGAGTAGCATCCCAGACTTACTACACTGCACAAGCTACTCCAGCCTTCTCAAACACACCCAGGCACACACCTGATTTCAAGGACAAATTTGCTGTCTATTTTTAATAAAGAAGCAGCTGAATGAATCCCATTTTTATTTTCTCACATACCGTCTTGTATTAGCTTGAGCAAGAATCTGGGTGAATTCCAGGCTCCTCTTCATTTTAGCAATAGCTAAAAATCTAATCAGGGCTGCACAGACTTTGTCTCCGTCTCTGTCCCTCTCCCTGTCTTCCTTCTTCATTATTTCTGCTTCTCTAGCCACCTCTGCTTCTCACTCTCCCTGCTTTCACCTCCCTCCCTCCCTCGCTGTCTCTCTCTCTCCACTCAACCTGCCTGTCTCTGTCTCTCTTTCCACAAACACAAACTCCAGACATACAGATATACACCTTATCTTGAACAGCTCATTCAAAGAGATGTGTTAAGTTTGTAATGCTTTAGTGCCCAAGAAAGAAGGCTGCCTTTGTAAGTTTTGCATTACTTGTACCCTAAGAAGTAAATGGCATGTAAACATGATTTCATTTTATTTTTCCCTTTTTCTTTGTAAAGAATAAGTGTATTGTAAATGTTATGAGTTTCTCTATTAAAGGTTACATTTAACTATATTGACAAACACGTTATCAATGGGTGTACTCCAAACAGACTAACAATTTGCCTGCAAAAGTTAAAAGCATAAAATAAAAAAAAATCTTTTTCTCAAAACCAATGTTTTTACACCTACACAGTAATTTTTATAAAGTGCATGCAAGACATCTTTGGATAGTCATCTCATTTTAGGTGGGATTCTTTACCTTGTTAAAGAATGGAATTCAATAACAAGAATGACTTGAAGTTTCACTTTACAGTGATGCATATAAAAACTCCATTTGCTGTAGGAGATGGGATTGAAGGAATTAGGGTTGTTTATTTGAGGAAAATCTTTTCATCAATAATTCTGTTAATCACCTCTGGAGTCAGAGAACAAAGCTTTTAAAATTTATTGTAAGTGCTGACTCAAAGCAACAAGTTATCCTTGATACTAATTCTTGGTTATCATTAGTTTACATTGTTGTGTAACTTGAAAAAAATGGGCCGAGAAAACACTACTTTAAATATCGAGAAAAGCTGTATTCCTTTCTCAGCTACATGCTTGAAGTTAGATGCTATAAAGTCAGAGCAGAAAGTGTCAGAAAGCTCATAATAGTGAAATTCCTCTTTAAAATTGAGGAAGAAGGGAAAACGTGCACTCTGGGATAAGAATAGATGCCAATTGAACAGGTCAGGTGCATGAAGAAGTTATAAATGTTTCATTTTCTTGCTTCTGAAACTTGGTTCTTCATGACTTTCCTAGATTAACGGATGGTGCGAATGGGAATCCAATAAACTTGATACATGTTCAAGAATTCCAAAGAGTGTAAATGGCCACTCTGTTTTCATCTTCTGAGCTACACAGGCAAGTATTGTAGCCAGGATCACAGTATCGTGTCCTCAAATACGCCTGTCCTTGGGAGCTAAAGGCCCTAATGAGACTGTGCCAGCTTTACAGTCAGGCCGTCCCATCGATGAATTCTAGATCCACCTCTTTTTACTCCTATGATTCAGAGAAAGTTAGTCTTTAAGCCTCATTTTTTTTTCTGTAAAATGAGAACAGCAACGGCGCTTTACATAAGTTGCAAATATCAAATCAAAATAGCACGAAGCCTTGCTCTTGATAAATCTTAGTGTCATCACCCTCATCACCATCTCAACTCCACCACCACCACCGCACCACCTGTCCCATAACCATTATCACCATCACCAACTTCGCCTCTGTCATCACCATGACCACCATCATCTCCACCTCATAACCGCCACTACTTCTACGACCGCTGCCCAGCCAAAGTCATGACCAACACCATTAGCACTGCCTCCTTCACCTTCATCATAACCACTACCTCCTCCTCCTCCTCCATCACCTCCTCCACTTCCACTCCCATGACCTTCTTCATTTCACAGGTGAGAAGCTGACTCCGAGCTTAAGTAATTTACTGAAAGTTACAGAGGTAGGAGAGGATGGGGACAGAGCTCAGGCTTGGGTGTGGAATCCAAGTTGTGGGATTCTCTTAAGTCTGTTTATATCTTCAGGAAGCTCAACATTGTAACAGGAAGGGGTGGCCTTGGTTTTGAGAGTCACCCTTAGTTTCAGGATATGCAGAACCCCAGATCATTCACACTTAAAACCTGAAAAAAACAAAACAAACAAACAAAACAGACACCTCTATCTGGAAAATATTCTGGGCTATTTCATTATTGTTTGAATTTCCAGGGGTACTGGAATTGCTCTGGGTGCCCCATTATTGTGAGCAGAAGTCTAAAAGCAAAGGGGGTAAGTTCAACATTTGGCTCTGTTTTTGCCCCTAACCTCCCTATCTTCAACTATCCCCAAAGAGCACAATGCCTACTGCCATTTCAGACCCTATGTAGACATGATGGAAAAGAAAGAAAATGTCATCTAGAGCCCTGAGTCCTCAAGAGAAAGACAGGAAATAAAAAAAACATTGCTCATTTAGCCTGGCTGTATAGTAAGACAGCTACACGGGCCTGTGAAAAGAAAGAACCCTGACTGGCTCAATCTTTGGTAAATAGATAAGTCCTACATAGTAGTATGCTAATCCGAAGAAGAAGCCAAGGAGCCTTCCTACAATTCTGGTCATTTGTTGACTGATGCCCCATTCCCTGGGTCTTTCTGGACTTTCCTACTTCCAAGGTAGAGACAGCAAGGCACTGTGGGAAGGCAGCATATAAAGTCCTTCTACTCACTCAGCATCTTCTACTGTTCCCCTCAGCTGGCTTATACAAGGCAGTCATAAAGAGTATCTCTAGTGCTGCTGATCCACCTTACATTTGGCTGGCTTTCTGCCTTTCCTGCCACCTGACCATGAACCATTTCTGCTCTACTGCCGAGAGAAAACTTAAGAGTTGCAAGACATTTACCTTGTATTAGGGAATTAATGGCTTTACCACCTTGACGAATGACTCTCCTGTGATCAGACTTCAGCAGCCATGACAAGAGGTGATGAGGATATTTTACAGGACAATCCCTACAATTCCTACTGCAATGCAACACTGTTCGCTGGCAACATTCCTCACCTCAGCTAATAAGGACCGAACAGCTAAATGGCAACAAATATATCATAGATGGTATAGCTTCAAGGTTGCTCCATTCAGAAGAATTAAGTACATAATTAAGGAAGTAAGTACACAATTGAGGAGATGATTTAATCTCTTTCCCTGGGTTCCTTGGTGTCCTTCAGACAGAAATGAAAAGAAAATCTTGAATCACAATTTGGTGTAACATCTACACAGGTTTTACAGGAAGGTGGCAATTACACTAGTCACTGAAAAAACAGGGTGAGAGTGGGGGGAAAACGGGCGCCCACGTGTTTGGTGCATTAAGTAAATTTAAACACAATAAGACTACTCCTGAAGACCAGAGCCTAATTAACAAGAATAAGATAAAGCTTTTGAGTCCGGTAGTCCAGGGTTTAAATCTTATACCTTTCATTTCTTAGCACTTTGGGGAAATTACCCTCTCCCTGAGATTCGGATTTTATCGTTTGAGATACCACTTACTTAACTGTGTTGTTTCAATATTTAATGCACTATAAAACCATTTGAGAAATTCTCGGAATGCAGTATTTTGTCTAATAACAATGACCTTCTGATTTTTTTTTTCATATGCCTTCAAAAAAGTTCACAAAAAACAAAGATTCTTTAAGGGATATACTCAGATTGGTTTAAACACCCATTAAAGAAAATGAACTTTTATTGATTCTTTCACTTTGAAAACAATCCTGTCTGCTTATTTTACCAATCTATGACTCCACCTTCAGATGCACATTCCAGTTTTCGTTCCATTTTTACCTTCTGTCCTCCACAAACAAATCCAAATATTTTGTTCAAAATTAAAGCTTCCCTTACACATTATACAATGTCATCATAAAATGTGTGCATTTATCAAAGTATGTGTCAACTCATTATCTCCCACCATGGAATATAAGGAGTATATTTTCTATTTTCTTCATAATTACTTAGCCCAGTGCTGGGCACATATCAATAGTAAGAGCTGATTTATTGGTTTATAAGTTCTCCTTAAGCTTTGAATTAGAAAAGCAATCAGCTCCTATGTGATGATCTTGAACAATGACTCGGAAAGGAGCCCATGATTTAAACACTCTAGTGGGTCTAAACTATAAAATTTCCCCATTTGCTAAGGTGACACTTCTTTATTTAACTGTATTATAACTCCAAGTCTAATTAGCACTGGGGAAATAAGATTTCAACAGCAAAATATGGCAATCTGGTTAACATAGTAAAGAACTTTCTGTACATAATCAGCTTAGGCTCCTAGCAATACTAAATTATAACCCATAAATGTTTTGGCTCTTACTCTGTCTTATTTTTATAATATTTGTGTGTTCAAAACACATATAAATTCATGAAAATTTCTTATATGTAGATCTGCAGAAGACCTACATGTGGTTGATTCTAAAGAGAAATAAATATTCTGGTCTAAAAAGATAATCCACTAAAGCAGAAATCCATTAAAACACTAAAATTATTGCATCCAAATTTCTTACATTAATATATGATTAGGAAAATTTTATATCAGTATAAAATATCATGTGTGTATAATTTTAATAGTCTAAATGTAACTGATAAAATTCTACTGTAATTAAATCTTGAATATGCTGGATTCAAGGTAGTAGGTATGCAGTAATATCTTTCTTGTCTAAAGATATTTTCTACAGCATTTTTCACCATTTCTTATTTCCCAATATAAAATTGTTCCTCTTTTAAGAACTTCAGGTTTTCTTAATACTTACGTTTCACCACATCTGGTGGTCTTATTGTACTACATATTTTAATCTATTTTAAGGTGAATTTTTATCTCATATAGCTAGATATTTATTCCTTGGAATTCTAATGCATTGGTAGCACATATAGGAAAAAGCAAAGTATTCATTTCCCTGCAATATAATAACAATAATTCTATAGAACTTATATATAATACAAAATCAAATTTCCTTTCTAGTCCTTTGTTCAAAAGTGTACGTAACTATTGAGTATCGGAGTGCCTTGAGATTTGATGAGATGCTCACATATCATAGTTCCTAGAATTAATGAAGTTATAGCCACTCCAGAAAAATGTAATAGTTGTTATAAATACCATTAGACAGACCTGTTGCTTGCTCTATTGTGCTGTGGTGAAGAATCCCTAGTAAACTGATTTGCAATAAATGTGTTAGCACTTGTAAACTTTCCAACTTATATACATTTTTCCCCACTGCTACATTTAAAAAATATGCCAATAAATGTCCATGAATTCTAAAATTATCTTCCAAAATGATATTATTATGCAGGTGCAATTAGGAAATTAAATTCCATTGGTATCTATATTAATTAATTAATCTTAATATTTTCCAGAACAGCTAATATTAGACTTTTGAAGGCCAAACAACATTTTGTAATAATTATTATCACTAAATCAGCATCTTTAAAGAACAAGCATTAATTTCAAATTGGTGAATATCACCTACCAAACCACAACCGAATTAATATACTTTTCATTTACATTTTTCATTAGTTCTTGACATTAGACAGAAATCCTGGTTGCAAAGTTAAGATTAGTTAGTTCCCATGGCTTTAGAGTTGTCACTGACTGAGCTCACACAAAAGCTCATGCTAGCTGTTAAGTATAACTAATGGGCTTTTACACTATAATTTTAAAACATTTTTTCTGGGATTATGTTTTATTGAGAGTACAAACATCACATAACTTAGCATTTCTGATGACACACATTTTGACTTTAGAAAAGGTGAAATTATAAATGAATAGGTTTATACATTCTTATGTTATAAATTTAAATGACTTCTAACACTAAAATAAGATAAAATATTGTAAAACTCTAACATTCTTACCTATAAATTAAAATGTTGATGCATTTTCTGGGAAAAGCTACTAAATGCTGGGGTAATGACATAATCAATTTAGACTTTCAGTTTCATCCTACATTTATAAAGATTGTGGTTTTGTGTGATTTCATACTTTATATAATCATCATCATCATCATGTCTCTGACTACAATATTTGTATTAGAAAAAAATGATGATGCAAAGAAACAAAAAAGGATTAGAACTCTCTTGTTCGTGAAATCAAAGAACCAATGAAGCTGGGCATGGTGGCGCACGCCTGCAATTCCAGCACTCGGGAGGCTGAGGCAGAAGGATCGCTGGGAGTTCGAGACCAGCCTGGGCTACATAGTGAGTTCCAGGTCAGTCTCAACTACATAGTGAGACCTTGTCTTAAAAAAGCATAAAAAAAATAGTAATAATAAAATAAAAAAAGAATCAACGAAGCTTACTGCTCTGAGTCTCTATTGCTTATCAGATTGGATCCTATTTTTACCACAGTTAATGGAATCTTAAAATTAGATAACATTTAAATCCCAGAGTTTTGACAAATCTATTTTGAGTCCCCTGAAAAGAATCATAAATTCTGGCTTTTTACACAGCATTAAACAAATATTCAAAGTATTCAATACAGTTCAGTTGTGTAAATAGTCCCACCTATTGTAGGTTTTGATGAAAGTAATCTCTCAACTATGTAATCATTCACTTTTAAAGTTGGGCTGAGTCTGGACATAACTCTATTGTATGATGACAAACTTTTTCTTTGGACCTGACCGCACAGACCTGGCACTAGAGATAACTATCAGAGGAAAAATGATCCATTAAAAAACTGTTTTCTAAACTGCTAAGAAACCAGCAGAACTCCACATCTCTGATAATACATTTTCTAGAAATTTTGTGCTTGGATCGCTGGCCGTTATCTGAAGGCTAAGTCCTAGTCACAAAAAGAAATTTATGTAATTAATAGACCTGGTCATCATCCACAAAACTTGTCAGCAATAAAACTATCCAATCCATATTGCAACTCTTCAAAATTAAAATTCTAGAAAGGAGAAAAATGTAGAACTATAATCTCATTCCATTTGAAAATAAAATGCACAGCCATTTCTGAAATGTCACATTTCATCTTAGTGAATAAGAGTTTTACAGAACGAGGAACCAGCGATCAGTATGGGATACCCTTAAGTATGTATTTGCCAAGATGACACTCATTCTCACCAAGTTCCACCAATTCTTCCAATTTTTAGAAATTTTCAAAGAAACGTTAAATTTTTTTAAATGGCACTTGGCAATTCTCCTTCTTTAACAAGAATAAAATGAATTTAATTGCTTAGAGTGAATGTTTTAAATTCAGCCTGGTGGAATAATTATTCCATCAAATCACTGTCAGTCTTTTTTCCTAATCTTCTTGTTCTACTTTATACCCAAAGGAAGGTTATTTATTTATGGTTTGGTGAAAACCTTGGACAGCAGAATAGATAGGGAAACCCTATCTATTCTCAAACAAGTATAGAGCCATCGTTATTAAGAGAAAGCAAGGTAAAAATTTCATAAGAAAAAAATCCCAAATCAAACTAATAAACACCAATTAGTTATGTTTAAGGGATATTCATTAAGAGTAGCGAGTTCAAATTCATTGTACTTTCACAAGGACTACAAGTGGTGGCTATTAAAGAAAGCCCCAATAATTGAAATGATTAGAAAATATAATGGAAAAGAATTTCTAGTAAAAGAATAAAGTTGCTAATTTGGGCAAGATCATGAAAATTCACAGCAAGACCTATGGAAAAATTCTTTCTACTATATCTTATCTTTCATTAGAGTAAGTATACCCACAAACCACATCTGAAATAAGTAGAACATTAATGACATAAGAACCAACACACACACACACACACACACGCACACACGAACTTCAACCTCACATAACATATGTCTGAAGATGGATACTGTAATCTCTGCTTTGCCAAATTTCATTGTCATACTGTATTCAGTGACTTCACATCTCCTTAATACAACATCAAAGTAAAGTGAGGACCCTGGAAGGCTCTTTCAAGAAAACTTGTTCATTCTGCCTATCCCCCACCTCTTGGATTTGTAACTCGTGAAGAAACGTCATCCTCAGGGAGCACATAGTTGCCATGAGAACATGTCCCGCACCACTGCCTGGAGATTATGTACCTGCCATTAGATCATGTATATACCACAAACACAGAAATTAACCAACTTCAAAACTAACTGACTTAATATATTTAATTTCCTTTCATGCTTCAGCAACCATAACCATTCACCATAAAGTCACTGTTGCACTGCAGATACTTTACTGTCCTGCCTGTCTTCCTTCCTTTCCGTATCCCCCACCTTTTTCTTTCCCCCCTTCCTCCCTTCTTTCCTTCCCTTCCTGTCTGGGCACTACTCATCGAGTCAAGTTTCCTGGCTTATTCTGGTGAGTTGCGTGCAGAGCACTCTGCTAGCAAAGAATTTCTCAACAGCAGCTCTAAGTGGAAAAATCACTTCATAACACTCTGTGTTAAACTGTAAATGCCAACAAGGAAAGTAAATTGCTTCCCACTGCCTCTTCTCTGACCTGCTCCTCATCAACCAGGACGTTTGAACAAAATTTTCTTTCTTTCCCCATCACTGCATGCAAAAGGACAATCAGATTGGAGTGAAATAAAAGTGGTATTAAGTCATAATTAAGCATTAGCACAGAAGCGGGGACATTGTTTTAGATTGTCACAAAAGTACAATGTCAGATAAAAGTTACAGAAATATTTTCAGTCAATCTTGGCCACAGCATTCTTTTCAGAGGATTTTTTTCCTTTTGGGGCTTTCCCAATTTGTACTCAGCACTAAAGCTTGGGTTGTTTTAAGCAGTCCTTTTCTGTATATATACACTGTATGATTCAAAACAGAATATAAAATTTTCAACCCATCTTAAATGATGTGCTAAACTGTTGCATTTTATTGTGGTCTGTGATGTGCTTAAAATGTGTAAAGGGCAAAAGGAGAAAACAGAATCTCAGTATCAAAGTAAGAGCTCTACTGGAGTCCAAATTGATAAGTGGCACACAGGCAAGGACTGATATTTTGAATGTGTTCTTACACAATAACTAGTCCATTCTTTGCATATATTTAGTTTAAAAAAAAGATGCACACAGTCTCACATTCATAAATACACTTAACCACACATACACATACAAACATACATACATAAAAAACTTACACAATTTCATCATTCTGGAATTCGAGCTCTCCACAGGTGTCTTCAAAGTCCTCCCCTCCACCTCTGGCAGTCCCTTCGATGGTTTTATAGGGAACGATAACATTTCCTCGAGCTCCAGATGTTCTCAATACTTTCACCTCCATGATGCCAATGCTCTCACTCACATGGGTCACGGGTTCCTCAAAAGTAAAGATGCCCGCATGGTCATCATCGAAAATAGTAACAGTGGCAGTGCAGGGTGATCCGAGGCAAGCGAGGGTAGAGATGTGGTTGGCTTCCAGTATGCCATCTTCTGAAGCCTCAGAAGATACTTTGACATTGCTCAGGTGCACAAGGAAATTTTCATCCTCCTCGAAGATATCGTCGTCAATGATGCCCACTCTGATTTCCTTTTGTGTCTCACCAGGTTTAAAGACCACAGTTCCTTCAGTAAATTCATAATCAGACCCAGCATTGGCTGTGCCATCCTCTGTTCTGAAGTCAACAAACACAGTGTTGGTCAGATCGCCACCTCTGCGGATAATGGTCAGGGCCACTGTACCACAGTTCTCCAGACACTGGTATGTTCCTTGCTCAAAGAAAATCTTACTAACGGGGTCATTTTCAGCCACTTCCGTGTTGACCTCATGCATACTGACAGCCTTCCTCGCTTGGTCAGCTGCGTGCCTCTTCAAAATATTGCCAGCTCCAGTCATCAGGCGAGTAGCTTGAATTCGATAAAATGCTCGACTCTTTTGCTGCTGACTTAAGACTTGGTAGTTAGCTAATTCTATTAATTGCTCTATTTCCTTCTCTGGGTGCTTCTGCTTAAGTTCCTTCAAAATCCTTGCCATTTCTCTCCTAGTTTCTTCATCATCTTGGTCCCTTTCATCGACCTCCAGAACCAGAGCGCCATCTAAGAAATTGTCAACATGAGAGTTGATTACTTTCCCATCCATTTCGATTTCAGTTTTGGAAGATGGCCTGTCACCTTCGTGTTCTATAATCATTCCCCTCTGCTTGCCAGCCCGATAACGCTTGTAGACATACTTGTAAAACAGAAGCCTCCTGTCTGCTACCCATGCGAACACAACACAGATAGGGAAGAAAAAGAAAGTAAGCAAACCTTCCCAGACCTCCACAACTCCAGGAGAAATGACAGACAAAATGATATAAAGCCAGGTATAGGCAAAGATGCTCCAGGCTGCTGTTACAAAGAACACACGCAAATGCTTGATCTTCCTTGTCTCTCCATCAGGGACCACATAAACACAAAGGGCGATGATGATGAACATGTTGAAGGCAGCACTTCCCACAATGGTGCTTGGGCCAAGGTCTCCTGCAGTGAAGTTATGGCCACATACTTCAATGACTGAAAGGAGGATCTCAGGAGCAGAAGATCCCAGGGCCATCAAGGTCAGGTTAGACACAGTCTCATTCCAGATCCTCACAGTTGTCTTGGTGGTCTCTCCATTGGGTTTCTTTATGGTTATTTCTTTTTCTTGCGATGTGATGACTTCTATGGAGGACATGAACCTGTCAGCGATGATAGAGACGCCAAGAAACATGTAGACCATGGCCACAAAATACACAGTTGCTCTAGCAATTTTGTCCCCAAAAGAAGGGTCTTGGGGCTCCCAAATGGGCAAAATCACCCCTTTCTTACAGTAATATGAGCCAGTACATTCACCGGTTTCATTTCCTTCTTCCACCATTTCTGTCTCAGCAGTTATATGATCCACATGGGAAATTAGGAGAGCCATCATAGCTAGCAGATGAAACCCCAGTGAAACTGTGGGTGAGAGACTGAATCGCAGCATGTTGCTCAATGAGACTTCCAAATGTCTCGACCTACTGGTAAAAACAGGATGGGGCAGGGGATAGAAAAAGAAACCATATCATTAGAGCCAATCCAAAGCATGACTAATTGCTATTTTTTATCACTACTACCAAAAATTTGTGTGTGTCTGACCATCACAAAAACCTCTTGTGAATCATTGTTCTAAGAATTAATCAGCAATTAAGCAATCCTTTGTAAAATTTACAGTTCAGTGTCTCTGTAGATTTTCTACATGTAGTCCCGTTCACTGAGCAAGATATACAGTTGAATTTCTGGAAATTAAAAGTCCAATTATAATCTGGCCTTATTGAGTACAAATGTATACGTGCTAATAGCCAGCAAAAAAGAACAGGAAAACTTTTGAAGCATTAAATAATTTCTTCTTTGTTGCTAAAGGATTTTTTTTTTAATTCTGGTTACTAGATTATCTTCAGGAAACTGTTTCATTATCAATACCACTTTATTAGGTAGGATTCATGCTTTAAAATTCAGACTGAAAAGAAACCTACCAACACAAAGTGTGATGATTATCTTAAATTCTGGAGTATACATGACATGGTACCTCATGAAATCACATCCTACTGATCTAAATTTACTTAAAAACACAGAGAAATCTTTGAGGTTGCCTCCAAGTCAAAACGCAATACTGTCAGTTCTTGAGAAGAAAAGTATTCCGCTGTATGCAATATTTTCACACGTAGAGCAGATTTTAAAAGCACATTTTGGTGAGAGCACATTTCTTCCTAATTTTCAGTCCAGACCAGGTCCCCTGATGCATCAGAGTTGGGTAACTGGTTCTTCAAGCACAGCCCTTCAAATCTGTGCATGTAGCTCTCTTTAGAATTTGCAGGTTGTCTGCAACAGGAACAAGAGGTAACTAGCCCTGCGACTAGTTGTGTGTAATCAGCATTATGAGCCATAAAATGTTCCTTCTTGCTGGCAATGTCATATTTTCCATGGTCAGTCCAAAGCACATACTACTTCTGTAGTGGGCTCAATTGACCAAAATATGCAGGAGCAATGATTTCATCTAATTTAGCTCAAGTGGCATAAGAACAGTGACCACAGAGTACACATACGTGGAAGGGCAGTAGACAGTTAGGGATATGGCAACAGAGTCATAGAGCTGCACAAAGAATGGTAAAGCAAAGTAGTGGACAGAGCCACTGCAGCCCTAAATTCATGTATTGTCTCATGCAAAACTCAGCTCAGACCTCACATCTATTCTGCCTCCAGGGATGGTGGTACAGTGGTGAGGAAGGGCACGGACAGTAAAATAGGGGAAGGTCTGTAACCCTCATTTGGAAGGCTTCAAGGAGGGACCCAATGTGAAATCCTTATCTGGGGAGAGGAAAGGGGTCCTGAGTCAGAACATAGCCTCATGCCCTGGAAAGTGTTAACAGAAAAGTTGGGCTAGAGGTTGTCATAGTTCCCGGAGGGCTGACAGCCACCCACTTGCACCGATGTTCTCTGGCCTGCATCAGCTACTGATGGCTTATCGTAAAAACCGCATGATGTCCAGGAGAATTGGCCTGACAGACGCGTCCGGATGGACCTTTGGAGACCCTACCACAGCCTTGCCGTCTACCGCTAATGTGAGACACAATTCTTTGACATTTATCCTATAATAAAGGAGACAATAAGAGAATAGCAGTGGTAGAGATCTAATCTAAGTAAAAGGTCGACACATAGAAAAAACACATTTTCAAAGTATGTACAAGTTCACGGTCAGATTGCCTCTTATTATGGTCACTGCCGAGTCTGAGTGACTTTGGGGGTCTCTGCTTAAAACCAAGTATCATTCAACCAGCCTGCAAAAAGAGTGGAAGATCTAGTTTTAGCTCACTCATGCATCCATTTATGCCACCAGTATTTATGTGTGCCCAATATAAATTTCAGAATGATTTGCTAGACTCACTTTCAGACTCAAGGATTTACTAGTGAATAGAAGCAAATCTCTCTTCCCACTGAATGTACAGCCTAGTAAGGAGAGAATAACCAAAATAATTAAATACAGAGGTCAGACGGTAAACAGTGCAGTACTTATTCTGCACACATGGCATACATAATTTTACACTCGTGATTAAAGAAAGCCTCTCTGACAAGGTAACATTTGAACAGAGTTCTAAGGGAAACCAAAAATCAAGCCTTCTGATCACCTGCATGAAGAGAATTTCTAGCTAATACAAAGTTCTCAATGACAATATGCCTGGTAAAATCTAGAACCACAGAGAAAACAAAGTCCCAAGAAGGAAATTCAGAAGGAGGACAGAGCCAGCGGTGGGGCACAATGGCAATGGATTACAGGAGCACTGAGACTACAGCAGGGTACTGACTTTCCTATAGAGGGAGATAGGAAGCTAAGGGAGGTTCTGATCCGAGTGTGATGTTTGATTTTCCTTTCAGAAGGGACACTGCTACTCTGATGAAAAATACACCATAGGGGCAGAGACAGAAACAAGGGGACCAGCTCTTGCCTACTGTGATAAAATTGGATTCAAAAGTGATTCCAATGCCTGACAAGCATACAAAATGATGCAGAAGAAAGCTAACATTTAAAATAGCAGAACATTTGCAGGGATCTTTTTGGAGGATTTGCAATTTAAAATGTCTTAGGTACCCCTAAGGATCAGCAGAGTGAAATACATTTAATGAACAATTGTACTGAACAGAAATTGTAAACACTAGATTCAAGCCTGTGTCTGTCTCCAAGACTGATACAATTAACCATTCAATTCCAATTACTGCCAAACTCATCATTCCATTTTTCACATTTCAGACAAAGTGAAATTTCTAAACATCATATTTGACACTCCTACATCCCTTAAAATTCGTCCTTGGTTGCCTACTATGTATTGCTCCGTCATCAGAGCTCAAACTCCTCAACACTGTGTTCTAACCTTCTATCATCTGACCTCTGAACTACACTATACAGAAATTCTTTCAATTCCCTTAATAAGACAACACTTCCTCGTGCCTAGCTTTTGCATATAGTGTTTTCTGTGTGCAAAAACTATTTTTGTCTTTCACTCTTAGAATCAAGTTTCCAAGCCCAACAACAAATCATAATCAATTTCCTGAGAAAAGAATATTATATTGCATTCCTTAACAGTGCTCGCAGTTTCGTGCGGAATTCTTCACATGTATCAGTTACCTCTGATTATTTACAATAACCAGTCTTTCTGTGTTACAAAATTCCTAGTGTTGCCATTTCATTCTAGTCTTTGATAACAGCACCGGTTGGAGCTGTGCAGTAAACAGGATCCAACAATAAAACTATACATCGGTACTCTTAGCCCATTCTTAAGGTGGGATCATCAAGGCTTAGATAGGTTAAAGATCTGCTGAAAGACATACAGATAAAAGACTCCTGATTTATGATTCAAAAGCCTGGTCTATTTCTAAGACTGATATAATTAACTATTCCGTTGTATCATCCCTGATACTGGGCAAAATAATCTTTGACAGCTCTTGGACTTTGGCTTGAACCAGCCCTTAAGTGCTGGGTTAGGAGGGCCTAGTTAACAACAGTGTCTTGGAAGGTTTCCAACAGGTTGGCTTTTATCTATCTTGTGGATTAGAGACTCAAGTATCAGTGACTGGTGTAGCATGAGAGCTAACATGTGCCTAGAGACAGCTGCCCTACAACTCCTTGGCCTTTAGCGATTGCCTGGCAACCTTTTACTGTGTGCACTGTTACAGAAATCTCTTAGGTCAGCCAAGAAAATGCCCTGCCCTCTCTCCCTGCTGTAGCACACAGGTCACCATGTTTTAAGTCAACACACTGACTGGATTGATCAGTAAAAACCCAACATCATTCTCAGAGAAAGAAAAGAGAGGGGCTCCTAAGGTTACCTAAAATTAGCATAATTATATTCAAAAACTGACAGCATTATAATTTGTGAAATCGGTGGACACAAAACTCTGATGTAACTGATTGGCAATGAAACAACTGGAAAGAACTCTCCGGAATTCATTTTCTTCCTTTATCAAAATGAATACAAAATTCAAAGGCTGGTGAGAATATGGGATATGTGCCTTCTAATGTGAGTTCTTGTTTTTCTCCTTTTATCTCATTTCTTTCAGGGTCTTTCTTCCATCATTAAATTCAAGAAATTCTATTTAACCTTCCCCCAATACCCTTCAGACATGAATTTACATGAAAACTAAGCAGGAAGATAAGGACAGAGGACTTAGACATGTTGGTTTGTGGCCTGGCCTTATATGTTTCCTTGATTTCCTGAATGCTGGAACAAGGAACAGGTTGATCTTTATGACGGATTCAGATCAACTCATATCTACAGACAGTGATCACTTAGAAAGAGCCACTTAGGAATATCCACTTTGTCCAAATGAGTCTTCATTCCCCAGTAAGTACCAAGTACTCAGTAGTATTACTATTTATTTCAGAACAAAACAGTGTTGGTTACAGATTCAAAACCTGGCTGGCACTGACAAATGATGGTAAAAAGATATCCAGCTGCCAGTAATCTAGCTACTAAAAACTGCTGAGGGCGGAGGATGAGGATACAAGGAGTACTACTCTGCCATAAAAAAGGATATATTTGAGTCATGTGTAGGAAAATGGATGCATTTTGAGACCATAATGTTAAATGAAATAAATCAAACAAACTTAACTATCACATGGTTTCTCTTACATAAGAATCCCGATGTATAAATAAATCTAGAGCAAAACAGCAGATCACTAAGGAGAAAACAGGGAGATAGGTCTTTTCCAAGTGGGAAGGGGACCCAAGTGGAGGGGGGAGGAAGGGAAAGGAATGTAAAAGAATGAAAATGTGTCATGTACGTGGGCCAATTACCCACAAAGAACATAATCATTATATGTTGTAAAAATGTACTAATAAAAATTTTAAAAGAAAAGAAACATACCTGCAAGACATGTTTGTAAAGGATGAGGAAGGGCCTTCTCATCAAACAGGCATGAAGAGTAGGGAGGCAGCAAACTGCCTATTCCCTGCTGGAAGCTGGAGCCAGTGTCCTCTCTCAAGGAGCATCTGACTCAGAGAGGGAGTGTGCTGGCACCACCACAAGCCCAGTGCAGTGAATGGCCTCATCCCCTGCTCTTCATGGGCAGCTGGGGTTATTTCAAGGAACTCCTTGACTTGCCTTCATGAGGACCTGGGATTCTCCTCTGTCTAATTCTTGCAGACTTTAGGCCTCAAGGTTAAGCAATTAATCTATTTTTAAGGTAACACTAAACCAAGTATAAATGTTTATCTACTACAGAGGCAAGCACTTCCAAATGATTCTAGACAAAGAGAAGACACTGGAGTATGAAGGCTTTTTCACCAGGCCATCCCAACTAGCATGCAAATTACTGTCCTGGGTCCCAACCTTAGGCGATCAGACAAAGGCCTGACTTCAGGAAGGAACTCAGTTTTCATGGTGATTCTATGCTAAAGTCTTCTTGGAATTTTTTTTTTTTTTTTTTTTTTTTGCCAAAGAAACAGTTTCCTCTCTCTTAAATGATAAATTGGGACAGGTCTGTAGGGGACAAGCCGAAAGAGGTCATCTGTGAGGCTCAAGTCTTTCTGCCTAATCTACAAAACTTGAGTCAGGCTCCTGTCCCACGTCAGAAAATATCCAGTTGAATTTTTCAGGAGAAGCAGCAACTAGTGAGGATCAGTCAACAAAGGAAGACGAATTTAGGATTGAGGACAATGGAGAAGTTGGTGAAGAGCATTCTGATGTCCTGCTAGTCCTTTGCCCTACTTTATTTTTCTAATAGCACTTTTTTTACATGCTCTATAATGTAGTCAGTGTTTCTATTGTCTTTCTCCAATAGATGGAGGCTCTGTAGGGAGGGGCTTCTTTTCTTTTCTTTTTTTTCACTGATGGTATTTTCAGTTCCTAGAGGAGATTATAGCACACAGAAGATGCACAGCACATGCCATTTGAATGAAGACAATAATTATCGGAGGGTCCAATGCTGATTCACCAAATCTCTGATGTGGAATCAGAATCTAGGAATTGAGCCTAGGCAGTTACATTACAGAAAATACTCTCTACTGTGAAATGGGCGTGCTCGAAAATGAGCAGGGGTCAGCACCGTACTGAGAAGCCAACAATATCAACGTTAGATGAAGGAGCGAACATGTGTCATTCAGGCTCGTGTCAAAGAATCTCAGGTTGGAAAAACTGATCTTCACATACAGAGTGGACATGGAGCCCAGACATCTTCCCCAGCATGTTAAGGACAGGTCTTTCTATGGCCCTGACTTGCTGACTGTTTCTGCTCTGCTGAGAGGGTTTTAAACCTGTGGACATCCTCTAGGGAGCATGCCTTCTACTCCTTCAATATAACTGGAAGCTATCATGTCAAACATCAAAAACCATCTCCATCATAGTGGCCCCATAAAAATGAAAAAGCACTAAGAACTTAAATTTAAATATATTCCCTCTGCTTGCTAACAAGAAAATGTAGATAGAAAGAAGGAGGAGGAGGAGGAGG
>NW_022900914.1:19905098-19917094 GCF_012274545.1 Fukomys damarensis
AAGAAGAAGAAGAAGAAGAAGAAGAAGAAGAAGAAGAAGAAGAAGAAGAAGAAGAAGAAGAAGAAGAAGAAGAAGAAGAAGAAGAAGAAGAAGAAGAAGAAGAAGAAGAAGAAGAAGAAGAAGAAGAAGAAGAAGAAAAAACTGGAGGAGAAAGTATTCCAGCAGAAAATAAATGAAAAATGACTCTGAGAGAAAGTGCACTGACAACCCTAGGCTCCCCCTGAAATCAGACAGGTTTGTCCTTAGAATTAACACGCCAGGGCCACAAAGCAGGACTGAAAGGGCCCCACTCAGGGGCACTGAAGATGGTAAGGACAGGATTGTTTTGTACCAGGTGTTGTGTTAGATGTTTTGTATTCACTACCTCTGACCTCTCTAACAATACTGCAAGGAGGTGTGCATTATCATTCTCATTGTGCAAATTAGATAAGTACATATTTCATAAAATAAACTGAAATCCTGCTGACAAACCACAGAGCTAGGATTTTAACCCAGGTATTTCACAATACACCACAATGATATTTGTTAGTTTATTTCCACTACACAGGTCAACAAACACTATCAGTGGGGACAAAGAGCTCTGCATTTAGTTACTTAGCACAGAATAACCTCTGTAGAAATATGCACGGGTTGCATAACTACTTCAAGGGCTCTGCATGTTTCTCACTCTTGTCCGATGATCCCAAAGTATGCATTTCGTAAGCACTCATATTCACGACACAGCAAGGGAGAGACGATCCATTTGGGGAATCACTGCCTGAAGTCTGAGGTCTGAAATTATTCCAAAGTCATGTAACAAACTCAAAATTTTTTCAATTTGCTCAGGAGCAGGGAAAAATGAAGAAAAAACCCTACAGTATAAAAGCAAATTTAACATAAGAGAAGAATAGATAACCGGTGGGAGCTGGGATGGGGAGATAGAATAGAATTTTCTCATAATAGGTAAATTAAAACTTTCCTATCTATAAACCAATTTTTTTTTTGCAAGAACCTCAGTGTAGCTCACAAGTTTACTGTCTTCAACTCAGGATTGGATTTTTTTCTTAAATTTAAAACTGGTCAGAGATTTCTTTTAAAAATCCAAGAAAAACATATTCATTCATGGATTTACCTGCCAAGCTTTACATAGGCATTTGTGTGTACCAGACACTGTGTTATAAAAATGGGCAGAATATGTCTCTTGAGCAGCTCACATTAGTGGGACACTGCCTCAGAGTGAGTCCCCTTTCTGGGAGGCAGAATTCTTACAATACGAGAGAACCACAGAAGACAAACTTCCCTGGTGTTTGAGGTGCACTGAACACTGGAATGAACTACCTAGTTCCCAGGTGAATGTGCCTATACCTGGGGTCTTGGTTTGGGGTCTTTGGCTCACTTAGTGTATGGTCCTACAACCAGGAGATTTCAAGTATAACTAGCTCCTGGGGACAGGGAGCACCTTATCTGTACTTTGTGACCCTTCCAGGGGATTCCTGAAGGACACTGATAACTATTTTATATAACAATTTATTCAGCATTAACCCTGAAGAGAAGAAGAAACCTTTCTTTATGCTTGACCTTACACACTGAAAAAGAATGAGGTCATATGCATGCTTTTATATCTAGGTGACCCAAAAATCATTTACTTAATAATATTTTTCACACTGGCCTTTTAACATTTAATCTTAAGGAATTATGATGTGTGTGTGTGTGTGTGTGTGTGTGTGTGCATGCGCGCGAGTGCACACTTCTGGTTCTGGAGGGAGGGAGTACATCCTTCTTTTGGGGGGGGTGGTACTAGGGATTGAATTTAGGACCTTGTGCTTGCAAGGCAGGCACAGTGCCATACTGAGCTAAATCCCCAGCCCAAGTACATCCTTCTAGAGTACAACGATCTACTGCACGTCCTCCAAGTGCAAAGGGCCATCACAGACTCTGTGGGAACTATAAAGAGGACAACATGGATTCCAGCACTTAATGAACGGACAGTCTTCCGGTGAAAGCTGTCATTAGTGACCATTAAAGTGACCATTTGGAAGATTAAGAAAAATTACATAAAAGAGGGGAGCTGAAGAATGACCAAAGCTGGAAAAAGTGAGAAGAAAGAAAAGCTAATAAAAGCAGAAAACAAAGCTTCTCCATCTTCAATTGACCTAAGAATCACCTGGGAAACTCATCCAAATGTAGATAGCTGGGCCTTATCAACAGGTATAAAACAGGTCTAAAGAGGAACCCCCAAATTTGTGTTTTAATTCCAAAATTTAGCAGTGGTCTTGGAACCATCCCTTGAGAAGCACTGATGTGAAGGACAGAAGAGCAGAAAAGAAAGAACTGAGTAGAAAGGGAAACTAGCTCCAAGGCAGGTGCAAACTCCAGAAACACCTGCTCTGGAGAGCAAAACAAATACACACTGGGAGAAAACAAGCCTGAAAAGAGGAAGAGAATGTTTTTTCTAATATCAGCAAGACAATGATGGGAAATAATACATCAGATGGGCTTTGCGTCTAACAGATCGAAACTCTAAGCAAGAATGAAACATGAAGTTCCTTAGTGAGTGTGGGCGGGGAGCGGAATACTGGAACGCAGAGGAGAACAGAAACTAATAAGAGGTCATGGGGCACCAAAGAGGAGGCTAACGCACACATGTAGCTGAAGGATCCCCTACTTCATGCTTTTTCTTAGGGTTAGTTATGCTTTCTCTTAGCAGAAACCTGTAAAGACGGTGAGGATGCTCCACTGACATGTAACTAAGTCTCAGGATGAAGTGAAGTCTTCAGAGACCTAACTAGTTTCCATGTGTGAGCCCTTTGTAGCAGTAAAAACCATGCAGAAACTTCAGCCCCTGAGTGGAAGCCTTGGGAGGTGAGGAAAGATGTGTTCCTTACATTATAGGCTCCTTAAGGGGCATTGCCTACATCCTCTCTTTACTTCAACTCAAGAGTAAATGTGATTTATGTGGTCACTCCTTCTGCTTTCTAGTGCGCCTCCTGGGACTGGGGAGGTTGAATATAGCATTTGGCTTCAAGCTGTGTGATAGGAACATACAGAATGATTTTTGTTTTCTTTCTGAACCATTGTTTCACAAGGGAAATGTTGGTTATGAGGAGAGGCTGGTAATTTCTATGAGCTTTTTCCCATGAGTCATGAAGGATCATCTTCAGGTAGAGAGCTTTTCAGGAGCTGGAACTCTATTAAGGTGAGATCTGTAAGTCTTTCAAAATTTCCTGCAGAGTTTCAAATCAAGGTCTCTGAAAGAATAAAATGCTCTTGAGAAGAGCAGAAGTAAGAAAGAGAATCAGGAAAAAAGGTCAAGTGCATAGATACTCATTTAATGGTCACCCTTTATAAATCCTCTGTGCTACAGTTTTCTAAATTTGCCAACAAGAAACTCAGTGGCTTGGTTCTGAAATCAAGGTAAATTCGCATGGAACCAGTAAATTTTTAAAAAGAGAAGTCAGCTAAGAAAGAATCTTGTGAAATCTTATTTTTTAGAGAAATAAATGGCGTGGCGATGACCTATGAGAAAACACAAATTTTCATACAAATCCCCAAGCAGCTTATGAAGCATTCAGTGTCTCTCTAGAGAAGGCATCTAGGACCGTGCAGTTTAAATCAGTCCTACACACCTGCGTTGGAAGACTTGTGTGGGCAACTATGTTAGAACTACTGTATTACTGTCTTTAGTGACAAATGAGAATTGTGGCAGATGTGCATCTGAGAAAGTTAGAAAAATTCAGCTGAGAAGTAAATGCTAAAGATTTAATCATTTAATTAATAAGAAAAAATAATTTCTTCCTTCGAAGGCTTTGCTTAAGCACAGGTGGTTTTCAGCAGTATGAGTGACAGATGAGAGCACATTCATTCATTTATCCAACAAAGCTGTGTCTTGTAGCCTGAGAAACTACATGGAGGACAGTGATGCACTGTGACTTAAGTACTGCTATCCCCTTATTATTTTTTAACAAAATTTTATTTTTCATAAAATAAGAAAGTTTTCACCATAAAGAACTGGTAGATGTTTGAAGAGATTGATATGTTTAACCTGATTTAAACATTATACAATATACATCATGTACAGAAAATTTTCATGTTAATTCAATACTATATAAAATCATGCTTTTATGTATCAGTTAAAAATTAACTACAATAAACAAACACCTAGCATCTTTTGTGTGTCTGGCAATGTGCAAACTACTGGGAATAGAACCATGAGACAGGCAAACACAACCTCTGCCTTCATGAAATTTATGATCTAGCCACAAGACAGCTGACAGATGTGACAGTAAATCAGTACCCAAAACACAACTATTAACTGATAAATGCTATGTAGGAAAAATAAAACTTTATAAGAGGAAGCCATGGACAACCTGACCGAGGAGACTTTTAGGGCAGAAAGTGCTGAAGAAGTATCTCCTGAGCTGAAATTTAGGAATTAATTAGCAGGAAACCAGGCAAAAGGCTGTCAGCGTGCAAGGCCTTAGGCCGACATTTTTGCTGTTACCCTCCTCTGCAATGGGATTTCTCACAGATCTACCTTTCTTGATACGTGGGGTATGAGATCATGGTTGGAAAATATTGAAAGTAGCTTCTGCAATTTATAGGAGACATTCCCTCTTAGAGGTCAGAGCTATCCAACTCCAGTTAATTGCTTTCCGCCACACTACTGGAGGCAATGTGGTAGAGAGAATGGTCACTGGTCTAGAAGCCCAAAGAAGTGAGCATTGGTTTCAGGCCTACTTATCATTCACATATGTTTGGATAAGTCACTTCCCCTCTCTCTAATTCACCTGCAAAATTTGATAACTCTGCTAACAACATGCAGTTAGGATATTCTAATCCCACATTTTGGGATTCAAGTTCATCCATAACCAACACCTACCAAACTTCCTGGTAGTCAGCTGAGCTATTAAAAGTAAAATTGCCCAAATATCTATCATATTATCCTTTTTGTGTGTGTGTTTTTATAGGTGTTCACCACCACCTCATCAAATTTCCCTCTTAAAACTGTATTTTTCATTGCCAGGTAGACTCTTAAAAATCAGCTAGATTCTCTTCCCAATAAGCAAACTCAAACCTGCTAACTGAAGAGTTTTCAAAGCCACACATCACAGTAATGACAGAACTAGGCTCTAAAACAAGGTCTCAGAGTTTCTAGGCCAACTCTTTTCACAGTACTACAATTTTTAGGATGCTCCAAAACCACTCACGTATCATTACTATGTCTCCTCATCTACAGTGTTTCAAGAGTTGGCAAATCATGGCCAATAAACCAAATTGCCCTTTCTAGTTTTGTTAAGGCTCACAAAATTAAAATGTTTTGCATTTTTAAATGATTGAAAAGTAAAAAGTTCATGATGTGAAAGCCAAGTGAAGGCCAAATTGCAGTGTCCATAAATAACATTTTAATGTAAACAGATCCACACATTTATTTGTGTATTTATTTATATGCTACCTATGGATGCATTTTTTTTTCAAGAGTCACTGTGACAGAATCTACAATTCACAAAGCCAAGAAAATATTTGCTTTATGGCCATTTTAAAAACAGTTAAGCATACACATAATGATCTTTGGTATATGTCATTTTGTGTACTTTTTTCCCTTCCCTTTGTCTGTTTCCAAGGTATTCCCCACCAATTGGCATATTCATGTAAAGGCACAGCAGTAGAAACAGGCTCTCTCTCTCTCTCTCTCTCTCTCTCTCTCTCTCTCTCTCTCGTTATAGGTTAACCCTTATTGAGAACTCATGTGTCAGAATTAATTTATTTTTTCTCACAAAAAGCCATAAGGTTTTTCACTATTATTAGTATTCATATTTAATAGACAAAGAAGCTACTGTGTAGCTTGTCAAAGGAACAAAAGGGGTACATGTGACTGGGGTGAAATGACTTCAGTCAGATCTGCTTCTACTGTCTCCTGTTCCATTCTTTAAAAATCACTTAACTTTATGTGGTTCCCCTTTGCTTATCTGTAAAACAAAACAAAACAAAAAACAAAATTAGATGATGTTTGATGCCCTTTCCAGTGCTAACCATGTGGTATTATGCAAGACCACTGATGAAAAAAAAAAAAAGTTCTTTAAAAAGGGCTGCATGTCCAGAAGAAGGGAAACAGTGAGAAGTCACAGGAAAAGCACCCTTAACCTCACCCAACAGCAATTCACAAATTTCAGTTCTGGGGCACACATACCCCAATATTTGACAATATTTGGAAGAGTTATGTGAAACTTCTCCTAAACTAATGCTCCTTACAGTGTGTGTGTGTGTGTGTGTGTGTGTGTGTGTGTGTGTGTGTGTCAAACAGTCAACAGAGGAAGTGGGGACAAAGTAAGCAGTCTAATCCTCTAAATCTATGGTCAGGACCAGGTGCTTTACATGGAGCAAAGAAAGAACCAAAGGGTGGCCCTGAGCTTTGCGCTTTAAGGGGAACTGGAAGAAATAAAAGGCTGAGGAAGCTCAATTTAGACAGTATCATATCCAGGAGTGCCAAGCAAAGAAACAAAAAACACGTGGAATGGTAAGGGAAACATGGCCTCAAAACTTATGGGAGAAACAGGCTGGCAAGCGCCCCGCCCCTTGCCTCAACCCTAAGAGTTACACCTTCTACCCTTCAAAGCTGTGCTGCAAATTCATCCTCCATGTTGGCTGCAAGTGTAAAATACATCTGTGCAGTGATTTATTTTACCATTTGTCCCAGATCCACAGTTCTTGTGGCACAGCACTAACTGGGACACAGAGCAGATCCCAAGAGTCTGGAAATAGTCCTAACATTGCCCCTGGGTTGCTCTTACCATAAATTAGCTGGAGCATGGTTTACATGTTTCAAAAATGACTAGGCTTTGTTTTTTAAATCCTTTTCACTCTCTAAGAATAAACTCGAGTGTGCCCTGCCTCATAAGGCCATGTCCAACGTTGTCTTTCTCCTTCCAGCTCCTCCGGTGCCTTGCTCTGTTGCAGTGGTGTGACTTATGTCACTCAGCCTTCTTGCTTCTCGGGTAGGTGGTCTAGATCATGACACTCCTGACACCAGAGGACACTTATGTGAAAAGAGCACAGCGCTCCGACAGCATCACTTATTAACCTGTGCACAAGCCATTCAACTGAACCATAATCTAATCCTTAACCCAGGATATTGATGTTTCCTTGCATGCACTAATAAGCATTAAATAAAAAAATGTGCACAAAACAACTAAACTAGTCCTTCATATGTAACCAGTGCTCAACAAATGTCAAACAACGTGTCTTCCTCATCTGCATTTTCAGAAAACCCTGGTGCAGGCCTTGTATACATCGAGTGCTCAATAAATTTCATAGTTGGTTTGATGTAAATTGCTGAATCGCCACATTGTCTGACTTCACTTCACAATACCTTCCCCCAAGAAAACATTATTCTGACTTCACATGCAGTGATATCTGCAGAGCAATTTACTCAGCCTTATTTAAAAATTTGAGATGGACTCTAATGCTTACACACATTTTCCCAGACCTACTACATGTGCAAGAAACCATCCACCTAAATTGCTATTATGTTACCATTTGCTAGGTTACCAGTGTGATCCTTGCAAAAATGATACTGTAGAATCCATTTAAAACTGTAAAACAGTAACTCACTCAGGAAAATATTTTGTCCATTTCCTAGAAGACTTAAAAAGGCTACATTTTGAAGAAAGGACCCAGTTTTGTTACCTTTGCTGCCTCATAGTAAAATGGCGGTGTGGGGACTTCTCTGTCTCTTTGGGGTTACTCTCTACCCCTGTCAACAGCCCAGTTCTCAGGCCTTCTGCTCCCTCACACTTCCGCATCAGAAGTCCTGGGAGGGCATTCACTGGGCAGTAAACTCATTTTAAACTTCTTTCACTTCCTCCATGTTTCCTGTGTTCCTATGTAACTGTTGCTAGTCTATGGAATAAACCAGTCTGAGCTCAAAACTGAACACATACCAGTGGTAGCTCTTTTTCAGGTAACACCATTGCATTTTATCCATGACCTGCTAGCTACAATTCCTGCATTCAGATCAATGGCTCTAGTGGGAATCTAGTGAGAATTTTTCATCCTATAACACCAGTGGATAAAAGCTTTGAATCTGGGAATGTTTTACTCATTTTTAAATCACTTCATCAGTTGTCGCCTAGGATGTACTTGCCTTTGACAATAAAAATGCTTTCTTTGCTTCAGTTGCATTCTCCTTCCACATGTTCTGTTCCTTATGAAACTGGCTAGAAAGTTTCAGGAAAAGATGAAATGTAGTTCCCTTAAAGCTCTGTCTATCCTGGTTCTTTTTACACTCCAGAGTAGGCAGACCAAAGGACAACTGCAAATGTATACATAAAACACTTCAGTTTCAATACAAAGCCAGCAAAGACAATCTACAAACATGAGGCACTAAGGACTGTGAGAAACTGTCTTTCCAAGTAGAATTTACACAATGGATGAAGATGCCAGTTCTCCCTATTTATATTCTGAACTGCCCTGATGAAAACGTACCAGTAAAGGTAGGCTGTTTGGTTCATAAGTACCATTGAAAACCTAATCATTGATTAATTCTTCAAAATATGGACTGTGTAAAATGTACTTCATGGTGGTGTGTGTGTGTGTGTGTGTGTGTGTGTGTGTGTGTGTGTGTGTTTACGAGAGGCTGGGGTGGGGGGAGAGAGAGGCAGAGACAGAGACAGAAACAGAATAGTTCTCTCTTTTGGAAAAGAAAGGAAGTCGAAAATAATCCCACTGCACTTAATGAGGCCCCACAGGACTCACCCTGAGTCCAAATCAAAATCTCTAAGGCAGACGATGCTGAACTTTTACATTCCCAGAATCTAGCCCATGTGATGGGTCAGAAAACACCTGACACTTACTTCCACCAAACCTCAGACACATCTCCTGGGACCACAGATCTCTTTGTTCAGAGCAAAAAGCAGAAACAACCCACTGTCCTGGTTAGCCACCATTACGACTGAGAACTAGAGCTGACGTGATAGACAGTCAAGGCAGCTGTAAGGGATGCTAGACAGAATTCTGGAAGCAAGGAACAGGCAGGGAGAATATTTGCCACAAGAGGGAGCAGTAGAATTTGGTCAGATGGAAGACTATTTGGTAGAGGTTATGATGAAGGGTCTAACTATGAGGTGTAGGAGGTTATGGTGAGTAATTACAAAGTATGGACGAGAATGCTTCGTCAAAAGGCATTTATCTTTTAGAGAAATGAAAGGGATGAAGGGAAGAAGAAGATGAGATAGCATCGTGTTAACTCCTAAATTTTTAGCCCAATGCAAGACAACAATTTTTATTTGAAAGCAATATATGCGCACTGCAAAACATAAGACAAGCAATCTACGTGCTCTCACACCTTCTTTTCATTGTACATTTCTTTTTCCAGATTTAAGTTGTTTCCCTCTGGAACTTGTTACATCCATCTTGCTTCTTACCTACATACTGATCTTCCTACAGCTGATGGTACCATGGAAAAATGGCTGATCAAACTTGTAGGGCATCCTGAAAATAGATGTTAAAGCCCTAAAATGCATGTGTTTTTAGACAAATACATCCACAAGCATAGTGAACGCTCTGCTTTTCTTCTGCTGTTTTCTATTAACTTATTCTTTAGAGGAGAAATGAGACTTCACTGGATCTGAAGTGCTTTTCTCATCATTTATTTTTGTCAAGAAACAGATTAAGTACCATGGGGGAGGGAGCCATGGGTCTATTTTTTCAAGATAAATAAAAGTCTATTTTTGTCTGATAAAAACATGTTAAATATAGCTCGCAAAGAAAGGCCGAAGCTCTCTTGGAATACATCTTATTTTATCAAGCACAGTAAGCTTGAGCGAGTGATCAGTGCATTTCCTGCAGATCAGTGCTGTAGGCAATGCTGACAGCACCTCACCTTATTCTAGAAATGTATTTGGAGTTACAGCACCGTCACTGCTATGCTCTTTCCTTCCCCTTCACAGGCAACAAAGGGTTACTGAGCGCTAAACCTAAATCCAAAATGAAAACTAGTCTCAGAGAGTAAATAGCCAGATAGGTGGATAAATGCAAAGCACGACGGTTGCGTTCTTTTAATGCATTACTCTCTTCACTCGGCCTTGTTAAGCTTCCAAGAGAGAGTAGATAAAGTGTGATTGTCATGGATACTCTTACATCCTTCGCGCAGCTGAGCAGCAAATAATGGTTTGCTTCTCCTGAGCACCCCCCCACACCCACACCTTATTTTTTTTTCTGTTGTTCGAGGAATTAATCATTCCATTTTTAATAAAACAACAGCCATTTTAAAGGTGAATAATCGGGGTTCCTTTTATAGTATACGGAAGAAATCTTAGCTAAAGAGCCCTAAGATCCAAAGGAAGCCTTTCAGAGGGGCAGAAATTGTAAATTGAAAAGCAGTTAAGAAAACACATCTTGCCTCCCTGAGAAATAAGTGATCCTCCCCAATGGCTCACTCACAAAGCCCCCAAAATGGAGCAAGCTCTCTCTCCTTCCTTCCGCTCTTACACCCGGCTCACCTCCCAGGGAAGCAAGTTCGGTCAACGTAGAGAGCAAATGCCAAGCAACACACACAGGATTGGAAAGAGGAGCCTGAAACCAACCGTCCGTCTTTGGGCTTTGTTTTCTTATCTGAAATGAATGAGATGTCTCAATTCACTTTTCTCCCTCCTTTCCTGGCTCGCTGCAGGAGAGCCGTGAGCAAGAGGAAGCGGGTGAGTATGTGGGTCCATGTGTGTTGGGGTGCATGAGGGGCTTTCAGAATTCCCTCCTGTTACCCCCATTTCTCTCAGGAATTCTTCACACGGGTCCAGGCTTGTGGATGTTCAACGGCTCCCATCTGAAGCCACTCGCACAAGCAACGCCTCGAACCAGATCCGATCAGAAGAAATCTCCACCTACTCAGCCAGCTCCTCCATGATTAGGAAGCCTGTGCTGTCTTCGCCACATCTGTCATTTTTTAAAAAGCTTCTTCCACTACACCTCCTACTGATATCCTTTTTTCTCTTTTTAGTCTTTACACCTCCAGCAGGACAAAGTTTGTGTTGTTATATTCACAACCACTAGTGGCTGACAGCACAGAGGCAGAGCGCCTTAGAGGGAAGCCAGGCTGGGGTTGGGGGGGTGGAGGGGAAACATGACTTTCCTTCCAGTGACTGCAGGAGACGTGCACACTGGCCTATTCCAAACGCTATTTGTTAAATCTGATCACCCCTGCTCCCAACTCAGCCACTGCTACTTTAACTGGAGAGGGAAATACGAATCGCTAGCCCAAGTCATTCATCAAACAGCAGCGGGATCTGTAGGGGGAGGGCGAGTTAAAGAATCAAGAGCGCACAGATGCCGTATTTTTTCAAAGCATCTCCTGGAAGGATTCGGCGTTTTTAGCCCACTGTCCACCTGTAAGACCTCCCTCTCCTTCCTGAGGGAGGAGCAAAGAGGGCTATCCTCTGCATCTCCGAACACAGACCCTTTCCCCAGGAGCCAGCACAGCCCCTGAGGCGGATGATGCAAAGTTCCCTTGAAATCTCCAGGGGAAGATGCCCGTGAGAGCCGAATCGTCACCGCACACCACGGCCCAGCGTCCAAGAACGCGGGGCCCTAGCCCGCTCCCCACCACATTTCTTCCCCGTCTGTTCCTCAGCACGGCCACACCTCCCTCCTCTCCGCACTGCTACGAGAAGGCGCACCCAGCGCCCGCCAGCAGAGAGGGCTCGGAAGTGTGGCCGTGAGGAAGACCTCAGGATTAGCAGGAGGCAGGATGACCGTGGAGAGGAGCCCAATGGGTGGGGACGCCCGGATCCCCAGCGGGGCTGCTCTAGGGTGGACTCAGCTCTCTGCACCTTAAATCCCCCCAGTCCAGCGTAGCGCTGGGTGTAGCATCCCTCCTTAGCAGCCCTCTCTTCCCCCTGCAGGCTGCACCGGCCGGTAGACACTCTCACGCCCAGGAACACCAGCCCGAGCAATTTTACTCTCCGAGAAGCGCGGACAGCCAGAAAATGTGCAGGCTCGCGCGGCGGCGGCCCAGCGCCCGCCGCGGC
>NW_022900914.1:19918842-19927837 GCF_012274545.1 Fukomys damarensis
CCCTCGGGCGCCCTGGGCGACCGTGCAGGGAACCGGAGCGTCCCCAGCCCCGGCCGCGTAGGGAGCCCCCGGAGCCTCCGGGTCTCCAACGCTGAGAATATTTTTCGATTTCCTTCGGGGCTCTGGGCCCCGCAGTGCGTTGTGGCCACGCGCGCTAGCGCCGCGCTTCCGGACGCCTTGCCCATCGGTTCCACGCACAGACTGGCGCTGCAACTTTTCTTTTGAACCTTTCTCGCCTCATCCACAGATAGAACCCCGACTCCCACTCGCCTACCCGTTTCTCACCTCTGAATTTGTTACTCCAGATATATCTTCCTTCCTCCACATACTACCCCTGTGCTAAAGGAAGCTTTCTTTTAGTAAAGCTATCTGGGGATGAATCAATGATTAAAAAATAATCCTTACTCTGTTTTTCCTACATATCAGATATGCAGGCGTCTACGCTCTCTACTAGACGCTGAACGCACAGAGGGCTATGAGAGCAGGGGATTTCCACAGCCAAGAAGTCTTGTTGATATTTCCCTCAAAGATTGCAGCTCACCTGGGAATAAAGACCAAGAGGCTGCTTAGTGTGAAAGCCGTGCCGCTTTTAAACTGGAGAGGAGTAAAAGCTGAGCATTGAGAGAGTCAGGGAAGACCTAATGCAGCAATCGACGAACCATTCATTGCCCTTTCCAAGAGAAGCTTTATCACTGCCAATACATCACTCCCCCATAATTAATAAAGCAGCGCTGCGGCAGGCCCTTGCTCTCTTGACAACTCATTCATCCTTACAAACCCTTAATGACTTGGCAGGATGAAAGGCTGGACCCACCGTGGAGCTCATAGCTCTCAAACCTGGCTGCTCCTCAGACCTGCCTGGGGACCCACCCTGCAGAATGTGACGCAGACCCCAATTCGGTAGCTCGCAAATGGGGTCCCGGGTTTGCATTTCTGGAGCACCAGTTGATACTGGTGGCCTTTGGTGCTTGCTAAGGTGTGAGCAGTCAGTTGGGAGCTGCTTGGTGGATGGAGTGGGTAAGCAGAGGGAATAGCCACGCAGAAGGCAGAGAGTTTAAGTTTTCAGTGGAGTTCTTTGCTGGTACTTACACTTCGGTTCCGGCAGTCAGAAAAGAGATTCTGACTCCAGGAATTCCAGTCTGACTGCAACAAAACGGGGTGAGGTGGCCAAAGACAGAGAAGATGCCCTCCTCTGCCACCTTGCCGGTGTCTGTACCTCAGATCTGGGAGCTTTAAAAAATCTCTGTGTTTAGGCCACACCCCAGACTGATTAACTCAGAGTCTCTGGAACTAGACCTCATGCATCAGTAATTTGATTTTTTTTTAATGTTCCTTGCTCTATTCCTATGTGCAGTGAAGGTTGGGAAATACTGCTCTAGGCCAGTACTCCTCAAACGTGAATGTAGGGATGAGTCAGCTGGGGGTCTCAATATCTTATTCACTAGACCTTGATGGTTCCGGGGTCTGCATTTCTAACAAATTTACAAGTGCCACTGATGCTGGCTGAATGAGACGAGCTCTTCCACATCTGTCTAGTGGTTATGGACCACAGCTCTCAATGAAGAAACTCCAAGCTGCTTCTTGTCTTGCAAATTTGCAGGAATTCTTCCTTCCTAAGATCATTTTTTTATTTTTCTGAGTCAGATTTTCCTGGGAGCCACTGTCCACACAGGCTCCTTGTGATTTCATTGACTAGTGGCACGTGGGAAGACATAGAAGATCACCACCTATCTCTCCGTTTGAGCGTGACCTCAACCAAAAACCAACTTCCGGGAATGTGAGTGGCAGGTATTTGGCTCAGACTCAATGAAAGGGCCTTGGAGACAAACGAGGCTGTTCTCTAAATGACACAGAGAAAGGACTGTAACCAAAGACTCCAGGCGTAGGAAAATAGAGCAACCTGTAATAAAGGAGACACATGGAAGAGTGAAATAAGTGTGAGTGAACTCTATGACACTGCAATAGATTTTATGGGAAGGGTGTGGCCTGTTTTGCTATTGTAGGCTGCTTAGTAGCAAGATTTTCTTGAAAATGCAAGTATATCTGTGACAAAGGTTACAATGGCTTTGGTCTTTAAATGACTATGTGCCAGTGATGCCCAAAGTTCATTGTGTATTAAGCAAAAGGATGTTAAAGTTACATTCTGGCCCTCCTTATTCCTTCTCTTTCCTAGGGTGAATGAGTAGGTTAATTTGAATTCTTGGGGGAAAACGCTATGTGGTCTCTTCTCTTTATCTGGAATCATTAAAGAGAAGCAGCCTAGTGCCTGGTGATCTGATACTCTTTTTGATTTGGCTCAATTTCTGGACCCCTAATTTTCTTTTTATAGGCTCTTTATAATGGTTGCAGGGCCTGGGGCAAATCAAACCCTTTGCTCCCTTCTAAATGTCATACATGACTGGATTTTTATTGCAAGAATTATCAAAGGCTACGTCACCAGTACAAGGCAACAGGAGACTACAGCTCCAGGTAAGGAAATAATGTGGTCACTGCAGGCTGTGGCTTTGCAGATAAATATTGCACCTGAGCAGGTGATGATGTACACTCCAATTGCTATAGTATTTCTTAATGGTTTTCTCATGTGTCGATTGCTATTCTTTCCTCTGGCCTTGGGTTTTGGAGTCGCCATCCTCCACTGCTATCTTGCCAAAACAGTGTAGCACAACAACTTAGGGATTCCTCAGGAGTATCACTTAGATACATTCTGAAGATGGTTTGGGGTTTTATGAACTATTTCCTAGCAAATATTCAGGAGATCCTTTATTCATTTTCCATCCAAGTATAAATGATGAAAATTTTCTCTGACTTGTTATTCAGCCTACAGTTAGAAATGAAATCATGAATACCAAAAATTGTTTCAAAAATATCTAAAGCTGTATTAAAATACCCTACAGTATTTCACGATAGGGGAAATAAGTACTTTGTTATAGTTCTTTTCATTTTTGACTTTGAATTACCTAGGTAAGAGATACCACAACTGTTTTTTTCCATCACCTGGGCCTTTTAAATGTGCTAATATAATGCTAGTCACACCCTCCCCCTATACACACACCTAATTTTCTACTCTGCCAGCTGTCACCACCCACCTATCTGTTTGCTCACAGAATCAGTCTCATACTCCACATACTGCTTGTTATAGTTGAGACTCAAAATATTCCCCCAAGATAATCATTGTGTTGAAAACTTGGTTGCTTGGTCTTTGGGGAATAATTGGATAATAAGCACTCTACCTTCATATTTTAAGAGCATCATTGGGAGTGGATAGAACTTTAGGAGGTGGGGCTTCAGGGACCTGAGTAAGTTATGGAGCTATGCCTGGTCCTAGGCCTCTTTTCCTCTGATTCTGTCTCTTAGCCTCTTGAGGTAAGCAGCTTTTCCCCTCCATGTGCTGTATGCCACCATGTTCAGCTCTGCTTGTAGTGAAAGAGAAATCCATGGACTGAAACTGTGGACTGAAACCGTGAGCTAAAATAAATCTCTCCTCCTTTAAATTGCTCATGTCAGATATTTTATTACAGCAATGAAAAGCTGATTTACGCAATCGTTTCTACATAAGAGGAAGAAGTCACACTGCTCCCAGCCAGGCCTGTGGAGCACAGTGTAGCCATTTCTCCAATGGACCCTTTATTTTCTCCTGTAGTTTTTCTGTGCTGCCAATTGGATCCAGGGTCCTGTGCTTTAAGATTGACCATGGGGATTCTTTATTGACTTCTAAGTGCTATTTATCCCCTTTCCCAGGATCTTCTTTCTGCAGTTGAACTTTTACTTTTCTGCTTTATTTTGATCAGTTAAACACTACTGATGTACCCCCTCTTGTATGGGTTCTTGTAGCTAACAAAAATCTACAAAGTAAGAATAGCCTTCCAGGTAATTTTGAAGTTACAACCCTCCTCTTCTGTGCTACATTTCTGAGAGGTCACCCACTTCCTCTGAGTCTCCAATTAATTTGTTGTAGTCTTGGGATTGCAGAGACCTACAATTCTACATTTGGCCAACATTTACTCAAGGGTTAGGCTGTATAGAATTCTGATGGCTTTTTCTTTTTTTTTTCACCACTGATCCTTTTTACATAAATGAAATATCAAATTTATATCCCACAAATCTACCAATGGCAGAATCATTATCAAAATAATTAGTGGGTCAGAAAATAACTCTCTGATTCAGAGCCAAACTTGAAAGTCAAAATATGTGGGTTAGAGACCCACAGTTCTCTTCTTGCTTTGGGGTTTTGAGGAAGTTTTTTAAATTCTAGAAGATATTTTTTGTCTGGAAAATCTTGATTATGAAATCCCCCTTCAAGAAGTTGTAAGAAGTTGGTAAGCCTCATTCATGACCATAGTAATTAATCAATGATATTATTATTATTATTAGTGATAGTATAATTATGTAAAACTTATATCCATATATATTGTTAAAACCTAAATAACTAAGCTCTCCATAACCAGGCCATCTCATAAGTGATCATACTTGTGCTATGCTTTTGTTATATAGAGTTCTATACAGTGAGTAATCCAGTAAAATATGCATTTCTGCTTTAGGGAAAGCACTTTGCTTCTCTATAATGAAAAAAGCTGTTAGTATTTTCTGATTTTGTAAACATGGACAGTAATTATGTTTGTTCACAATATTTCTTTCTTTTTTAATGCATGGGTATCAACTTGATCACATATCTTTTAAATATGAGGGTAGGATTTGAAAGAGTCACTTTAAACCCTGTTGCAACTCAGATCCTGTTTGGCAATGTGGATTCAAGGGCTCCCCATCAATAACACCTCAAAATGAGCCCCCTGGGGTGCTCTGTCTTATGATTGAACCACATGGTCCATTTCTGAAGCAATGTCCCAGAGAGGCAGCAACTCAGCTTTTTCAGTAAATCTCTTTTCTAAGGCATTGTCTGTGATGTATAGCTCCCCCACAGCATCTTCAGTTGCTGGCCACTGATGTGAATCTGAGAACTGCCAGTATTTTAGTGGTTAACACATTGCCCAGAAAGTAGCTCTTGAACATTGTTGTGACAAAGATATCTATGGGGGAAACAGACTGAACTTGTGGCTGTCTCAATCTACGATTTTAATCGTGCTGCATGTGCTACAAACGGAAGTACCTGGATAGTGAAAGTGTATGTTCTCCTATCCAAAGATTCAGACTTAGTTTCCTAAAGAATTCTTAGTAATTACAATCATGTTCAGAAACTACATTCTATTACTTGTTTTTTTAATTAGCTCATGTTTGTAGTACATAATGATTACATTCCTTGTGAGGAGTTGCTATATGCATATATATAATCTTAATTCCATTTTTTCATCCCCTTCCCAAACTCTTTTGTTCCCCCTCCATCTTTTGGTCCCCTCCTCTTTTGCAAAAGATCTATCCCTGTTTCTCATTATCATTTGTTTTGCCCTTTAATTTATTTATATTTTGGGTTTCTCATATAAAAGAAATCATACAACATTTAAGCTATGTGTATGATTCATTTCACTTAGCATTATGGTCTCAAGGTGCATCCATTTACTTACAAATGACTCACATTTGTCCTTTATTTACTTTCTTTTAAATATCATCCTGTCTTGTGAAAAGCTTAGCTATGTTTGGATTACTTTCAACATGTCTAAGTGTGTAGATCAAAATAACCGGTAAGTTATTTATGTAGATATTAAAATTATTTGCTTCTTTAACTTACTTTTATATAACAAATTATTAAGAGCTAATTGGAGGAGATACGATTATTTTAATTTTTTAGACTGAGTATGCAAATTATAAAAGGAATTGCTTAATCCTAGCTGTACATATGTATCAAATCATTTGTTTTAAAATTATACTCAAGCCAAGTTCCCCTTACCGTTGGAGATTCTCTTCTTACTGATCAGAGGTCCTATCTGGATCCTGTGTGCATGTGTGTGTGTGTGGGTGTGTGTGTCTGGGTGAGGATGTGGATGTATTGGGGTATTTTTGGTTTTCTTGCTTTTCCATTACATTCTCTAGATACTTCTAAAGTTCAGTCAGGGCAGAAAACCACTGGCCTCAGCCTAAGTAGATATTATGATAAAGACTGGTGAAAAGCTCTCTTATATCCAGGACAATGTATTTTGTATTTTGCTCCATTGGGTATTGATATTTAACATTCTATAAAAATGAAAACTTTTCTTGGATGTTTATAAAAACCTACACATGTTTTAAGGCCTTCTTGAGTCTCTCAAAGGCAGAAGAGGGTGACTTAATTAATTTGACAAAGACACATAAGCAGATTGGAAGAAATGACTAGGAAGTGCAGTCCATAGCAGTTGGGTCTATGTCTGTCATGTTGAGTACTCATTCTACTTCTAGGACCTAGGGCATTTTTTGGAGTATGGTGGATGAAAATTGATAAAACATGTTATCCCCTGAAAGGGGACTGTTGTATGTGGTAAGAAGGTAGATTTTGCTTATAGGGTGAATTCTTTGGCCCTTGTCCACTGAAAAATGTAACTTAACACCAATTACCTCCTTGTAGTTGCAGCATAGGCCCTGGTTAGCAACTGACATAGTCACTGTATCCACACTCACAGTCCTGCCTGGCCACCTGCTCTGTGGTGACAGACAGATTATCTGTGACACTGCAGGAGCCTGAACCACACAGAGATGGCAATCTGACCAGGCCTCAGGCATGAGCCTGTAAACTGACCCTTTGCTACTTATCTCAGGAATTACTTATAAGCTCTCATTTGGCCCCATTTAAAAACAAGTCAGAGAACCTCTTATTTCCTCATTAAGCTCATTAAGTATATACTTTATGATTGTCATGCTTAAATTTTTGAAAATTGATTTTCAAGAATCAAGGAACTCTGAGCTTTCTGATTATGTTCATCCATTCATCACAGAACTCATTTAAGGCAAGAACATTTGGGAAAGAGAAAAATAGAAGACAGGTCTTAGTCATCGTATTAATCCATTTGCTCCTTCCCTTTTTCATGTATACATTCAACAAATATCTTTGAGAAGTTATTCTGGGTCAGGCAGTGTCACCCCAGACACTGAAGAAAGGACAGGGACAACATCAATAAAATTCCTACTCTTTTGAAACTTACATTCTATTAGGACAACAACATTCAGAAAGCAAAATGAACCAATCAACACATTGTAGGGTGGCAGAGAGAAATAAGCAGTATGCTTACTGCTATGAAAGCAGTAAAACAAGGGAAATGAAATAGGGATTTTGGGGAGGAAGTGCTAGTCTAGTTAGCCAGCCCTAGAGGGATGTGAATACTCTAAAATTTCCTATTGGCAACACCATCATTTCAGTTTTGCAGAATTCCAGGCAGGTTAAGTGATAGGCATTTAATTTGATTGTTTGATGATTATTTGCTGTCCTGCACTGAAGCTCTTCTGGAATTGCCACCTCCAAACCACCGGATTTCATTAGGGCTAACAACAGATGCATGGCCACAGAAAGTATACCTTTGTATTCAGGGACCTGTTCATATTATATAAACTTGTCAGTTGTCCCAAACAGACAGAATGCTCTCAGGAGTTGCACATAAAGTTACAGTGCTTCTTCTAAGGTGAAGATGCTATCATAATTCTAAGTGCCCCTTTAGTTTTATTTAATGAATAGCATCTCAGTAATGTACGTGCATGGCCAAGTTTATGTAAATAAGCTCTACAACAAGTGAACCCCTTGCCTCCAACTAACAACATTGGTAAGGGGAGAGGGGACTGTTATATGCATAACCGAGTGTTGGTTCCATGCTCCTTTTCTGGTGATCTGTCAACCCTTCCTTTTCCTTTTTCCTGTATTCTTATTTGAAATTACCCAATTTCACACAGGTTGTGTTTGTTTCTTCCTATTTGTTTTATCAAAAAAACAAACAAACAAACAAAAAAACATACAACTCTGAGTACAGAACTTGCTCAAGGAAAGATAACACCTGGATGGAAAATCATTTAACACCTCAAAGCGCTTACCTAATTCATAATTTATAATCAATATATTAAGAAAGGATGCAAATTAATGGATGATGCCTCATTATAGGGTGAACATATAGTGGAAATTTTGCAGCAGATTTACTGATTGGAGGTTTAAATCATTTAGGCGGTAAATAATGTGACTCCTCCATTCAGAGACATGGTGGTTGAAGCACACACTAGATACCACCACCCATGATCCCGAGGAATTTAGTCTCATAAGTAGAATTATTTTCAAGATTTTGAAGAAGCGAATTCTATGTGGCTTATGAAGGCACATTTTGATGGCATGTTTGAGACATACTAATGTGGAAATGACCAGTGATAAAGAGACTAGAGAAGAGATGATTAAAATTATCTCATAGAGGGCCTACAAAATGACTGTAAACGACAACCCCTTTTTCTGACTTTGGCTCTGTTCTTGGCAGAATTTCTTGCCCTCTAGGACCAGTAGTTTTTAAAAGCACTGTTTTCATTTTGAGGGAGTAATTCTGGATGGTTTCAACTGAAACACATATGATTTCTGTAAGGTTGTGAGTGTGCCGGGAGAAGCACGCACGCCGTGCCGTGGAACTGCCTGCCATGGTGGGTATGGGGGTGCGCGTCTGCCCAGAGGTCGGAGAGTATTTTGTTACTGAGAGGATGAATGGTGGTAATAAAAATCAGACTCCCAGTTGGTTTTATGATGCATTTAAACTTTTTAAAGACAATGTACCCCCTTATCCTCTGCACCTTAAACGCGCTGCCCCCCACTCCCTCTGTCCCCGGTGTGCTGCTGTCCTTTTACAGCAGTTGGAGAATATCTAGTCTTCTTTGTACAACATAGAGCTGAGTTGTAACAGCGGAACAGGTGAAAAGATACCTCACCCGTCCACTAAACTTTTACATCTACTCTGGAGTAAAGCTGAATGGAGCAATGTTTGGTGAAGCATGAACTTTAGATAGAGCCTCTTGCTTCCCCTAGCTATAATTATTTTTACTATTTTGCTATGATTGTAGAGTTATGCAAAATCAGTGGAGGCACTCTGAGTATACATGAAGACCATCACTATAA
>NW_022900914.1:19928005-19932949 GCF_012274545.1 Fukomys damarensis
ATATATATATCCTGTGTGTGTGAATGTATGTGTGTGTGTGATATGCCATATATATAATATAAAGACATTTCATATTACATATATATGGGTATAGTTTTGCTGAATACATTCCTACAGGTTGGGTAGCAGGTCAAAAAGTAGTCAGTTAGTTTAATCTTCTTTGTGTGTTTCTGGCATCTCTTCCGACACATCCTAATCCTTAAGAACAAGGTGACTCTCTTGCTTTACTCTGAGGCCTGGCTTTAGTTTCATCACAGAACAATTTAACTTAATAATGCATAGACTCTTTTGTCCTTTTCCCACCTTCTTTCATCTCACATGATTTAGCAGAAATGCTTCTGAGTTAGAAATTAGGAGATATTTGACAACTGGAAAATTAAAGCTAAATTAAATCATATTTTCTAGATATGATATTACTTTCACTTCTGTGCCTTGTTAGCTGTCTCCTATGTGATTATCAGTAATCAAAACAATTACCAAAATTCCCTGCCATGTTGCTTTTCAGATTACTTGGTGGAAACTTGTTCTTCGATGCCACATCCCTTCCTATTATGCTGTTCCAAATTACTCTCTTAGACTTATGGGTCAAGGAGGATGTTTACAAAAGAAACACTGATAGTTAATGGACCAAGAAAAGCACTGGCGTCAAGTGTGGAAAGGAACCGATGTGTGTCTTAACTTTAAAAGCGTCCTACATTTTCATTCGTTTATGTGAGGATTTCTCCGTATCGCGGCACACAAACAAAACAGTGATGGCCCGTATATCGGCCCCCCTGTTAAGAATTGTGGAGAAAAGTACCCAGTAGTTTCTAGTCTTTGAGATGAAGGAAATAGGTGGCACCAAGAAGTGCTTTGGTGACCGTAAGAAGGAGACAATGACATCTGCTTTCCAGTCTTGGCCTCCAGTCGGCTTCACATCTCTCACTCCCAGGAGAGGTGAAAAACCAATGGGGAGAAACAGGGTTGGGAGGTATCGGAAAGTCACCGTATTTAAAATGATCTGAGCAGTGAGGTCGTAGTGGAGAGATGAGACTGAAGCCGTGGATTGGCGAGGGCTCTACCCAGGACATGAAGTGAATTTTGCACAGGCCACAAATTGGGTGGCTCAATCTATAAGAGAATAACTGCGCATAAGCTCCCCCAATGCTTGGAAGGGACATTAATTCAAAAGTACCTTGGGACAGTCCGGTACTTTGCCCAGCTATCCTGAAGGGACCATGAGGAAGGAGTAACCTGGCCTCAGAGGTGTTCTCTCCCCTGCCTCTCACCACGGGAGTGTAGGGTAAGGCAGTAAACAATATCCCTTTGCTTCCCAAGACTATGGAACAAAAGTTCTCAATTGGGATACTCCTGGAGACCTTGGGGGAGGAAGGATTTGAAAATTTGTGAAATAATTTGTTGTGGGCACAACAATATGGAAGTTGCTGTAGACATTTCCGTTCATTAGGCTGGAGCCAGACATTCAACGCAGTATGTGGGAACAGTTCTATATAAGGATTAATTGTCTTTCATTCCATATAAATTTCAGGTGTTCTGCAGAGCATTTACATAGGTGGAAAAAATCTATCATCCAAGCATATAGCCTCACTCTTATTTTTATATAGAAACTATGGATGTTTTGCATGTGTAAGCTTTCTACTGACTTTTGCAGGAATACACTATTATGTATATTGAAGAAAGATTGTGCTTTGTTTCATTTAGAGTTTAAAAAGAACTCTTCACCATTTTAGAAAATCACTGCTGGCAAGGTTGCCTGTTAGAGTTTAGGGCCATTGCCCTTGGGTAGTTCTGTCTACCTAATAGGACAAGCATCTGGCCACCACATCTAATCTAGTGTGGCCGTGTCTGAGTGTTTATACTATGTGAAAATATTGATTTATTGCAAAAGGTAATAGTTGGAGCATTCTGTAGAATTTTAAATAAGTTATATTATCAATTTTATTACAGAATAATGTGTTCTAGCTTTGTTATAAAAGGGTGTTATGATCTGAATATATCCTCCAAAATGCATGCGTTGGAAACCTAATCTCCAATGAAACAGTGTGGGGAGGTAGGGCCTAATGGGATGTGCTTATATCAAGAGGCCTCCACTCCTACAAGCGATTAATGTCAGCATAAAAGTGCTAAGAGGAATGCATTTGGTCTCTTGTGCTGTTCTGTCATGGAAAGACCTGGGCTTCTCCTTTTTTTGCCCTTCTGTCTTCCACCTTCTCTGCATGAGAATGCAAGAAGGTCCTCACCACATGCCAGGACCTTGATCTTGAACTTCTTAGCCTCCAGAATTGAGGAAATAAGTGTCCGTGCTTTGTTAACTACCTAGTCTCAGATGTTTTGTGGTAGCTGTGCAAAAGGGACTAAGACAAGGAGGAAATTGGCTGAGTGAATTGATAACCTCTCCAAGTCATTATAAATGCAGTCTGCTATTGTGAGAGTAGGGGTTTGGGGAAAATTTGTGAATTAATTGTGAGACTGAAATTTAACAATAAATAGGAATGAGTCAGTTACCAGAATGGGGCTCTTTCAATAACTAAAAGTGCCTAAAGATGTTCAGGACTGATATGCTTTCAAGAGAGTTATTTCAGGAAGGAAGCTCTGCTGGTAACTCCACCAGAGACTGTCACTGGAAAATACCATGGGACTGTAGGCCCCTACAGCTTTGACCTCCAATAAGATGGTCAGCTACCAGTTACATTCCTGCAGAGTATAAAGTTCTGCTACTAATTGCTAGTAAAACTACATCTCTGAGTCTTGCTTTCCTTGCAGATTTAGGATGCTAATAATTTTTCTGCTTCCTTCAATATTATTGTGTGAATCATGGAGTGAAATAAGTGTAAAGTGTTCTGTCATGACAGGAGATACGATCCTGTACTTTTTTGCATCCACAGTACCAAAGCCCATGCTGTGCATGTAATAATACCTAATAATTCATGTTAGTTTGTTGACTGTGCCCTCTTTTCTTCCAGTAGATGCTGACGTTCATGACTTAAGACTCCCATATTTCAAATGGAAGCCAGTCAATGTCTTTATTTACATGTACGATATACTTGAAAAGTCATAATGTGATTACTTAACATCATTAACTCCTCATGAATACCTGAGAACATTAAATATAATAGTGGCTACATATTGGGATTAGTCAATCATATATCCTACAGAAACTGGTATTCTAAAAACAAAATGTGCAGAGAATGGAAGAGAAGCTGCACATAAGTTTTAAAAGGAGGATTAAATTAAGAGTAAAATCCCACCTGGTTCACACCAGGAGGGCAGCTAATTAAAGAATCTGAAGAGAGGACTGGAGCAATTCCAGAAGGCTGGCTGGCGGCTAAGTTGCTTAGAGCACAGGGCTTGTCATGTACCCTAGGCATCTGTCTGACCTCAAGGAAGGTTGTTCAGCTTCTGTTTATATTCACAGATTCTACCATTAACCCCAAATTTTCTATGTGGGAAATGCAATCCTTTTGCATAGAGTTCAGATTGTGCTGGGGCATTGTTACAAATCAAATCCCATTCCTAAAGGAAGGGGAAAGATTTTCCCTGTGGAGTATCACACTACCCCACAGAACCCTCAGCAGCACTACCTTCCCAAAGGTCCACATCCTCGACTCTGATAGGGAGAGGGGCTTAATTTAATTAATGGGGTTAAATACAGACAGAGAGAGGACAAAGGTCTAAACTTAATCATTCGCTGCTCTAATTATCTTTCTCTCAACTAAAAGCCTTGGTGGCTGCTGTTGTCTCCTTTGATGGTTGTTCTGTGGAATAATGATTTGCTGGCTTTTCCTCTTTTTAAAGACTTTCTCCCTCCTTAGTTAAAGGTCATATCGTCTGTCTTTCCATTTGATATTCACATAAAAATCATAGTGCCTATCTCGCTATTCCCTTCAGAACTCTACGTACTTTAATTAAATTTCAATTAATTTCCTTTTTTCCCAAAGAAAACAATAGAGGCCTTCGGTCAGGCTTTACATTTATTAGTATATTCACCATCTTTATCTAGTAAATGAATGATATGTATTGAATTTTATGGTTATTTTCTTTTTCATCTTCACAAAGAAATTTTTGACAACATAATTGGAATAATGAATTTTTCCATATGTGATCATAAGACTTGGCGTAAGACAGATTTATCCACTATAAATTATTAGTATAACTTTAAGCAAATTACTTCAGCTTCCTGCATTTCAGGTTGCATATCTGTTAAATGGGAGTATTGGACAGATTTTGATCTCTTTCCCTCATTAAAACATAGATATATAATAGTATAAAATCTCAATCTACTGTACAAATAGAAAGCTTTATTAGATGTGGTATACATAAGTTATTTTTTATTTTGAAAAATATGTAAACCAAGTTTTCATGCACCCAATTCATATTTTTCCAGAGAAAGTCATTTTCAGTTGTTAAGTGTGGGTTTAGTGTGTTGAAATAAACTGTACCATAGTCACAAAAAGAAAACATCTCAATGCTTACTCTTCTGGATTCAAATCTTATTTTTAACATATTGTACTATATAAGCAAGTGATATGCATTGTTAGCAGCTGTTTGTATTCCTGGTAATTCTCTTATCATGTACAATGTATAATCACTCTTTTTCTTTAGAAGCATAATTTTGTGATAATACAAACCTTAGTAGCATTTGCTTTTTCAAAAATAATTGCTATTTAGTGTTGTTTACATAAATTATAGACTATTATTGCCTTTCAGAAAATATACTCTTTTTTTAATCCATGTAGTTTATTCTAATCAGCAATCCTCAGAATATTTTAATTATAAAAACTTTTAATATATTCTTACATTATTCTTAACATTGCTCATTACGTTGAAGTAAGTGCCTTCTAAAACCAAGAATTGTTAGATTAGCACAATTTCATATTTGTAAATTCCCTTTAATTAAAAGTGACTTCCCCTTTTTACATTTTTATATTTTCTGTGTGTACAAGT
>NW_022900914.1:19932981-19998501 GCF_012274545.1 Fukomys damarensis
TATAAAATTAGTATATAGTAATAAGAGTATATGGTGTATATATAGAGAGCATATAGAGTATATATACTTTATATAGAGTATATAGTATATCATATACAATATTTATAGCATATAGTATATTATAAGCTATATAGTGTATAGCAATGTGTTTTTATATAGTATATCTATATACTATATCTGTAGCATATAGTATGTCATAGGCTATATAGTATACAGTAATGTATTATATATACTATATATTATACAACATATACTATAAATACAGTACATATAATATACAGTGTAATATATGTAGTGCTATATATATATATAAACACAGTAATAAGTGTTTAAAGATGTATTTTACCATAGTAAATTTTGGATATATACAAGGTGGAGGGAATTGTGGAATAAACCGTATCTTGTGTCTAAGCAGTTGTCTAATTGTGGTCTATTTGGTTGCATCTAGATTTCCCACCCATCTGAACTATTTTCAATCAAATACTGCATATTATTTCACCAGTACATACTTCACCACATTCTTACTTCTAAAAGAAGACTATGTGTCAAAACTGCAACAGTATTGTCACACTCAGAACTTCACAATAATTCTTCAATTCCATTGCATATTTCTAACCATCTCATTAACAATATATCTACAAATGGTTTAAGGCAACAATGATCCAAATGATAATAAATCATATTAAATATATTAAATGTATTTTTATAATGCATATACACAGTATTTATTTATAAACTTCCTTTCTGCCTTTTTCCTTTGCAATTTAATATCTGTAAACACTACTTTTTGTTGTTGTTGTTGTGCCACCTTTTATACATTCTGAACCTCTGTGACTGCAGTCCCTTGGACTGTTTCAGTGGATTTTCCATCCCTTGTCTTTTCTATAAACTTTAATGCTTATCACCATGACAATGTCATAGTGTTGTTTATGTGTCGTATCTTCTAGTGTGTCATATAAAATAGTATATAAGGTCTGTATGCCCCCTTTTCATGTTTAAAAAACTGTCAGTGTGTTCAGTCATTGTCAGCGTAGTTTATTTATTATAAAGTTTCCCACCAAATGTTTTCATCAGCCATTAATCATTTTTTTCCTATCTTTGTTATTTCATTGGATATATCAAAATGTTAATGTTCTAAAACTGTCACTATTTTACCATTTATTTAGCTGAAATTCTTAAAAGAACTTTCTCTCAACTGTCTGTTAACCCTGAAGTTAAATTCGAACTGAGTTTTACCACTTTCTATAAAGCCTACTTATGTATATTCTTTCCCATTTATCCTCACTGTAATTAATCCACAATATATGTATATTTTTCCCTTTGGGAACAGCATTTAAAATCACTGTTGTTCTGTTAAAGCCCAAGATTTGTAGAGACTTAAAAATTTCCCATTTTTCACAATAATTTTTCTGGAGGTCAACCTGGCTGACTTTATACAATTCTTGATGTACCTATCCTTAGGATAATTTTTTTTGTTGTGGGTACAGGGGATCGAACTTGGGACCTTGCACTTGCAAAGCAAGCAGTAGATCCACTGAGCTAAATCCCTGGCCCTCCTTAGGATAAATTTAATTAAAGTAACTTATTGGGTACTGTACTTGAAGGAAATAGTTGAAGAATATACACAAATACACAGAAGTTCAAAAAAGCATTGTTTATATTGGCACAAGATTATTGCAAACAATCTAAATGTCTAATGATACACTAAAACATTATGATAGCAATGTTTACCCATTAAAAATGAGATCATAAATCCACACTGACAAGAGAGTGATGCAGAGATCATCATAGATCTATACTGACATGAACATATATGTTGTATTAGGGGCAAGTTATACAAGATCATAAATAGTTGGATCTTACATTTGTTAAAAATAGCTTCATATGTATAGATAGAAAAATATATACAGAAAAGCTTCTGAAAGACTATCCTTTCAAATGCAACCTATATTTATCATCTTTTGAATGGTGGCATTTGAATAATTTTCTGTTGCTTTTACTAGTACATAAATGTTTTCACAATTAATAAAAATAAAAACAAATTTAATTTACATTGCATGATTAAGACGTATTCTTGCTAATACTTTAAGTGCAAACAAACCAATGAGATAAATGATTTTCAATTTGGAACTGAAGAAGATCCCTGTGCATTGTCATTTATAGCTAACACATGTTTACCCTTCCCTTAAGATGTCATGGCTCAGACTGCAAGAAGTTAAGTGGTTTTGCTCTTACTGTGAGATCCAGAGTCCAACTTTTAAAATGTGATGGCGGACTTTCTGCTTATCACCTGTGAGACCTGGCAGTGGGCTGCTGAAAGCTTTCCGTGGAGGGCTATTTCTCAGATGGAAAGCTCTCCAGGTTAGCATCCTGTGGTGCGTGGACACTCTGTACATGGTGTTCTATGTAATCTTCAGAACTATCCTCTGACATAAGTATAAATAACTTTATTCACAGATGAGAGTAAAGCTCATAGGCTCCTGAACAGGGACATGGATCCCAATTCTTTATTCCCTTCTTTGCCTGTTTGACTACTGCATTGCATATAACCCATCTTCACTTCTTTCTACCTTGCAAGCCCTGAGAAGCCTTAACTACAGAGACTATCATATTTAATTCTCTGTCACCACATTTCTGTTGGGATTGATTACCTTACCAGTCAGTGTCTGAACTCTCGTGGCATTAGTGCAATTCAATGCCTATGAAACAGGGATATGCTACTCCCTCCCCTCCCTGTGTACTGATGAGATCGGGTGCACTCAGGGTGATGTGTCCGTAGACCCTCCCTGTATAGGGAGACAGTAACAAATTGTAAGCTAAACCCACAGAATTGCTTTTGCTGCCTAAAAATAATGTTGCACCATCAGTCATACAGGGGAAGCACACCGTTCATTAAAATAAGAAGGCACTGACCTCAGGCATGTGTCTGGAAATACCCTATTCACACAGCCCCAGGCAATAAAGTTGACAGGAAATCTGAAATGATTACTGCAATTGCAATGAACTGAAACAATTTTTTTTTAAAGTGTAAGTAGTAAAAATATCACCTAACTTTAGCAAGATAGGGCAAGTTTCATTTTTTAATCAAAACCTAAGCCAGAACTTCTACATGTATTACGCTAACAAATCTTAAAAATAAAAAAAAAAATTTAAGTGTGCATTCTGTTTAATGTGCCATTTGATAGATGAAAATGGCAGAGCATGAAGCATATTGGGATAGAGAATTCTTTCCTTGTGAGAAAGTTGTAGACTGCCATTCACTGGGAACCAGGAAAATGCCAAACATGGGGCATGGAAACAGAAAAATGGACATGGTATAGAAAGACTAAGTGGTATTACAGGAAAACTTCTGACTTCCATATGGTGAAGAAATGTCCATTTTGCATGTCAATCCTGCAGCAAACTTTCACTGGCATATTGTGAAGTAAAAACATATAAGAGATTGAATTGGTAGGGTGAGTTAAGCCTGACAACATTTATAATTCTAATTACCCCTTTAATCTCTATGAGCTTCATAAAATTGCTCCTTTAATAAAAATGGAAAAGAGGCATTCCATCTTATTTACTCCACAGAGTTAGAGAGATTACATGAGAACACACACAAGGAAGCATTTTGTGAAACATAAACTTTGTACTAATATAAAGCTGAAATTTAGAATTATTTGCCAATTACACATCTCTATATGTTGTCACCCAACACTCATCTGGGCTGTTTCATAATGTATAAGCTTCTAACAAATGTGTTTTAAATGCCTCCTATGAGCTGTGCTTGTCTCAAATGCTGCTGATATAGCAGCAAACACAATAAAATTTCCTGCACTTGTAGAGTTTGCATATTAAATCAGTGGCCACTACTGGATTTGTGAAGATACTGATTCATCTAATTCACCCTACTATGTGTACTTCCTATGTGTCAAGAACTATTATGAAATACAATATTCAGAATATTTGCTGTTGTGGAGTTTATGAATTAGAAAAGCAGCGAGGAGTTTGCCAAGTTTAAGAGGAGCTGTGATACAGCACAGTTTGAGTAAAATAATGTATAAAGCAGACACATAATGCAAACGTGAGAGTCGGACAGGTAACTGAAGTTAGTATCGCTCACATCAGAAGGCAGATCACGGGATGAAAGTGGTGGGCAAATTTCCCCTTCTACTCTGCATTTCAGAGTGTAGTGTACCTGGATGGGTGTGCCCTTGGGAAAGAGACTTATGACACAAAGGATGGAGAAATCATAGCACATGACAAATAACAAAAGAACTAAAGGTAATCAACCTGGAAGACTAAAGATTTAATGAAAATTACCTAATTCTAAATAAATTAAATTTCTCTGATATGATATCAGATAGCAGACTTCAATTAGTGGCCAAGTATAAACCTTCATAAAAACCTCATTTCCTGCTAGTTTTACTTCTTCTGGGAATATCCTGTTCTCACTAACATCTCTTCATCTCCATCCCAACACTCCTTTTCCCTCTCCCTGCTTTATTTTTCTCCAAAGCACATAACACTTTCTGTCAAATCTATTTTTTACTTATCGTTTCTTAGTCTGCCCTTCCCCAAAATAATATGCCATTTGGAGACAAAGATTTTAAATGTTTCATTCCTTGCCATATTTCAAATTCCTAGAAGAATTTCTGGCCCATAAATATTTGTTGAATAAATGAACTAGAGTCATCCAGAATATGAAATGTTTTTTTTGCATAGAGTGTTTTTTTTTATCATGGACAACCAAAGATGGTGTATTTTTTTACTACTCTGTTAATGCAGTGAGCAAACAGCAGAATTAAATGGACTTGAGGTTTTTGTTTGTTTGTTTTTCTGATGAAAATATCCAGATATTTATCAGCCTATGTGGGAACTCACTACCTCAAGCCTGGTTATGCAATTCTGAAAATTTGAAGTTCATTCTGATATTCTGAAGAATACATTAGGTTGCTTGGTTTAATATCAACTGATATTCAAAATAAATGTAGATTTAGTATTATAATCAAAAATATCATTTCACATGTCATCATCCTACTGCAAATGTAAAAATAATTTCCATGATCTAGGATATATCATTTAAGATATTTTTCTGCTGCAATCCTTTCTATAGTGCAAACAATGAGAATAGATTCTCATAGACTGTTTTCGTTGACTTCTACTGCACCCTGTCAGAACAGTTATCCTTATGAATAGGATTTTAAATGTGGTGTACTGGCTGGGGAAATAGTGTCACTAGGAGATAATATACTTGACAACTAACAGATTGGCTTTTCTATAATTATTAATCTTTATAACATTCAGTCTTTGTTTTCTTTGTTGAGGCATATATTTAAACTACATAAGGAAGCCTTATTATATGCTTAGTGGTAAGCATACCAGAAGGGGAAATTTACTCTTGGATGAAAACATGCATGATTTTTCAAAAAAGGAAACTGACTCAATGGTAAGATTAAATTTATGATTCTGTCTGTAGTTCCTAAGGTTTTAAGAATGTTTCCCAGTTTTCTTCCAGAGTTTCAGGTAGCATTATGATACCAATCTTATTAATGTTTATGATAGCTAATGTTACTAAATTAGTGATAAAAGTAGCTAACATTTACTAAATGTGCCTAGCACTGTATGAATACTTTGCAAAGGTGGACTTATTTAATCTTTTTACCAGCCCTTTGATTTAGATTCTAATAGCATCTATATTTTAGAGTTAAAGGAACTGGAACAAAGAAGGGTTGAATAATTTGATTCAGGAGCCTGTGTTCATGGCTACAATACTAGCCTTGAAGTTTTTATGGATTTCTGTTCTCAAAGATCTATTTTACTTTACATATAAATAAATTGGAAAAAAGTGTCTGAGACTATACATTTTTGTTGAAAGAGACATAATGGATACAAAAATAAATCATGATTATCTTGAAATCCATATATGTAACTTAAAGCAATCAAGGTCAGGGTGTCTTTATTGTCTTTAATTTATAAAGTATGCATTTAGGAATATATTTGTTGATAGTTTAACATCTCAAACAGCAGTTCTCAAACTTTGTGGACCTTCTACCATTAAAAATTACTTAGAACACATAAGAAATTTTTTTCTTATGCAAATAATATCTATAGATACTTATTGTAGATGTAAGTATATATAGATACTTATTAGAAAGGAAAACTAAAAAATTACTAGTTATTTGTTCATGTAAAAATAGCAGTAATATATGTCTATGTATTAATTCCTCATGATGAATGTGTTTAATGTATATTCCAATATATGATAATGAAAATATAAAATAATATGTTAATATAAATAATGTATTTTTGCAAAAATTACTACTTTTCAGGGCTGAATGGTATAGTATGTGCTTAGCAAATGTGAGACCCTGGGTTAAATTTATAGCACTAAAAAACAAATCAATAAAAGACAAAACTACATTTTCCTAAGTAAAAATAGTGAGAAGAATGGTCTTATTTTCCATAATTTCCAAACACTTAGGTTAGTAGAAGAGAGATCCTCATATCTGCTTCTCCTTTTAACCTGCTGAAATATCACAAAACATGTGGCCTCTAGAAAACTCCAGACATACTTGGAGAAAATGAGGATGAACAATGCAAGTAAGACTGTTGTCATGTGGTCACCTAGACATCATGGTCTCTGAAAAGTCTTCAGCATTCTCAGGGGTCACCTGATCACACTTTTGAGAAGTGTTCTTATAGAATGATGGCATAACAATGAAAACCATCCGACCTCAGGGCTTCCTATAGATTATTATGTAAGGTTTGGCTTCTTCTATTTTCAATTGCCACCCCCCCCAAAAAAAAACCCTTAACTTTCTGTGATGTCTCACACATTTTAAAGGATTTAAGGGAATTTACTTGTTAGAAGTCACTTTCTATTCAAAGATAATAGCCTTAACATATTTCCTGACTTCTTGTCTCTTGAAGAGCTTGTGTTTTGGTAAAAGGCATGGAAATAAAGAAGACAAATTGAAAATATCATTCATAAGTCAATTAGAATATTTTTGAGGCTAGACTTTTTAATGCAAAACTTCAGCACCTCTTTCGGGAACTCTAACATTTTTCTATTCACATGTTTATCATATTATGCAATTTTCAATAAACTATATTAAATTAACTTCCTTGGAGAGGAGCTTATAATATTCTGGACTCAAGGCCTACAACAGTGAACTGTCTCAGTTTCACAGAGTCACTTTTTGTTGTTGTCCAGACTTCATTACTTGACTGCATTTGCAAAGAGGCTGAATTCTTGAACCTGCTAAAACCAATGCACTCATTTAAGAATGCAAAGATAAAAGTCTTAGCCGCATGAAGCTTGCCTTTGCTGGTGAAGACAAAAACAAAGTTAAATGTTAGATAGTAATAATTCTGTTTTTTAAAAAGAAGTTAAGCAAGCTACTGAGAGAGAAAGTACCCAAAAGGGAATTTGGGTAAGATGTTCACTGAAAGTCCCACTTTCAATAGGTGACAAGAAGGTGATATCTAATCAGACATTTGAATAAAATATGTGGAGTCCATTTATGGGGCAAGAGTCCTCTGGTGGGGAGGCCACAGAAAATGTTATTGCTTGAAGTGAGAGGAAAACTGATTTATTTGAATTAAGCAAATAGCAGAAACACTTATTTTTGGAGCTGACAGAGCAGTAGAGACTAGAAAATGAATGTGTGTAACATTTCAAGGCCAGATCTTATAGGACCTCAAGATGTCCCTGAGGGCTTCTTACAAGAGAGAAAGAGCACAGAAGCTGTTGGAAGGTCATTATAGGAGTGTCCTGTTTAAAGGTCATTCCAAGTAAATAGGGGTGTGGCTTGAGGTAGGATGGAAGCAGGGAACCCGGTGGGGGGATATCTACTGTTGGAGTCCGACTGTGGGGAAGAGTGATATTTTTTTAAAACACAGCTAGCAGGAGAGTTTGCTGGGAAGTAAGTCCACAGAGAGGTGGGTGGGGCAGATTTCTGTTCTGGACCGTGCATCGCTGTGGATTGTCAATGCCAATGAAAGAACATGAGTGAGTCTTCAGACCCTAGTGTGTGCAGGGAAGTGGAGCTGGAGTTGGACTGTGTAATTAATGCATGCTATACTGCAGGAGCTGTCAGGAGAGTCCACAGAGAGCTGAAGAAAAGCAGAAGTTAGAGATGAAGTTTAAGTGATGCTTTCAGTATCTGTTGGTTCTGGCTCGATTCACATGGGTCAGCCTGGAGGCCTTATATCCTAGTGGGAAACTAATGGAATATAAAAGAAATGACAGCACAGGAAATGGCTTTGATAATAGACTACAAAGGAACAGTTGTCACACCCCAAGAGTGCTTTACACACCCCTGCTGCTGTCCTCTGGAGTAAGGATCAAGGCAAACTTGGGAAAGCAGAGAGGACTCTTAAGTCACAGGAACTTAGAAGAAATAATACAGATCCGGTGGATTTTCAGAGCTCTGGCTCGAGGAAAGAAATGGAAAGACAGAGGAAAAGTAGATGCTCAATTTACCCAAGAATGCTTCTTCTCCCTTATTTTTACCTTATTCATTTTTAATTTCAATCTTTGTGTAAACCAACATTTACTGCAGTCCTGTTATCTAGGTCTGTAGAGAGAGGCAGATGAAATCTTTGCCTTTTCGAATTTTCCAGCTTGGCATGAGAATAACAGTAAACACAAGCAAATGAAGGCTATTTCTTCGGTTTAGATGTTGTAGGAGAAATGAGGAGAATTAAGAAGGGCTTTTGATGGCCAATCTGAGTCTTAAATTTTCTGAATCTTAAAATTCCATCAGAAATTTTCTAGAAAAGTGTTCTGTATGAGGCAGTGAAAAGGCAAAACCATAAGGCATGACCAGCCAGGACGGACCAAAAATTTGGAATGTTTAGAATGTTAAATGTATATGGAAAAGTGATGGGAAATAACACTTGAAAAACAAGGGACTGTATATGCTATCCCAATACAAATTTGAGGTTATAACTGAGGAGTTGAAACATGAAAACAAAAAACTCAAGGGCTGGGGATTCCTACCATGAATTGCGGGTTTTGCACATGATACTTTTCAGTCTCAGACTTATTTACATGCAATTTGGCGTGCAACAGGGTGACCCCAGCAGCTCTTATAACAGCTTTCGGAGTTTGAGTATGGAATGAAACCTCTTTACCATCCTCAGATGAAACGACTGCTATTCTTTTAGCAAAGTTTATTAACCATCTTTCACATAAAAGGACCTTCAGGTCTCTTCTAAATCCACAGATGAAAATCTCCAAAATGTGGGAAGAACGCTTGGAGGCTGGCACCATATTATTTTTTTCTGATGGTATGATATTAAGAGGAGGGGAGTATCTTATGATGGGAAATGTACATTCCTTCTCTCTTCAAGGACGCCCAGTGAGATAGAAGATAGGCCATGCTCTTTGGACTTCTGACTATCTAGGAAAAATAATTATTCATTTCAGATTTTCTAATATGGACAACTTCCACTAGTCTGTCTTGTTCACTTGCTTATTTATACCATCATATCTAATTTCTACCATGCATTTTTGAAGGAGTGAATCAGTAAACTAATGAATAAAGAGTAGTCTATTTTTTCTGACATTTTTGGTCTTGAATATATGGCTATGATTGTTCGATGGGTATATTTTTCCTGTAGTAAACATAGCATCGGTCATGAGAATGTTGCACATTAATTGCAACATTAAATATTTTAAAACATTTATTTTCTCTGTAAGTAAGAGCAGAAAGCCCATTAAATAATGAATTTTTTTGTTTAACATGATCTATTTTAGTTCATTTTTAAGAAGCTGAGCTACTGTGGCTTCTGAAAAAAAATTATGTTTCCGTTCTTTTACAAGAGAACCCTTCATAATGTTGTAGTCTTAGAAAAAGAGCGGAGGTTTATAGATCTCTGTTCTTGAGTAAATCGATTCAATCTTCTCTAATTCTGGTTGTTTATCTGTAAAACAATACACCTGTTCTGTCACTCCTGACCTATTTTTTGCCCTACATTATTAAAAAGAAGATACTTTCTTGCCTCTAAAGTATTTTTTAATGGTCCTTCAACTTTTTAGATACCACATAACTGCAAAAGAAAGGAAGAAAAGGTTCGGTTGGCATGGAAAGTTTTCCTTCCTCTCACTGAGGATAAGCTCCAGCACATTTCTCTCTCTCTGTACACTTAAACCACATGAGTAATTTGCCCTTGAGATGAACTGCTGATTTTTAATAAAGATGTGTTAGTGTGTGTGCTACATGTGTGTGGGTGTGTTCATGTGCCTCTGTGTGCAGGTTCATGCATGTGCGTGTGTGCATGTGTGTGCGTCTGTGTATGTGTGTGGGGGAATATTTATTTGGTCAAGGTGGACACTAACTGCAAAGCCCTCAGGTAGTAGATTCCAGAGGCCTTAAAAATGCACACTAAATACCATTTCTGAGTTCGCATATCTTGGGTAGTTTCTATAACTGTTGGTGATTCAGTACTCCTCGGGAGATATCTGGACTTCAGCTCAGGCAAAGACCAGATGACCACAATGTATTGACAGTTACTTAGAAAAAGGTGGCACTGTTATTCTCCTCCGCCTTATTTGGCCATGGGGGTTTTGGCATCAAATTGTGAACACTGGGTGATATGGTTACTGGGGAGTTGTTTAATGTTTTCTCCTTTTCTCTATTCACTAATTTCTTTGTTCTGCTTTTAATATTTAGCTGTGTCTTGGCTGAAACTGGTACACACCCTTTTCACTGCCAGTTTTCCTGATCAATCTCTGCACATGCATACACACTCACAGACCCACAAAGTTTATTATCATATTTCTGAAAAGCAAAACAAAGAAAAACTACCTAGTCAAGATAGTTCCACCGGCCATGGTGAGGACAATTATTATTTGAGCCGTAATTAACAAAGTTACCAGGCTGAACCAAGTGATTTTCTGCTCTGTTTACATATTGCTGAGGCTAAACTCAATATGACATTTACACATCTAAAAATCTCAACAAATTGCAATTTGCAGACATCTTTGTGTCTATTGATCCAAACATTAAAAACTAAAGCAACATGAGCTAACCAAATGCGTGTTTAACACTTTTCTTTTTTTTTTTTGAGACAGGGTCTCACTATGTAGTTGAGACTGACCTGGAACTCACTATTTAGTCCAGGCTGGTCTCAAACTCACAGCGATCCTCCTGCCTCAGTCTCCTGAGTGCTGTGATTACAGGCGTGCGCCACCACGCCTGGCCAACACTTTATAATTTTGAACATTAAATGTATCAGATAATTCTGCAGTGAAAGTTTTTCATCGCAAAACTCTCATAACATTTACTTCACTCTCCCACCTGAAGAATCAGTCTGTTGAGTTTCAGAGGATCTCAGAAAATAGCAAGTTTTTAATATAGTCTGTATATCTTGATGAAGATATGAAATATTTTTATATTTTCTGAAGAAAAGCAATATCAACTTCCCTGGATGTTGTGTTTTATTGTTTGCCAACTAACTTTAAACTTCTGGAAATTGTACCAACTTTACCAATTCAGACCAGTAATTCAGAATGTGCAAACATTTACACGTGGCTATTGTTGTATAAACAGTGAAAATACTATCGGACTGAAGTTTTGGAGTCCTTTGGGTGGAATTCATTTCTAAATAAATATCTTTTTTAACAACTGTTCAAAAGCTGTCAGAATTTGTACCTTTTTGTATGTGATTTTAACTCATACATTTAAAGTAACTTTATGCAGTATTTTTGCATAAATCAAAAGGAATTAATTGTTTCAGTAGAGCTGGAACTCTAAATTTGTATTATACAATTTATCTTCTGATCATCATCTTCTCAGGCTCAGGAAAATAATAGATGTTCTTTAAACTTAATAGCAATTTTTCCGTTGCCAATCTGGCTGGATACCACTTTGCCAAGATACTGTTATTTGGATGACTTATTGTTAAGTATTTCATATATCCTACAGAGGAAGAATCAGGCGTTTGTTGTCTGAGTTAGAGAAAATGTTTTGGGGGCAGTAGGCAAGCTTTTCAAGTTCCTATATCTGACTTTATTTTTACTTGGGAAAAATAACTACTAAAGTGTTATAATGAATGTTTCTGTCTCAGCTTTGGCCATAAGATTCTTTGATAGCATAACACTTCTCGATTTGTGGATGAAATTTCAAAACTCAGTATTGGGTGAAAATCCCAAGTTTATCTAACATCTGTTGCACTATCCGTTTCTTTACAGTGGTTCATCTGGTAGTCAGACAACCACTTACTTTAGTTCTCCCTCCATGAGCTGGTAGTTAAAGTACCAGGGCAATTTTTTCCTGATGCCGTAATCTGTTAATACAACTATGAAAACTGACTGAGACCCTTGGATAAAGTTTCCACAGTGACTTGAAAAAACATGAGAAAAAATTTGTAGGATAAAACTTTTATCATTTATCTCTTTATTTCTCAAGTGAGATTCTTATTTTCTCCAGTGCCAGAAAGAAGTCACAAAATATTTGGAACAGAAACAAGAGTCCTCATGAAACATCAAAAGAGGAAGCGAGGCTTTGTTTCTTCCCCAAATGTGAACTACTTTTTGCCGCCAAAGGTTAGGCTTCCTCCTATCTGGGCCCCTCCAAAGTTCCTAAATTGAAATCCTACTACAAGAAGTGATGGTATTTGGAGATGAAGTGTTTGTGAATTAATTAAGTCTTGAGAGCTTAGGCCTCATGAATGGGAACTATGTGCCCTAAAAAGGTCTTAGATGGCCCATAATCCCTTTCACCATAGAGGACACGGTGGAAGGCACTATCAGTGAATCAGAAGGCACGCACTCCCTAGATACTGAATCTTCTTACACCTTGACCTTCAACAATCAGTTTTAAAACCGTGAGCAATATCTATCTTTGTGCATAAGTCATTTAAATCATGGTACAGTATTTTGGTGTAGTAGCTTGAACAAACTGAAACTGTCTCCTAAGCTGTCTTAGATGAAAGAGATTGAGTGTATCACTTAAATCCTCACCACTGAGCCATGTTGGGAAGAAATCGGTTTAAGGATATAATATTTTAGGTTCTACTGGGTGTGTTACTACTACAGAAAACATGTCTTTTCCAAGTCCATATTTTTCCAGGATTGAATGAGATGACTAATAGGCTACAAGATGAAGGCCACAATGTTGGACAGACAATTGCTGAGTCCCTGTTACACTTGAGACCAGTTGCCACTGAATTATAAATACCATCTAATTTTACATCTGAAAGAGATTCGTTAGTGTCCATAGCTGTACTAATGTTAAAACACAAATGGTTTTAAAAATCACAACTTTTAATCATAGTGGTATCCTTTCATATAGGAGGGGAGAGGTGTACATTTTTTTACTGTTAGATATAACTTTATGAAGCATCATTCATATTAATCAGAAGGAAACAAATTTTCTTTGTGTACATATGTCATAATTACACATTCACTTTAATATTTTAAATAATATATGTTACCTTGGGTGAGATGGCTGTAAAAAATGAGGATAATCAATTGGTTCTCATGTACTTCATACATATCTTTTTAAGGTTCAAACACCGAATATCATCTCAGACATAATGCTGTTAAGCGGCATAGTACCAGAAAAGACAAAATAGAAATTGAGTTCAGCCTCACCTGGGTTTCAATCCCTGCCATGACTTATTTGTGTGATTTTATGTAAAATAACTTAGTCTGTCTGAGCTTTAGTCTTCTTGTTTAGGCTAACTCTCTTGCAGGATTCTTGTAAAAGTTGAGCTAAATTTCTAGACCTTCTCTCAGGCTATCCAGGGAAAAGAAATGGCCAAGAACTGTAGATGCCTCTTATCTCTCCATAGGAACCACAGCTTGATTTAGGCTGGTAAAATTCATACTACCGAGAATTAACATAATCTTTACCTTTACATTCATGGGTAGGAGAAGGAAATGCAATAATATGCCTATCCTTGAAAATACTGCAAAACTAATGGTTTATAAGTCTTAATCCTTTCAGCAAAACTGCTTGTACTCGCTGAAAAGTGAAATCCCAATTCTTCTTGTCTCTAGGGTCTTCTACTTTTAAAAAATTTTATTAGTATATGTTGACAATATATACTGAATCTGCTTATTTTCAGGTTTTGGTAAATAAACATCTTAATTCTTTTCACTTTCTCTTTCTTTTCCATTTCCCCATCTCTCCTTCCAATCTCTCCCCATTCCTAATCCCCTTCCCTATTCCCAAATTCAGATCATCGCTAGCCCTGAGATAATCATTTAAAAGGAGGTTAGGTTTCTAAATCCTGAAAAGATTTTTGTTTGGTAGTTTCTGAATGAGAATTGTATAGTTTCTAATGGGAAGTTCATTGTTGACTATAGATATGCAATGTTCCTCTGTTTTTCCTCAAGTATCTTTGAGAAGGGGCCTCTTGCCAGACAGAGCACTACTGCCTTAAAAGATGCCTACTCAACTGTTCACCCCATACAAGGAATTTAGAGCCCCTGATTCAGTGTAGAGCTGGCAGGGGAGGCCTTTGTAGGGAATAAAACTTACACATTTTGGGTCCTATGTCAAGAAAACAGATTTAAAGTCTTACATCCTCCAGTATATGACTACATGAAAATTTTGCTAAAGGTTCTGCTAGGGCCTGAGAAGCAAACCATGTGAAGGAGGCCCTTGAAGTGTAAGCTTAATTAGCGTCACGGTACAACCACTTCTGAGTACCATCCACACAATGCTAGCAATTACTTCTGTTTCATGAGATGAAGAAATGGATGGACAGAGATTCAGTACTAAGCAACTTTCCAGGGATCACCTACCTATTAAGTGGAAGAGCTGAGAATTGAATCCAGGCTGTTTGTCTCTAGTGCCTTTGATTTTTTTTTAAAACATGACAACATAATGCTTCTTATAGATATTTTCTGTTTTCTAAAGTCCGTAGAGCTAAAAATGCCTTTCCCTACTTCCATTGCAGGCCTTATACTTTATGATGCATAATGGACACAGTATCTACCCCAAGGCAATAAATTATAAGATTTACTGATTAGTTGAATACTTTTTAAGGAGGTCATGCTATTACAGATCCACTACGTTTGTTCTCTGAACATAATATTTTCTAGTTATTTTTTTATCCCTCTTCAGAGCCCTGCTCAGATGTTGCTTACTTAAGGAAACTTCCCTTGACTACACTGACAAGACTGTGTTCCCTGTTATGCCCTATGTTTCTAAGAATAATGCTCACCATAACGCTAATGAATCCAAGTTATAAATTGAGTTGAATGTCTAGCTCTGAAATCATGTGGACTCACCAAGGGCGGAGAGGCTCACTGTGATGTTCCTAGCACTGGGCACAATGCCCTGGCCAAAATGGGAGTGCCTAGCAAGTGGGATAACCCAGGTAAAGGACTCAGTACATGAATTAATGCAACCAACCATAACTGAACATATATTTTCGGTGCTTTGAACAGGGTAAATGTTCTAATAGCCATTATTTGATTTACATCTATTGTTTTTTAGTCCAAACTACTATTGTGTTTCATCGGAAGTTGACAAATTCACGCACTAAACCCGTCAAGAATAATTCTTTACTTATTCAGCATGTGTTATTACCTGTTATATCAGAAGCTGAATTTATCGTCTGAATATTTTGTCCCTTCGGTAACCCGCTACCTGCTAGCTAATCAGATAACTCTACATTATTTGGAATGGATGTGCCCTTAAAAATGTTATAGCACACAATTTTAGAAAAAAAAAGGATTTATTTTAGCAACACATGGGCAAATAAGTTATCTGGAACTACTTAAAGCATTTCAGTTAGCCTAAAGGCATTTGTTTCTTTGTGAGGAAGCACAATCAGTTTTTGGGTCCCTCACATTATTAGAAGCTTCTTGTCCTGAATTCCTTCATATTCTCAAGTCCCTTTGGGTGCTGGCACTGCCTTGTGAGTAAGAGCCTCAACCGTTATAACATGGATCTATCTATATTGAAAGGGAACTCTTAGCACCTTCTCCAGTGAATTTAAACATTCACGCTTCCTTCACATGTTCCTCGTCGAAGTTCTTATCAAATATTTTGTTTTCCTTATCACTCATGTCTTCTTAACTATTTTAAAGTGTGGTACCCAAAGTGGAGCGTATTGTTCCTCTGATGACTGATTTAATTCTCTCAGTGGAAAAAGAATCTTTGCCTTATATTATCTTCATAAAGATCCCAGGTTTCAATATTAACTCACTGGCAGTTTGTTCCAAGATTGCACAGCATGATAAAAGCAGTATTTCTGTTAATTAGACTGTTCTTGCTGCTATAGAAAAAAAATGAATACCTCAATAATTGGCTGAAGAGAAGTTATATTTTGTCAGCTCATTTCCCTTCAAAAATGTCAGTGATAATGAAACAATTAACCGTGCTTTGGATTGATTGAAGCATCTCTTCTACCTTCTCCACTCTGAAAGTCTGGTGATACAAATAATTATTTACACTAAAAGTTTATAAACAAATAATCAACAATTTTCTGTTGGAAAAATATGTTCGTGATACAAACGAAATAAGAGGCTGCTTCAATCTGACTATCAAAGATGTTAGAACCTATTCCCAGATATCTCCTAGCCTAGATGCTTAATTTAATTTACCCTTGTTCATTTTCTTTCAATTTGTATTTAACAATTTTAACATCTTAGATTCCTAATGTATATAGAGATACATTATCTAGAGAGGGCAGTTGAAATGAATATTTTCTTGCTCTCTTTCTCTTGTTCAATTAAATAGAGTCTAGTTTGAGCTCCTTTATAAAATTATTGTCTCAGGGCTCTAAGTCACCTTTAAAAATATTACTGTTATAAGCAACATATAAAGCATTACTGTCACCAGAGCTTTGGAGAAGATAAGTGAACACATTGACACAACAGGCAGAGGAAAAAACTTTAATTCCTACTCAAAAGCAGAACCAGCAGGTCATCTGAGAAACTTCCTTAAAAATAAGCAAAACTGCCACCTCGCACTACTTGAATGTTTACTCTGATTCCAAGGAGAGGGGAGCAGGAGTAAAAGAAGCCAGTTGCTGTACTTGCTGACTCAGACTGGTTTTCCCACTCCTACTGAGGGGGGCATAGCAGGGCTGTGTAATTGAAAGAGCTTAGTCATCGGCCATGGCAATGAAATAGACACTCGTGCTTAAGCACTTTTTCATGGTCCAGTAACTAAATTGTTAATGGACAGATAACACTATCTTAATCTCTGATAGGACTTTCCTGGAAAAAACAATACAACCAGTCCCAGGGAAGGACGATTTAAAAATAATAATAATAAATGAAGTAAAAAAGTTTAAAGCCAGCTGCCTACATTATCTGGCTGGGTTTAACATTAACTTTCACTTAGGAACAAGTATTTCAATACAAGTGCTTCTTTTAGAAGCGAGAGCAATTGAAGGGGTGAATGAACACAACACTGAAGGCTTTTGTCTGTGTGTGAAAAATGAAATGCCAAGCAGGACTTTGTCACTACCACCAGGGGGACACCTTCTGTGGCCATAAAAAAAGTAGACTGAAGGAACCGGGAGGGCTCTCTCAAGTTTTCCCTGAGGGAGCTGCTGAAGGACTATAAATGCCAGGGATTTGCCCTGAGATGAAATGTAGGGGATTTGGGTCCATTAATATACCCCAGCCTTGGTCCTTACCATCTCACAAGCACAGGCGGGTCCTCCTGAACATGATTTCGAAGCCGCTCACTGTCAAGATTCTTTTTCTTTTTTAAATCTGTTCAGCACATGGAGAGAGTGAGCGTGTTCCCTTTTAACTGTCAAAGGGGAAGTCTCCCATGACTGTATTCTTTTGAACAAAACCAAATGTTTTTTTTGTTTTGTTTTGTTTTGTTTTTAAAGAAAAGTAAACAAAGAGGCGGCGGAGCAAAAGTAAAGCAAACATTCTTGTACCACAAAGTCATGGGTCTCTTAATTTATATTTTCTTTCTTCCCACCCAAAATCATCTTTAGCTTTAAAGGTTACTTAAGTTCTTGGGATCTTTCCTTAAATCAGTTGAATATTGTGTACAATTTGATGTATTAACTTCTCTGGGATTTTTCCAAACTGTGCTTTGAAATTTTTAATATCTCCACAGAGTATCAATTCATCAGATTTCATTAAGAAGAGAGGGAGCTTACAAAGTGCTTTGGGACTGAGACTTTCATCTGCAGTGAGGGTAACTGGGATGCTGTTAGGCGCCAGCCCTGGGCGAAAGCAATGGAAAAGGTGGTGGAAGTTGCAAGCAGAAGGATCTATCCTGTGTCCCACAAGATAAGTGACAAAAAATATTCTACTGCCCACAAGTGGCATGGTTTGAGTGTTACTCTGTGAAAGGAACAGTACGAAGGGCTTTACAAACATCTCCTGCACATCTCCTGCAAGTGTTGCATTAACTTTAGAAGATTATCAGAGTTTCCATTTGACATAGGCCACTGAGGATTAAAGAACAATAGACACTTGTCAAAGATGACACTTTGTTGATGATTTATAATAGCAGCATGAATAAAAAAATCTTGTCTGTTTCCTCAGTTTCACTATCTGGAAGACAAAGGTGGAATCGACCTCAAATTTTTCTGTGCTTCAGTGGCCCTGTAAATCCAAAAGTATATAGGCAAAAGCATTTGTACTAAGGTGAATATGACATATCAACCAGGGGCAGATTGGGAAAAGGACTCCTTACAAAGGCAGAGGAGAGCTAGAGAAGTTCTTCCCAGGACCAGGTTCTGTGCCTTTGATGAACTTAAAATATCTCTTCTCACTTTTCTAACATTCAGCATGACTCCTTGAAGATACCAGATCAGCCATTTCTACGAGGGTGGAAAGAGGACCTTGGCATACTGCTGAAAGGGGAAGTCGTGTGAGTATTCAGTTTCACTTTTGGATGTCTGGTATTATTATAAGTAGTAGTAGTACTGGGGATTGAACTCGGGTCCCTGTGCTGGGGAGGCAGGCACCAGAGCCATGAGCTATATCCCTGGTCCTAACTGTGGGATTAAAACCCTTCAGCTGGAGGAAAGAGGAGAGAAGAGAGCTTAAAGGCAAAAGAACACACAACCTCACTCCTTTCATTTGGTACACAATTTCATTCTTCAGTTCAAGGCTTCAGCTGGATCAAGAACACTAAATAGCTCTTTACAATATTCATCAGAGTTAGTCTTCCAATATGGGAAAGGAGCAGAAAGATGGTTCACCAAATTCTCCCATAGAGACAGTTTTAAAACTGTAGCCAGAAAACAGTTTTCTAAAGCCTGAATGAGCCAACTTATTGCTATCTATTATAAAGCCACCCTCAGATTTTTTAGCACAAGGTATAGTGAGGGAGATCATTTAACCTGATATGATGATACACTTCTATAATTTTTACATGTGGTTGTTAATTTGTGTTAAATATAAAAAAGTGCTTTCCCCTCCTCTGTCTGGAAGCACTCATAAGAATTTTGATGGCATCAAATATGTATAAGATTTTCTCCCACCAAGAAATTGGTAAAATTGCATGGATATTTTATTTATATTCAAGGAAAACATGCACCATCTAAATGGCATCAATCACTTAGAATATGCAATCACATATTTATGAGGGCAGATGTAATGTACTTGGCTTTAAAATATGTGGCACACTAGAAGTCATGGAGAGATAGGTTTCTATTATTGTTTTAACCTTTGATTATTGTTATAAATTCTAAACTGAAACTTTACTTTTTCAGAAAATAATAAGCATAGATTAATATTGATGTGATGTTTTCAGATCATTTATTACTAATTTTAAATGCTCTAATTGCATTTTTCGTAAATATTCCATTCCTATATGGAATGCATGTCATGCTCATATATGTATACATATATATGTATATGTATGTATTAATTTACTCAAGACTGATTAGAATCTACTTGGTATCTACTATTCCAACAAGTTTTGAAAGAGCAAAGATGGACATTCTTTAGGTTCTTAATGAATCTTATATAAATTTAAAATTCCATGGACATTCTGAAAATGCAAAGCTATATATGAGGGGGTAATATTTTAAGATTATTTCTAGGGAGTTTGAAGGAGTAGTGGACTCACAACTATTTTGATAGTTAGATATGTCTAAGAATACAACTAAAATAAAAGACTTCTGATGTCAGATTGGCAAAGATATTGAACACAAGATATTAATGGCATTAGAGAGTATAAGAAAAAGTATGAACCCTTAGGGTGACTAATATCTAATTAGAACATATGGGCAAAATATTGGTCATACTATACTAAGTACAGAATTTTATTATCTACCAGTTGGGAATCATAAATAATTGGTAAACAATCTTTTCTCAAATCTCAACTTGAAAACCATTTACTATCATTCACTGTACCTCTTACTGCATTTATATTTTTAGAAAATAAAATGTGAAAAACAAGTATAATAGAGGTTCTCCATATGTAAAGATACCATTACATAATTCTATCTGTGTTTTTCCATGTGCAAATTTAACAGCTGTGAATCCTTTAGGAAGTCATCAAATTCCAGCTCTTTGTAGTCAGATACTTAGGTCCAGAAAATATGCATTTACCAAGATCACAGAACTTGAAAGTTGGAAAACAGGACAAGACCCCAGTTCTCCCTCCATCACAATTCAGCAGCCTTTCTGCTATTATTTACTTCCAGAGACAAATAGTAGCCGTGTTCATCTCTGTCCCTTTCCAAACATTATTGCAGCTTTGAAAAATTTAAGGTCTCCGTGGTTCATCCCAGTCTACCTAAATGTATGTGACTATGCACCTACTCTCTCTTGCAGGACTCTGCGATCATTACAGATACATACTGGATTCTTTCAGCCCCATTTCAATAACAGAACCTTGACAGGTCTGATGGTTGCACTGCTATTTGGTGATTCATCCATCTAACTCATATTTTTTTCTTGCTACCTGGACATTTTTGTCCTCAATCCTACGTAGCTTTTCTGAAAAACCATTTGAGGGCAACCAGTAAAAATAAGCTCTGATTTCTGAAGCAGAATCACAAGCATAAGAACTTGCTTTTGGGATGAAATAAGCTGTACATATTTCAGGCATAAACAGATCTAGGGACTTTAATTTCGTCTTTGCGTGATGATGTTCAGAAAAATTCGTGGCACTCATTGCTGAAGGTGACTTGTCTTTCTCATTGACAGAACGGGAATCTAAAGTGTTTCTTCCTGTTTGTCAACACTAGTTATATATTTAAGAATCCGAGAGCAGCTCTTGTCATATATCATTTTATAGACTTTCTCATCCACTATCTTGTTTTTTTCACAAATCCTCAAAACCAATGAAATATGCATTATTAATTTACAGTAAAAATGAAGCTAAAATTGAAGTGAAAACTCATATTACTGGAAATTAAAATTTAGTACTAGATATGTCAAGACTGAGCCTCATCATAAGCATTAGTAATTAATAAAATTTAAAGCTATGTCTCAGGTGATGTATAACTTTATGTTTATTGGTGTGATTGCTTTAGTGTTCATAATAATAATGGCTGCCATTTTTAATAATGTTTATCTGAATGAAAACACTTTGTGGAAAGACTATAGTTTTAGAGTCAGGGGAAATGTACATTCAAATTCTAGCTTATCTGCTTACATTGTGGTAGCTCAACAAATGAAGCAATAATCATAATTGTTACAATCATTCTCTCCGTGTGTAGTAGTACAGTGGATTATAGGAACATTATACCCTATATTAAATATGTAGGTGGAAAGAGAAGGATCCGAACTCAGGATAAACTTTTAAAGAATGTTTTTCTGACCCAATTATACCCTCTTTATTTTTATCAGATGATAATGACTAGGAATATTTATGTAAAGTTAAGCAATATTCACAACAAAGAGTGGGTATAGGAACAAATCACAAATATATCTATTAGTTGAAAAATCAACAAGTACAACGAGAACCTACTACAAAGACTACTAGTCCGTCTCATAGAACTTTTGGCCATGAATGTTTTAACAATAAGGCCAGCTTAGAGCTCAAGAAGTCCACCCCTTTCATCCCATGGATCCTATGGCAAAGGGGAAGCAGAAATCTGGAGAATATCAACAATTTGCTGACTGCTTGGCTTCACAGAACTGGAACTTCTAGTTAGAACTTCAAACTTTGAGTGTGGTAATTCTACTATTATTTTTTCGGAGTGAAAATAGACTCCATAGAGACGTCTCTTCTATTTTTTTTGGTACCAGGGATCAATCTTGGGGCCTTGAGCTCCCACAGGTACATCTTTATTGATAGGGTTAGCCTGTATCATAAAGGACTATCAATAATTCAGTTGTTGGAGGCCAGGAATTACTTGGTTCTCAAGCAGTAACTTAGTCATTTAAATAAAGCAGCTCCTGTCTCTGCTACAGTTGAAGAGTGGGTTATGAGGTAACCACAACTTACTCACTATTGTTGCCTTCTCATTGGCAGGAAATATTGGCACTAATGAATGGGAGAACATAAAGCCCCAAATCAGACTTTAGATGCTATCTAATCACATGGCTTCGGCACCTATGGGGTCTCCACACTGTTCAACAAAACCAGATAATTCAATTAGGTTTACTTGGCACATCTGCTCATGTACACGGGCAAACTGGAAACAAGTTTCCAGATCTAAATGGGTTCACTACTCAAGAGGAGTCTCAGGTTGTATGATTAAAAGCTGACTGTGAAAATATTACCCAAAAGAATTTCAGAATATCTGAAGAGAAGCAATATCACTGCATAACAAGTATTTAGGTAGTTGAATCGAGATCTAAGTAATATCACTAAAAATATTAATAGATGCTTCTTACCACCCACCACAGTATACTGATTTTGCCCTTGACAACTACACAAACCAATGCTTAATTTTAAAGTTATTCTCAGAATATTTGCAAATATTAAAATATTAAAGTAATTAAAAAGAGGATTATTCATTTAAAAGTAGAATATTTCAATTATGCTTCTGTTTCTGTGCATCCTCTTATTCTGAGGCTAGGGAAATAGATAACGTTCAAGATTGTTAAATTTGTAAGACATGAAAACCAACAGCATTTTAATATGTGAATAAATAATACTTCACAAATTCGTTTATAATTTAGTTAGGTGGACTTTAAAATGAAAAAAGCAGAACTCAAAATTAGCTTAATAGCATGAAGCTGAATGAAGAAGAGATAGATCACTTGTTTGGGGCATGTAAAAGACAAAAGAAAAATCATAACTCCTAAGCATCTATTTTCTTCTGAGTAATCAGTGAATTAAACCAGAAAGAGCGCTAGATGAATAGTAAAGATGATGAGTGTAATTTTGACTGTTTTGAATTTGAGTCAGTGGGCTCTGCAGAAATGAGGTAAATAAATAGTTGTATACATCAGATACTTGGTGGATAGAAAATGTTAATAAGGGGATATGAGGTTTGAAGGTAGAAATTGTGATAAAATGCTTTGCTTTCAAACTTCTTCAGATGTTTGTATATGCAAATTAGAGCTCAACGTATAAACCTTTTAAGAGAGAGCCTTAAATCATTCAGTCCATGAGAAACTCTGGAGATTGCAATAAGCAACATAAGATGGCAAGTAATCAAAATAGCTAGTAGAGAGGATTTTGAATGTTCTCAGTATAAAGAAACAATGTTTGATCTGATAGATATGCCAGCTACTCTGATATGCTCATTATACATTGCATACATGTATTAAACTACCTCATTATACTCCATAATTACTGCAAGCAGTGATCAAAATGTATAGTGAATGTTTAAATCTAAAAAAAAAAAATTACAAAAGACACATTGCCGTTAATGCCACTCAAAATACTCATCCTCCAATTGATCACACTTGTTCCATCACTCTTGCCATATTCTGAAGCATTTCAGAAAGTCTTCTTTTGTGAATGGTTTTATGAGTTGTGATTAGAAATATGGTGAATGCTGCGGCCAAGAGCCATCCAACAAAAAAGCAGGCTCATAAAAATATTATAATGTGTCCTCTTTCACCTTACTCAACAAATATAACACTGTATGACTTTTGGCTCTCCTCCAAAGTCAAAATGCCCATGAAAGGTAAATATTTTGAATCAGTTCAGGACTCTCAGGCAGCCATGACAATGCAACTAAAGATACTCATGAAAGCGACTTCCAGAACTGCTTCAGAAAGTGGCCAGAACAATGAGAAAAGTGTTTGAAACAAGAATATACGGTAATGATATTGTGTCTTTTAATGTAAAAAAATTTTAGAATTTAAATATTCACTGTATATTTTGATCACACCGCCTATATACAATAATGTGTTCACAAACAGTTTTTAAAAATTGGAAATAAGCAAGTACATGTTTAATGTTTAGAGTCCAGTCATCCTAACTTCATAGAATATAGGTATCTAAACTCAGTTGTATAATTGTACAGGATACTGAAAAATGACTTGTGAATTTCACCATGGTATTTGACATAACTACACGAAACACTTCACACCAAATAGAGACATGTAGCCTAAAGGATAATTCAGTTAGGAAAAGTAATAATGTGCTCAATATTGCTGACTCTAGGTGGAGAGTGAGCTGTGTGCTGCAAGTCTCTGTATTTGGCTTTGTCCAAATACTATGGCAGAATATAAGATAAAAACAGAAACACCATTTTTACTACTTTTATGATCGGTGTCAAAATTGAAGTCTGAGAAAAGGCCAGATAACCTTTAGTATTGAAAAATATCTTAATAGATGAAATTAAATAGGGGTAGGTATAAATATCCTGCACTTGAAACTCTTAAAATTGCCTGAAAAGTACTTTTTAGCTTCACTGTGTCTTTCAATTTTCTCACTATACAATTGAAATAAATAATAAAATAGAAACTAGGGGCATCTTCAAAGTAGAACTTTCAGATCTTAACCTATGCAGAGATTCACTTAGAAGTAATAAGACTAATAAAATAGGACCACAGAGTTTGAGAGAAGCTAAACAACTGCTGACCTTCAGAAACTTCAAAGGGTGAAGAATAGAAGAGTCACTTATAATAGATTTTAAGGACTAGAACTAGTGGTAGTAGATAATAAACAAACAAACAAATAAAACAATCTCAGTTAATATCTGTAAAGCTTTTGTCCATAGTGGAGTGGGTAGTGACATTGACATTGGAGCCAAATTTGTCTAATTCTTCTTCTAATTGGTTGTTTGGTCTTTGACAGGTTAATTCAACCTCTCGTTGTCTCATTTTGCTACTCTAAAAATAGAGATAATCACATATCTCATGGCCAGTGTCAGGATTTTATGACCTAGTACATGTAAAACATGCTTGTAAAGGTGCCTGGTTCATATGGATTGCTTTAAGTGCTTACTTTCATTGTTATTAGTACTTTCAGGAGAGTAGACCTCAGTGCCCCTCCTCATCTCCACCCACCAAGAGAAATAAATAAAGCACCTATTGAAAATTTACTGATTATTTGTAAGTCAGTATCTGCATATTGGTGACATGTTCAAGTTTTCTGATGGCAGGATTTACAAGCACAAATTTCATCAGTGTTTATGAGGCAGCTGTCTACAAGCAGCTTTCGTCCTATTACTGCGGGCAGTCTTCTACTTGGTTATCCTTCTTGAGTTCATATTTTTGCCTTCATACTTTAGATTTTGGCACACATTTCTGGCTTCTACATCAATGGCCACTTCACAATTTGTCTGTGACCCATTGTATTTAACTCTGATCTCAGAGCTTGCTGGTGAAGAAGACAAGGAACCAAGAAATTCTTACTTCTTAACTTCTTCAGATGAAAACTAAAGTCTATAAAACCATAAGCATGAAGAAAATATTAAATTGTAATGGATTATGAGAAAAGGCTTCTTTTTTGGACCAAGGTCAGGGACATCTGAAAATTTACTAGCAGTTGAATCAGTGTGACATAGTTTATGAATTGTGATTTGTATCATCAAATTTTACACTGTCTTATTATTTCTTATTGATGAGACAAAATACTCAAATCCCAAAGTTAAAGGAGGAAAAGTTTATTTCAGTTCATAGTTAATAGGGATTTCATTCCATAAATGTCTGGCTTTAAGGCAGAGTAGTATGCAGAGGGGCATCACAGAGGAGAAATAGTTCATGGCAGGCAGAAGGCAACAAAAGCAGCAAGCAGCAAGCAACAAGCAGCAACAATAGCAGCCCTCTTTCTGTCCTTTTAATTCTATCTAGGCTACCCACCTTTAAGGTGAGTAGTACTCATATCCAGAGTGGGCCAACTTTAGTCCTAGCATTGCACCTTGAGTCAATCTCAGCATCATATCTTTAATCCCAGTATCACATACTCCAGATCCAGCCACCTCCAAAAAGCTCCACCTATGACTGCTTGAGGTTTTCGGGGGGAGACATCTAGACACAAACCATAACAAGAGAAGAGGGTTCACTACTGTGACTGTACCTTACCATGTGGTTCAGGTGCCATTTGAAATGGCTTATAGGAAGAGTTTGAATAGGTTTGGAGATGCTGGCTGAAGTAGTAAGCCTGGAATGCCTTAGGCTGTACTTGATGGGAGATTCTCTTCAGAACTCAGAAGACCAGAATGCCGACAGAAATGCTGCCAATAAAGACCAGGCTCCAGAGGCTTCTGCTAGGAAGAAGGACTGCTTTCTCTGTTGGACTCCAGATGGTGTGTGATATACCTTGGCAGAAAGTTTGTCTGCATTTGGCCTATGTCCAGAGACTTTTCCTGAGACTGAGATTAAAGGTGGATGACTAATTAATCTTGCAGAAGAAATTTCAAGACAATGTAAAGTTGAGGTCATGGCATGGGTACTCTTAGAGTCTTTTAGCCAGATTTCTGTTGAGAATCAAGAGAAAAGAGCCTAACAAAGTAATTTAAAGTGTTATGAGTTTGGCCAGAAAGGAAGCATTAGTAAAACTGTGAATTGCAAAGATATAGCAGGTGTTTGGTTGCTAAGAAAGAATAGGTAATGGAAAAGATGGCCTGAGGCCATCCCAAGAAGGAGTAGGACTCCAGCCTTTACATCTTCAAGATTACAAAGGTGAAAGAATTTGCTTTGAGAAGAGACTTTGAGAGCACCATGTTTCAGAATGGCATGGCAGCTTCGAGAATTTGTTCCTCTGGATGGGGTTCAGAGTGCTCAGAGATCCAGGTACTCGACTCCTACAGACAAGAGAGGAGGAAGTCCAGCTACTATTCCAGCTGGTGACAGACCTTTGAAGAAAAATGTGAAGAATGACCAAAGCTGGCCCAAGAGAGAGGCCACAGGAACTACAACTGTCTATAGTACCACAGGGGTGGAGTCACTGAAGACCTTTGGAGTTTGCATCTTGCCATAGATTGCCTCAGATGTTGGACTTGGAACTACAAGACTTAATGTTTGCCCTGCTGAATTCTGTGCTTGCCTTGGTTCCATTCTTTTCTATCCCTGTATTTCTATCTTTTGGAATGGTATTGTCTGTCTTATATCATCATATATTGGAAGTGTTTAACTCTCATTTATACAGACACTTAGAGCTAAAAGTTTGCCTTAAATCAGAGGAAACTGGTTGTGGCCTTTTCAGCCATGCTGACACTGTTCAGACTTTGGAAATGGACTAAGAGACCATTGCATAAAGGGATGTGTATGAGTCTTTGGGGGTTCAGGGGAAAATATTATAGCTTATGTGTAGATATCACCCCAAAGTCTCATGTGATCATAAATGGAGCTTTTTGGAGGTGGGTGTGTGATGTGATTGAAGATGTGATGCTGAGATTGATTCATGCGACAATGCTAGGACTTAGGATGCCCCACCCTGGAGCATAAGTACTATTTATCCTGGGAATAAGTACTACTTATCCTAAGGGCGGGTAGCCTAGATAGAATATAAAGGACAGAAAGAGGGCTGCTGTTGGCACTGCTTGTTGCTTGCTGCTTTTGTTGCCTTCTGCAAGAAGGGACAGAAAAAGGATTCCTGCTGGTTGCTGGTTGCTTTTCTTTTGCTATTTCATTGCTTTGCTACCTTCTGCCTGCCATGAACTGTTTCTCCTCTGTGATACCCCTCTGCCATGCCCCTCTTTCTTTAAACCAGTCAATTATGATTTGAAACTTCTACAAAGTGTGAGCTAAAATAATCCTTTCACTCTTTAACTTTGGAAGTTGAGTATTTTGTATCAGCAATGAGAAAAGTAACTAAGATATATACTTTGAATTTATAGTATGCAATCTTTATTTGTTAATTAAATAGTTTTAAAAATTTGTTTTCTATCCAGGAATTTAACCAATGAGTTACCTACCCAGCAATTTAAGCAATAATTATAGATAAGATATTGGAATCATATTTATCACCTAGTCTACTTTATTGCTGCCCTAGATCTTTCTCATATTAAGTTCCAAGGAAGACTGTAATCACAAGATATTAATTAGTTTTTTAAAATTAAAATATTTGAACAAATGAATGTGAGAAACACTAAATTACAATAAACATTACTAAGATATTCCCAAGGTTCACTAGTTGGTTAAAAAGTTCCAGCAATTCATTCAGTAAAGAATAAATTTACCTGAGTCATTTCTAGTTTATTCGTTCATAAATTATTTTTAGATTGACCCATTAGAATTTTTTCAATCTTATATTTGGTGGAAGAGCTTGAGGTTATTAATATTAGCTGCCTTTCTTTTAACACCTACTCACTACTCATTTTTTCTTGAAATCAGCTCTTTAATCAGGATGATCATATGTCCCAGTTTACTTGGGCCATTTCCATTTCACTGATATTAACCCACTGTATTAGTAGTAGCACTCCTTGTGCTCTTCAAACTTTGTTCTGATGAGCAATTTCACAGATACTCAACCTGTAAAGTTTATCACCAGCTTTTTCAATTCTTTTGTCTTCTTGTAGTACCATCTGCCCACTGCAGACAAAAAGAACCTTCAGAATTGGAAATTAGAACCTTCTATTTCTTATCCCACCATCCTCCAGTTGCTTCTTAGCATTGACATAATGAAGTCCCAGATAAAGTCTTCTAAATGTTTGGGCCTCAAACACCTAATGGATTAGCTGCTGGCTACATCTCTGATGTGATGTTGTTTCCACTCTCCTATCTTTTATCCTTACTGAACACCTTACTGTTTCTAGAACACATCATGTATGTATTTACTTCAAGACCTTTGTATTTCATCTTTTGTACATTATCTAGAGATCTTCTGCCCAGTTGTTCACATGATTTATTTCCTTACTTCTTTTAGTTGCTGCTCAGATTTCACTTCCTCTGATCACCTAATCTATAAATGATTTATTTCTTCTATACGTCTCTGTCTCCCTATTTAACATTACTTTTAATTTGGCCTGTATATTGTTTGAGTTATATCTCTTTTCGACTATTCTCAGTTCTTCCACATAAATTAGTAAAATAGCTAAAACTAACTGCCCATACTTGATCTCTTTAGAAGACTGGCATTTCAGTGGTGTTGCCAATTTTCATATAGTATCTGCCTTACTTCTAGATACTTTGCTTGGCAAGTGCTTTCTTGCGTCATATGGGGTCTATTGACGAATATGGATGCAATCTGCCTACTTCACTTTGTCAGTTCTTCCACATAAATTAGTAAAATAGCTAAAACTAACTGCCCATACTTGATCTCTTTAGAAGACTGGCATTTCAGTGGTGTTGCCAATTTTCATATAGTATCTGCCTTACTTCTAGATACTTTGCTTGGCAAGTGCTTTCTTGCGTCATATGGGGTCTATTGACGAATATGGATGCAATCTGCCTACTTCACTTTGGGAAATGGAGCTGTAATCGAATCAGAGACACTTAGCAACAGAGCACCTCCTAGAAGTCATCCATTATAGTCAGATAAGACATCTGCCAAGGAAACATTGTTTATGTCAAGTGCTTCAGCAGATGATGAGGCATCTATTTGAGTTTGCCTCATCATGCCCTTCTGGTAGTTGTCTTTCACTATTTAGTAGGCATCTCAATCCCTAGCCCATCTCTTCTACTACACTGGTGAGATCTGAACAAATCTTAATAGTAAGGATACACCAGCTGGGCATGGTAGCCCACACCTGCAAGCCCACCACTCAGTAGGCTGAGGCAAAAGGACTGCCACAAGTTCAATGCCAGTGTAGGCTACATAGTAAGTTCAAGGTCAATTTAAAGCACATAGCAAGACTTTGTCTCAAAAAACAAAACAAAACAAGCAAACAACAATATCAACAACAACAATAACAAAACCAAATATATATCTTTTCCTTTTGGGTGCAAAGAATGGCCCACCTTTCAAATAATTATATAAATGAGGGACCAAATATCAAATACACTTCTGCCTTTCTAGGTTGCTTCACCCTAAAGCAAAATGTTATTCTGAAGTACTAAAATTGTCTTCATCATCTCTAACCCTCACTCTGTTATCACTCCCTGAATAATGTCTTTCTTCTCCATATCTGCCACCCAACAACATTCTTGTTTGTGTTATAAATATGAATAGACAGTGAAATAAAGTCAGTATGATTTTTAGAATGAATCCCAGGGGCTGGAGGTGTAGCTCAGTGTTTGAGTGCTTGCCTTGGATGCACAAGGCCTCAGGTACCACCCCCTGCTCCACAAAATAAATAAATAAGAAAAGAGAAAAGAAATCCCACCTCACTGAATTACAGCCATTTAAAAACTTGCTTTTAAAAATTCCATGTAGCTCCTCTTCTCTTTCAACATCTCACTCATCTAACCCAGCACTATAATTTTGGCCGGACTTTCACCTTCCCTCCCAATCTTCTGAGTTATTGTCTTTACCAACCTCTTCTGCAACCTTTGTCTTAGAGTTTTATTAATCAGTTCTTTGAGCGTAAGGACTATGTCTTAGCCATCACTTCATACTCCAAAGTACAGTATTTGGAACATAGTAGATGTTGAATAAATGTGTGCTGAATAAATAACAATTATTTATTAAATAGTTAAATACCCAAGAATTAAATGTAATAAATGTTTTATCTCATTGCTTCCTACACTAAGAATAATACAGCATTAAAAAATTCTTTTCTGTATTCACTTAGCACAGGTGTCGAAATTTATTAATGTCATTTGATTTTGAATAATAAATATGTTACTTAGAATGGATAAAGAATATAATTTATTCACTTGATCATTTATCAAATGCTTATGATCTAGTTTATATTAGAAAATAGTAGTGTATTTCAAAATTAAGGGTGACATCACAAGTCTGGTCACATTCCTAGTTGGAAGCCATCCCAGCCCTCTCATGGCCTCCCATCCCCCTGCCACAGATTTGAGAACAAAGCGGCATCTTCTTAAGAAGATATACGATATATTCTCTTTATTCCCTCTCCAGGCTTGTTCCTGACCACCACTGTAGTGGCAGGTCCCTATCACATCTCTAAAAACTCCAGCAATAGAAAACATCAGTACAGACCATCCTAGTGATTCCACTCCAGGGAAAATGCAGGGAGTTTCTGAGTGTTAATAATAGCTCGACTTCTTGGTCTAGTTCCTGGATATATAGGCACAGGGATGAATTCAATGTTTGAAAACTAATTGAGCTACATAGTCTCATGTTTCTGTAGATATATTGCACTTCAATAAAAGTGAAAGAATAAAACAAAACAATGAATCTAAGTTTTTTTTGAAATGCTGAAATTTTTGTAGTTTCCCATCTGTAATTTGTCATGTTTTCCCCTTTCTTGCAGACTTTCCATATGCTACTGCCTCTACCCACATCTCCACTGGCCTGTTGTAGTAACTGTTCTTCAGAGTTCTCAGCAAATTGCCTTGTAACAGTGTACTGATGGGATTCTCTGTGCTAGTAAAGGCAATGGTCTTCAAAACTGCCTTTGCTGGTTCTTAGGAAGCAGCTCCAGGTACGCAATGAACTTGGGGGGCAGTTATACAATATGTTGGTGTGATACACAGAAAGGTTTCGATATGAGGTGCTGTTGGAACAGAGTAAAAAGCATACACATGCATACCCACAAATGTACAGACATGCCTTCTACAGTAGGCTGAATCTAAGTCAAGGAAAAACAGCTGATGTGTGTAACGATCACCTCCAAGAAATGACAAAAACAATATTCAAGACTTTTCTATTCTTTTGCAACAGCTATGCATGAATGTGGAATATTGGTGTTAAAGACACAAATGGATCTCAAATAAGCATTCTGTAAGATGTGACTTCTTTCACTCTTTTCACATAGACTCATTAAATCGTTATTCTACATGTTAAAAACATAGCATTGGGTCAAATCAGTTCTTTAAGAGAGAAAAAACCAATTTCAAGTTAACCTCATCTGTAATATCTTGCCATGATTAAAACACAGCTCCATTTCAATGACTGGCCAGTTGGTGATGGCCACCTGCAACAGGCTACTGAGTGATTCCATGACTCACTTGGGCTCGGTCACTTAAGACATGACTGACAGCTGAGGTGGACGCTGTGCGATTAGGGAGGGCAATGAATCAGCTCTCCCTTTTCTGGGCTCTAAATCATCATTTAATACAGCAAGGTCATACTCAAATTACTGAGGCCTAGTCATACGTTATTAGGCCCTCTATATATCACCTTTATGTAAAATTTCATGCCTCTTTTTATGACTAAGGGACCCTTTTATTTCACCAAATACAACTTTTTCTCAGACTGACACCCTTTAGAAAATGTGATTCTAAGCATCTGTTTCTCATCCTATTTAATGAATATTCATTGTGTATTACTTTGAAAAACTAAATATTTTATCCAGTAACTTGGATGTATTTTACTTTGGCTATATTCAAAAATATTATTGATGAAAAATAGAAACTTTAGGCCACATTTTCATTACATAAAACACCTCTTGAGTCAGTGTGCAATATTGTGTGGTTTATAGCATACTATGTTATTATTTTTCAATATTTTTTGTTGCACAGGAAGGTGTGTGATGCAATTTTATGAATTACTATGACTATTTACTGTTGCTATGGCTATTGACTATTGGTAGCATTTTTAAATGAAGGTTATAACTATATAGAACTTGAAAGAACTTTTTTTAAGTCTTTAATTTTATTATTTGTTATTTGTTTCTCCTCCTAGTTTCATAGTAGGTATTTACCTATGTATGGCAGAATAATATTTAAATTAGTTATAGAAAAATCTTCAGGGAAATAATACAAGAAGTCATTTTGAGTGTGTGGTGAGGAAAAAGTCAAGTGTTAGAAGTTATGTTTAACCTCTGTTCTCTGTCTGTGCAGGTTAAAATGTGAGGAGAAAGAAGATAAACTTTTATTACATTCTCCTTGCCAAAATGTAACCAATTTCTCTAGGGCAATTGCTTTGCCCTAGTTAAAATGCATTTCACAATTTTTATAAAACTAAATGCATGACTCATGATATTGATGAAAATTGTACGTTAAATTCCCAAAGGTCTTATGCTCATGAGTATGATCTAAAATGTGAGTTGAATGTCAAGTGAGTGTCTTGTTCTTCATTTTAGCTTTATAAATTGGAATTTAAATGGGATTTAACATGTCTTTGAAATGGGGCCCCAAATACAATACTTTCATTTAAATGATTCTTATCTCATTTTTCTCATTTTCATTCACATCCTTTTTGCTATTGAACATTTTTGAGTGTGGAAACAGGCGTTAAAAATTTCAATATACATTTATTGAAATGAGTAATATGATAAACAGCAAGGATAAGGATAGAATATTGTCATAGAATAATAATTTAATCTTGTCTCTGAAAAATGTTAACTCACCAATTTGGAAACATTAATATATAAAGAACAGTAAATGTTATTTCTGATTTAGTCGGTGTTTGGAGACACTGTTTCAAATGGTTAATCATTAAACATAAAATTAAACAGCAATCTGAAAAAAATAAGTAACATCATTTTGCTCTTCCTCTTTACCAGCACTATAATACTTTTCACACATTAATTTGTTTATTTGTTCTCATTCTTAAAAGACTAGTAAACAGTTGTTGGATAGTGTAACATAGAGCTATCTAAGGCCTCAAATTTTTCCTTGTCTGTCTACTATGTGACTTTGAGTATAGTATTTAATCTTCTGTGCATTGGCCTGCTCTGTATAATGGGCAATTATCTTATACAATAATTTCCAGGGTGCATAAATTCACACATGTTACTTGCTTAGTAATTTTCTTAGAAAATAATAAGAACTCAACATATATTAAGATAATTTTTTAGTAACAGCCAGCATGGAATTTGAAATATGAGTTTGTATAAATTTGGAGCTGAGACTTTTAACTAAAAGGCAACATACTTGTTTCACAGAATGTTCTTTAGTATTTTATCCATATAAGCAAATCAATGGTAAAATTAGCTAATGTTTAGAAATATTTTGTTAAAATTTTGTGTCTTTGTATTAAATTCAACAGGAGCTTACAAGCGATAATGGCCCATAAGCTCTTTTCTTATGTGATTGCACTTACCTCTCATAAGCTGCGAGACTGGTTAAGGAACTGAAGCTATATCTACTCTTGTACAGTACCATTATTCATTGGAATCTAATACTTACTCTGAGTAGTCAGTGCCTTCATCTATCTCATTTACCTAAGAAATGTTTTATTCAGAAAATAATTTGACACTTCTTGTTAGTGAATTCTTTTCTCTTCTGTTATGGAGCAGATTCATTTTTTGAAAGTCTTTTGTATGCCTCCTAATATTCATGATTGAATTTATGCTGGCATTTACTTATGCTATATATCCGAAATTATAGTTTTCAGGCTCATCTTCATGTTAAGATTTGGAGTAGGAGGAAAATTCAATGTTCATCATCAATCAAAGACTGTGCAATAAATATGTCCCAGATGTTCGGCATTAGTGCCAGTTATTTTAGAACCTTAACATATATGGTGATAAGAGGGTGAATCAGTCTCATGGGAGTAACTCATTTGATTTTAATGTTAATATTAATTTATATTTTAATAAGGACAACATCATCCATTGCTTATTATGCTGACCTCTTTATTTGCATTTTGCTACTTAATGCCTTCAACATGGTTGGTTTACTAAAAAGAAAGTAACTACAAAAAACTTAGGTTAAGTGTACAAAGTCTCACTGTGGTAAGCACATTGAAGAGCCAGAATGAAGCTCAAGCTCTCTGATCCCAGTGCCTTTCACACTGGGCACCCTGATCACTTCTCTGTCCAGTGGACTGAATCGTCTTCCCTGTGCAAACCTGAAACTTGGAGGAGATCTTTATTTGATTTCTACCAGCATTCATTTCAGAAACATCTTTGCAGGGCTCTGAATTCAGTGTACAATTTTTACATAAATGGAAGGAATCCACCATGGACCATATATGTCCTCTTAGTTTTCAGCTAATGTTAGGTTTTTACTCATGCATATTGATATGTGACAATTAACATATCTTCTAAATAAAATAATGTGTCATCTCTTCAAAGTTCCTGGTGCTTGCTAGAAAGATAAAAGATACACACACACACACACAACCATGAAAAAAAAACTTTCCAGCTTTTCTAAATTTGTTGCTCTCAAAAATTAATAGATTCTTTCAAGATACTATTTGTTAATTTGCTAAAACAATATAAAATTTCATTTATCAGCTGAAGTGAAAAAATTATAATGGAACCTACTCATAGTTTATACTTTTTAATGATTGTGGCTAGCATTCACATAGGATTCATCTAAAGAGAGATATCAAATATCCATACTAGTTTTTTTTTTACAGAGATGTCTTTTTAAATATGCTTAAATGGTTAAATAAGAATTCCAAGCAAAATTTACATCAGTAATAAAAAAATCACCTTCCTAGGAAAAAGCACCATTTTTCAAAAAATATTCTACCCTGGATCTTTTAATTCACTTGTTGAAATATATTAGACTGGTTACTATGTTTCTTTCTTTACAAAAAGAAACTGGTTTTCAGCCTTGGCTGTTCACTAGTCTTTCACAGGTTTGATTTTAAAAAATATGACACTTTTGCCTGGACCCCAGAAGCATAGTCATCCCTCATGAGTGTTGCTGGACATCACTTATATGTAGAGTGGCTCACTTCAGAAGAAGTCAGTAGGCTTTGGAAGTTTTTTTTTTTTTTTTTTTTTTGTACTCAGCAAGATTAAGTGCCCTGTGAACCTGTTTCCCTTTTGTTTCTTTATTATTAAAAAATGCCTTCAACAAGTCCCTGGTATACAGTTTTACTCTAATATCTTGTCATGAGGCTTGACTTATGTAGCTTTAAAATTCAATGGAAAGAGGTGCTGCTTAGGCAAATAACTTCTGATCAGAAATCTGAAATTATGGAATTGTTGAAAATCCCATCATCCATTTATTTACCTTAGAGAAGCATAGTCTCTCTGGTCTTCAAATTCCTCTCCACGACAGTCCCTAGCCTTATGCCTTTAACATCCTTTTTTAAAGTTCTTCAACTCTTTGGTGTTCTGTCTGGGGCCACTCACTGTCTCATAGTTTTCATTTGAGCAAGATTTCGTTTTTGTTCTTGTTTTTTTCAGTAACTAATGGTATCTATTCCTTTCTACTTTGTGACCTTTCCTAGGGAACAATGTTTTCATGCATCTGGCAAAGTCATTCCCCACTTGCCTTTCATATAAACTCTCCCAAACACAGGGATACTGTTGCTTGTCAAAGCCCCTTCCAAGCACTTTCTCCTAGTCATTGTAGCACAAAACACCAGGCCCACAGACTGTCCAGTCTGGTCCCATTATATGGGTAGAAACTTCAAAGCTGTGCTTTATACTGTGGGGCTGAATTGCAATTTCTCTGCTCTCCTTAGCCACTGTGAAGTTGCTTCATACATCCACTGAACGCAACCGAACATGACAGCCGTTTGTCTTCATGTGAGCCTGCCAACACTTTCAACTCCCTTCTCGAAACATGATCTCAATTATTTTCTACATGTACAGTCGTCTTCTAGTGCTTAAGAAATCATGAGTCAAAAGAGCAAGAGGCCTGACTATTATTTTCCATTCTATACATAAAAATCCTATACATTGTCACCATCCTATACATAAAAATAGCAACAAGTCACTTACTATTATCTGTATTCTGCTCCTTGAATTTGTTTGCTAAAAGAGAAACAGGAACAGACGTGTCACCATGAGTGCGTACTAGAAATACACTTGGCACTAAGCAAATGAAAAAACAGTGGATGGTGATGCCTTGTGTGTATCACATCTGTTCACCAGTACTAGTGGCATCATTTATATGAGCCCTTTCCATATTGAAAACTGCAAAGACTCCTGCTGTCCCTTTCCTCTTGGGAAGCCGGCTGGCATGTAGTGTTTAATTAAGTATTTTAAAACCATCCTTTCATAGGCCTGTTCCACTTTAGCTAAAGTTATGACAGCTTGTCTCTGTTAGCTTAGAAAAAAAAAAGAGCCTAGTTTATTTCTCTCTCTCTCTCTTTTTCTCAGATATGGGATATTAGTATTTTTTAATGATGTGAAATAGCCTCATAGAAAGAGTAATGCCTTATAAACCTAATGTGTTGTCAAGGTAAACAAACATGTAAATAATAATTTGATGAAAAAATCCAACTTTTAATACAATGATTTTAATAATGTTACTGGGTTATTGAAATAGAACCGTGCTTTCTCCTTCTGTCACTGTTTTTCAGTGGATGGAACATCCACAGCTTGGAAGAAACCACTACACAAGTAGGAATTTCTTCTGTATCTGTTAAGCCTTTCCCAGATATTAATTCACCCAAGGAGAATCTCCTTGGTTAGTATTACAAACTATTTTTATTCTTTCCTTGCACTTGTTTATGAATCATTTCCTATGTCAAGTTGGTCATCAAAGAAGGAAGGAAAATTATATTAATTTTTCCATACTCTTCACTCTGTCCTTATCTGCTCAATTAGAAGGTTGAAAACTAAACTAAATGAAGAGTTGGTTCAAAACTTACTTGAATTGCACACACATTGTGCTCAAAAATACAAAATTTGAAGTTTAGATTCTATGATCTTATATAAGGATTACACTGATTAAATCTTGGAAAAAACACATACATCTTATAGATATGACTTAAAAATTGTCCCCTGGACATTTGTGAGTATTTGGCAGGAATTCTCAGACTCCTCACAATTTTAGTAGAACTGCTTTAATTATTTAATAGCAATTTGGTTATTATGTGGACTAGAATTCCAAAGCAGAATTGATATGACCGGCATGGTTTATCCAGTATTCTAGAAAATATTATACAGTTATACAGAAATACATATTGTTGCTCTTACCTTCATATCTGTACTTTTACCTTGCACTTCTGAGCTATACACTTTTATTTGCCACAATTTACTATGCCCAAAACATTACTGATGACAAAATGATAATAACATTTGCAAATGTTTCCCCTCAAGTTCTTAAGTTTTCAGTCATTAACAAGAAAGAAGGAAAGAGAGAGATAGAAAGAAGTAAGAAAGAAAGAAAGAAAGAAAGAAAGAAAGAAAGAAAGAAAGAAAGAAAGAGAGAGAGAGAGAGAGAGAGAGAGAGAGAGAGAGAGAGAGAGAGAGAGAGGAAGGAAGGTACAGCTGGTTTCAGCAACTTTCACTTACGCAAGACACCATGTTTGTGAAAACAACCCAAGAATCTTTAAGCAGGATGTAATCAACTTCTGAGTTTCTGAGAAACAGTGCAAAAATGACTTCAGCTGCCAAAAATAATAATGTCATTTACAAGCAGCTCTTCCTATATCTAAGGAAGAGCTAACCGCATGTGAGGTTTTGCTGGCTTCTGGGGAACAAGCAAAGAAAATGACAAATCCCACCCTCCCCACCCTGAAATATACAGTAAGTACCAGAATCCTGCCGGAAGCTGTGAACCATTCTAAAAGGTGCTGGCAGTATCAAAGAAGACTTGTATACAGAAAAATTTGGAATGGTAAGTGACCCAGAACAAAGGGATTTTATTTGGCAGCAAATCTTTGTTGTCACTTTTCCTTCATAGCCAAGCAAGCCTGCCTTATGAAGGCAGAGCTTTTAAATGCCTGTTAGTCACTAGCTCCAACTCTCCCTTCCTTCATATTCTCTCTCTCTCTCTCTCTCTCTCTCTCTCTCTCTCTCTCTCTCTCTCTCTCTCTCTCTGTCTCTCCAAGGGTTCTGGTGGGAGCATTCACGGATGATCTTTTAGATAAGCTTCCTCGCAGAAGCCCTGCACCTACCTCTGTCAAGTCTTAGCTCTCAGTCTGCATGGGCTGGATGTGAAAAATGATCCAGTGTGATGGCTTCTCCAAATTTACCAGAAAGAAAGGATCTGAGACGCGTGTCCTTTAAGTGTCTCTAAACATGGTTTGCATAGCTGGATCTCAGCTTATCTGTGCCTTTCGGCTTTCGCTTCCATACATGGATCTGTTCCCAACAGTAACTCCAAGCTGTCGAAAAGGAGCTATCTGGCAGCTCTCCGCTTCATCCAACACATGGATGATAAAAATACACATACAGAGACCCTTCCAGCCAGGCCCCTTTCCCACCCCGTGATCCTGCCACTCTGCATTTTTTCAAATGCACTTTGAGATTGGCATTTTTACTCTGCAGATTTTAGAACCCATCTGATTTCTACCTGATTCCCATGGAAAGCTTTTAGGCTGTGGGTTTGTTTAGCTTATTAAAAACAGAGACACATTATGGTTCTCTTACCAGTGTCTTCATCCTGTAAACTTTTAGTAATAAGAAGAAAACATTCCATGAATGAATATCTACGTGTGTGGCTGAACGAACAGATAATATCGCATGTGAACGAATGAATAAATGAATATACATATTCTTAATATATTATGAATATTTGTTTTATAGGAAAAGGAAGCAAGGTGTTGAAGTACTAAAAATCTCTGAGAATGGAAAGGTAGATTCTTACATAAACAGCTTCTCAATTTGGGTACTGTGCCAATCCCATTAAGCTACTAGTTAGCACACATTTTGAGAATTAGAAACCTTTTTTTATGTTAAAGAATACAAATCTGAAGTGATGGGACAGTAATTGTTGCTTTTGGTAACTGTCAGAGATAGTTCAAATGACCCAACCTGATTCTGAGGGAGGGAATTACAACCCTGCTCTGCATAGTAAGGAGATAATCCCTTCTGGAGGATTAGCCTTCCACTTCTGAAATTTAACTTTTAAATTTTAAAATTTATCTCTCTCTCTCTTTTATTTTTTTTTTGCCAATTTGTTGCTACTCTTTTATAGCAAGAGGTCAAAACATCTAGAGAGAAGTACAATTTTTCAATGATTTTTCACTCTTTAAAAAAAGTCATGTCAGGATTGTTGAAATTGTTCTGTTTGAACAAGTAAAAATACATTTTAGGGGCTGGGGATTTAGCTCAGTGGTTTGGTGGCCTGCCTAGCAAATGCAAGGATCCGAGTTCAATCCCCGGTACCAAAAAAAAAAAAAATTTTTTTTTTTAGACATTCAAGGAGAGATGTGCTTTAGAAAATATTCCAGTGGAAAGGGGAAGAGAATAGACTCAGCAAGATCAGTGAAGTTGGTCATTGCTGTAGATGATTGGTAGGTACATGGGGGTTTCCTTGTAGTACTCTTTTGTTTGTTTAAAACTTGCTACTAAAATGTAAAGGTAGAGAGAAGAAGAGTACGAAAATGTATTTTACATGAATAAATATAAAACAAGTATTTGTGAGAAATTGGAAGACTGAGAATTGAGTCATCTCTGTTGAAAAAGCACCAAGGTCAGAATGAGACAGGGTGAAATTGTGTATTTTTATTCAGAATATTCTCATATTCTGACCTTTTCCTTCCTACTACCAATCAGAGCTCTTTTATACAATAATTTATATCTAATAAAAACTAAGATATGCTATTTCAAAGGCCGACCTAGTGCTAGTCGTAGTCAGTAACCACCGTACTGGAGAGCCATTCAAGACCCCTTCTTTTTTCCATTGTTTAAACCCAAAAGTAAAACCCTTTTATTCTATTACGCCTTCTAGCTAGGAATGACAGTATCACAGGGTTCCAGCCAACCTTTTATTGATCTGTTGAAAGGATCCAGGCTCAACGTTTACCAGTCTTGTTTCTGTACCCCTTCCTCTCATTTTGTTTCCATAGAGCAAGTGCCAAGCTGAAATTGCAGGAAAAAGGGACATGCATGGGGACAAAGGCCTGTGAGGAAAGACAGAAGAAACAGAGGCACAAAAAGAACTTCGGTTCTTCCCAGTGTCACTGAGTAGCTGTAGCAACCCTGAGCTAATGCTCTGGGCATCTTGCCATATGAGGAAAATAAAATTACATTTAATATAAAAACTTGAATCTAGATTATGAATTCAAAGCTCAAAAGGCTATATTCTGGTTGTTGCTCTTTTATTTACTATCTGTATATTGATCAAGGCAGACTTCTATTTCCTCCTCAATTGAGGGAACTTTTGATCTTCTTAGAGTAGATTTATCCTACAAAATGATGTTTGCAATATATCTTCATACACTGTAAGAAATAACATCATGTAAGGTGTTACTTATTTAATATACAAGATGGTTGATACGTAGGACCCAAAGTGACTCCACAGCTAAATATAACAGAACTGGGGAGTCTGCTTTCTCTCCAGAGGAGAATTCGCAGACACTTACTTTGACTGGCTTAACTTCAAACGCCTTTGGAATTCTGCTCTGAAGTTTGCACCATCGAAGGTATGGGCGCTTGTGTATTTCAAATTGTTTACCCTTTTGGTTTTGCCAAATCAAATCACCATGTTGCTGGTAAAGTTTGCTTGGAAGTGGGACCCTTGCCTTCCTCACTCCAGACAGACAGATGGACAGAACTCCAGAGAAAGAGAAAGCTCAGGAGATTCCTTTCTGATCTGCCCCTTCCCTGCTCTGGAGGATGCTGTGCATTCATATATAGGAAAAATCTCCTCGAGAGGATGTTAAAATGTTATCATGTTTTCAAAGAAAATGGTCAGAATATTTCCTGTAAATCTTGTAATGTGGAAGTCAGGATTTAATATATTAAAATAAATCTATTGGCCTAAATCTGTGGGGAAGAGCAGTGTGCAGGGACCTGGGCATTTATTTCCTATGGGGTACACTTCTAAAGGCTCTGCCTTTCAGTGAGATGTTCTTCAGATCCCTTAAAAGTACGTCCACACAGACATGTGCTTCAGCTTTGCCAGAAGAATGTATCCCCAGGTTTTTGCCATTCAGTTCAAAGTCACTTTCTTTTTTGTCTTTACTAACCTTATTACCGGGAAGTCTACACCACATAATCTTGTACTTTTTCCCACTTATCTCTCCCCCGCTGGCCATTAAACTGCTAACTCCAGGAGGACAAGGGCTTTGTATTATTTGTTTCTGTGTCACTAGCATTCATGTGTGTCTGTCCTATAGGAAGCAAGCTTTAGCATAAATTTGCTGAATTAAATGCATGACTAAGTGAAGGATAAATGGCTTCTAGTTTTGAAAACTAGTGACCATTATCTTGATAGCTCTCCTTGCTGTGTAAGGGATGTAATCTCTAATATCCTACTGTCCACCTGAACAAAGGTTCTCAAAGGAGACAGAAAATTTGCATCCAAAAATGTGAACATCCTCCTGGTTTACCTGGGCAGATTTGCTTTCCTCTTACCCAAGGCAGTGGCTACATGATATTAACACTGATTCTTAAGAATGGAATTCTGATGCAAATTGTTAGTAAGAAAGAGGAGAATAAAGACTGTCATTTAAAAAGGGTCATAGATATTTAATTTTTGTTGATTTAAGGACCTCTTTGTCAGTGTGGGGAAGCTTTTATGAAAGCCTTGGTAAGAAATACAGCAAGTTTTCAAAGGATTTGAAAGCAACTGAATAGTAAAAAACCCACTTTCTTTCAAGGTTAAAAACAATTACATTTAACTGACAAGTAGCAGAATTTCAAGTTAATAATTTCTATGCATTTTTTCTTTTAAAATTCTATTTATACTAATATTATGGATCGGTTGCTGAATCTACAATAAAGATAGCATATCATCAAGGCTCAAGGATTGGCTGTATGCAGAAATTATACATAAAGATTAACATCAATCACCAGAAACCCTTCCCCCCAAAAAAGGATTAAGAATAAAGAAAAGATGGGGCCAGGGACTTAGCTAAGCAGTGCAAGGTCCCGAGTTCAGTCCCCAGTACCAAAAAATAAAGAATAAGGAAAAGAGTTAAATAAGGTTCCCACTCATCCTTGCAAAACTATCTCAAAGTCTCCTCAGATTTTTTTGACCAGTCTCTCTGCCTGCACCTTTGATAAAATAATTAAATTTTGTCTCATTAGGGTTTCCTTAGCACAAGATTTAGACTTCTTTTTTTCACAAACTGTTTTATTAAGATATAATTCAGGTATCACACAATTCCTGGAGTTAAAAGTGTACAATTCAGTGATTTTCAGTGAATTCATAGGCCTGTACCTCCATCTCCACCATCACTTTTACAACGATTTCATCATCCGCCTATCCCTCCATTCTATTCAGCTCTAAGCCACCACCATTCAACCTTCTGCCCATATAGATTTCTTTCTTTTATACTGTCGTACGAATGGATGGATAAACACTGTCCTTTTTCACTAGGTCCTAGCATAATGTTTTCAAAGTTCATATATCTGTAGTATGACTCGGTACTCTATTTCTTTTTTCTTTCTTTCTCTCATTGAGTTTATTGGTACTTTTTAGGTATACACTACAGTTGCATTCATCATTAGGCTTTTGTATCTATACATGATGCATCTTGGTTCTCATTTTTCCCATACCCCTGCCTTCCCTTCACCCCCTCCACCCTTCCCTATTTACAAAGACTTTGTTTCCATTTTTTCCTTTTCTCATATTTTCTTTCTCCCTCCTTCATTTCCCTTACCCCTCGCACTTTCCTTATTCCTTTAGCCCTTTTCTTCCTATTTCATATTATCAATTATACAATTACAACCTTATTCACACTCTTAGTTTTTCATACCAGGGAAACTATTCAGTATTTACACATGTGTGTTCTGTTTATTTCACTTAAGAGTATGGCTTCAATCAGCATCCATTTAGCTATAAATGACTCTAGCTTCTCACTTTTTATGACTGAGTAGTACTCCATTTTATAGACAAACCACATCTTCTTTATCCAGTCTCCAGTTGATGGGCACTTGGGCTGTTTCCAAGTTTTAACTATGACAAACTGTGCCGCTATAAACATGGGTGTGTATATATCACTGTGGTATGATTCTTTTACTTCTTTTGGAAAGATACCCAGCAGGGGAATAGCTGGGTCAAATGGAACTTCCAATCCTATTTCTTTTTATGGGGTGAATAATATTCCCTTGTGTAGTACAAATTTCTTTGTGTATTATTTGTTCATTCATCTGTTGATGGGCTTTTGAGTAATTTCTACCTTTGATTATTATGATAATGATGCTAGAAATATCCAGGTGCAAGTTTTTGTATGGGTATGTATTTCCATTACCCTAGAGTATATATCTAGGAGTGGAATTGCTGGCTTACATAGCAGTTTTATGTTTAGTCATTTGAAGGGTGCAGCAACCTCTAAGTTGTTTTCCAAAGCAATCTTATCATTTTACATTCCTACCAGCAGAATACGGGTGCTCAATTTCTCCATACTCTTACCTAGATATCCTAATGCATGTGAAATGGTTTCTCATTATAGTTTTGATTTTTATTTGATTATGGATAATGACATTAAGAAGCTTTTTATGAATTCCTGGATATTTGTATGTTTTCCTTGGAGAAACATCCTTTAATGTCCTTCACCCACTTTTAAAATTATTTGTATTTTTTTACTGACTTGTGTCCATCATATATTCTATATTCAATTCCTAGGTATCTTACTCTCTCTCTCTCTCTCTTTTTTTTTTTTTTTTTTTTTGGTAACAGGGATCAAACCCAGGACCTTGTGCTTACGAGGTAAGCGGCACCACTGAGCTGCATCCCAGACTGGCATCTTATTCTTTTTGAAGAATCACGATTCATGTAATTATGAGTGGTACTGTTTTCTTAATTGCATTATCAGATTGTTCTATAAAGTGCATAAAAATGTAAATTATTCTGTATATCTACCTTTTATTACGCCAACTTGGTGAGTTAGTTTATTAGTACTAATACATTTTAATGGATTAAGATTTTCTCTATATAAGATAATGTCATCTGAAAACAGTGACAGTCTCTTCTTTTCCATCTTGATTCCTTTCATTATTTTTATTAGCTAACCTATCTAGATGCTCTGGTACAATGTTGAATAAATATGGGAAAAACAGATTTTCTTGGTATTTTTTCCCTGATCTTAGAAGTGACAGCTTTCAGTTTTTCACCATTAAGTATGATGTTAAGAATGGGATTTTCTTAAATGCACTTATCAAGTTGAGGAAATTCCCTTCTATTCCTTGTTTTCCCTCCCTTTAAAAAAGTAATGACAAGGTGTTGGAATCTTTTCCTGTGCCGTTTTAGTATTTGTTAAAGTGATCGTGTGATTTTTAAATTTTTAGTCTGTTAATATATTGATTGATTTTTGGATATTAAACTTACACATCTGGAATGTAAATCATTTGACATCTTTATAAATTGTTGGATTCAGTTTGCTGTTTTTTTGTTTTGTTTTGTTTTCATTTTGAAGACTTTTGTGTCCCTGTTCATTACAAGTATTGTTCTGTAGTTTTCCTTTATTGTGAATTCATTCTGTTGACTCTGTTCTTTTGGGGCCTGGGAAGAAGCAGAACATGGTGGCCAGAGCAGGAGATCTGGCAAAAGTGCTTACCTCATGGCAGCCAGGAAGAAAGAGAGGAAGCACTGGCCAAAGTTCCCATACGTTCCCTTCAGAAGTGGGTATCCCTAGGACCTAGGTGCCTTCCCCTGAGACTTCCCTCCTGAAGGTCACACCATCTCCCAGTGGTGTCACAGGCTTCTGACCAAGCTGCCAGCATATGAGCCTTTGGGGGACGTTTAAGATCCAAAAACATAATGTTCATCCATATCAGGAGTCACTCTGGATATGTTTGCATCGACAACTTCCATTTCACTTTTGTCTTCTATATGTCTCTATATGTTTTTGATATTTTTGTTCCTTTATTCATCTTCACTTCTTTCCTTTGCCTTTCAGTAAATATTTTCTACTGTAGCAAGTTAATTCTTTGAATGATTTTTTTTAGTTAATCTTTAGTGGTTGCTCTACAATGTACTTATACATCTTAATATATGAAAACTAAACTCATATTTAAAATATTTTAATACTAGTGATTATTTACTTTTCTCATTTTCAATTCTTATTGCAGTATATATTATATTTTTAATGTTACAAACCCAAAAGTGCCTTTTAATAATTATTTTATCATCTCTATTTATTGTCTTGGCCCATTACAACTTTGTTCTGTATACTTTGTACTGTTATCTGCAAACATATTACACCTATACTTATTGCATTTCTATTTGTTATATATATATGTTATATATACAATATATAAATTGAGTAAGATTGCTTTTAATGTCAGGAAAAGAAACGAGGAACTATGACAGTTACACAATTTTTCTGGTATTCTTTGTTTATGCAGCTTTACATTACATTCTGGTGTCACCTGCTTCTAGTCTAAAGAGTTTCTTCACTATTCTTATGAGGGAAGTCTGCTACAGACAATTTTTTGGAGGTTTTGCTTATTTAGAAATCTTTTTTTCCTCTTCTTTAGGAGATGTATTTGCTGATTATATGGTTCTTGGCCAATAGTTTTCCAATTTGCCATCTTTGCATGTTACCGTTCTGCCTGGTGCTTCTATTTTTTTGACTGAAAATCAACTATTACTGGTATTCACTTGTAAGTGACACATTCTCTCCTCTCACTTTCAGGATAAACTCTCATTTGTTATTCTCAGCATTTTTCTGTGATATGTATATTTCCAGGTCTCTGACCTGGAATTCATTTAGGTTATTGTTTGTCAATGAATTTGAGAAGTTTCAACCATTTCATCTTCAAATTGTGTATTTTCTCCTCTTTCGTGTCTCTTTCTTTCTTTTATTCCTATTTATGAACATGTTGATGCACCTAATATTCTTCCACATTTTTCCCAAGGTTCTTTTCATTTTTCTTCATTCTTCTTTCCTTCTTTGATTGATTGCATAATTTATATCAGTCTATTTCCAAGTACAATAATTCTTCTTCCAGTTTGAATCTAATGTTGTACTCTTCTAATGAACTTTTAATCTCAGCTATTGTATTTTTCTGCTCCAGGATTCCATTTGGCCACCTTACACACTTTTTTGGTAATTTGTTCTGACCCCAGGAGCATTCGTCCCAGATGTCTTGTTCTTCCTTTTTCTCCTGCAAGCGTCCTGGCCGAATAGAAGGCTGCATATTTATTAGATCATGAGCCTACTTCCAAAACCCTTGCACCAAAACTTTCACTGTTTTTGTGAATGCCTGTAGGCTTTAGCTGCTGTCCTCAGTTGAAAATGGAGTATCAGTACCTTTGGAAAGATGCAAGGACCATTGTTTTATGGTCTGCTTCTCTTCTCAGGGAAAGCTCTGAGCTGCTGGACTGGAGAATGGGAAAAATAGTAGCAGGATTCTCTCTGAGTGTTTTTTAGTAACTAAGAACTTAGTGAAGACTGGGGGCTTCATCCTGAGAACACTCAGCTTGGCTCTTTTGATGTGAAATAATTACTATTTCAAGACCAACAACTTAGGATTTTCCATTCTACCAGTAGGGAAAGGGCAGGAGAAGAGAACCTCTACTCTCCACTATTCTTACTCAGGACTTGCCCTAGGCAACCAATACTTAAGGGCAGGATGATAAACACTGAAGCCTAGCTTCTTCAAAGAAGAAAACCCTTCAACCAGAGGATGAGAGGAAAGGAAACCATGAATTCTGGGCTCCACATGTCTGGAATAGAAGCTGTACCTTGCTGAGCTGTCAAAGTAAAGAGAGGAAGCATTTTGGTTCATGTATCAAAGACCATTGCCTTTATTAATACATTTTCAAGCATTTTCTTGTATTGATATTTATTAATTTGCTGTCTGCCCTTATGACAATTTCCATGGACTTTATAGAAAAAATAAATTCCAACTATTTCACTGGGAAGTGAATCAAAGTAACTTCAATTGTGGTCATGGCAGTTGATTTATTCAGAGTTTTTTTATAACCTATATCAGACTATAACATGGTCTAAGAGTCTCAAGGGAAAAATCCATGTCTTCCTCATCTTCAGATGGAGGAGGCTGAGAGAGTTTCACAGTCTCTGTCTCTGCCATATATTAGATAATTAAATTTTGTTGACGTATATTTTTAGAAACTTAAACATGCCTTTATTTTTTCACTTTGACGTGTTCATAATGTTTATACATTTGATACTTAATTCTTAAATTTTATTTCCATTCACAAATGAGCACATGGGAATCAAAGATGCAAAGTGATTTGCCTACCAATGCACAGAAGGACAGTGACTTCTCTAAAAGACAGCTGAGACACCTACTTTATTTTGTTGTCATCTCCATTTATTCTTTTTTTAAAAATTGTGTTTATTGGTACATTTTAGGTATACAGCAAAGTTACACTCATTATTGGGATCTTGTACCTTTACATGACAGGTCTTGGTTTTCATTTTTTACCCTTGTCCCTGCCCTCCCTTCACCCCCTCCTCCCTTCCCTGTTTAAAAACACTTTATTTCCATTTTTTCATATTTTTTTCTTTTCCTGTATTACCTTTCCCCTACCCTTCCCAAGTTCCCTACACCTTTAGCCCTTTTCTTCCTATTTCACATGGTCAATTATCTCATTAGGATCTTATATACTAATATAGTTTTTCACACTAGAGAAACTATTCAGTATTTATACATGTGTGACTTATTTATTTCACTTAGGAGTTTATCCTCAATATGTATCCATTTTCCTATGAATGAATCTAATTTCTAATTCTTTATTGCTGAGTAGTATTCCATTTTATAGAAAAACCACCTCTTCTTTAACCAGTCTCCAACTGATGGGCAAATGGGCTATTTCCAAGTTTAGCTATTACAAACTGTGCTGCTGTAAACATAGGTGTGCATATATCACTGTGATATGATTCTTTTAATTCTTTTGGAAAGATACCCAACAGAGGGATGGCTTGGTCAAATGGAACCTCCAGTCCAAGCTCCTTGAGGTATCTCCATAATGATTTCCATAGTGGTTGCACCAGTCTGCATTCCCACCAACAATGGAGAAGGGTTCCTTTCTCCCCACAACCCCAGCAATATTTGGTATTGTGTGATTTCTTGATAGCAGCCATTCTTTGTGGAGTGAGGTGGAATCTCAGTGTTGTTTTCATGTACATCTCTCCAGTGATGTGGAACATTTTTTCATATATTTACTTGATGCATTTACTTCTTTGTCTGAGAAATGTCTGTTCATTTCAGAGGCCCATTTCTGAATTGGGTTTTTATATTTGGAGGGGCTGATTGTTTTGAGTTCTTTATATATTCTAGATAATAGTCCTTTGAGGAGCAGCTGGTAAAAAGTTTTTCTCACATTGTAGGTTATCTCTTAGTTCTCTATTTTTTCATATATTTACTTGATGCATTTACTTCTTTGTCTGAGAAATGTCTGTTCATTTCAGAGGCCCATTTCTGAATTGGGTTTTTATATTTGGAGGGGCTGATTGTTTTGAGTTCTTTATATATTCTAGATAAGAGTCCTCTGTCTGAGGAGCAGCTTGCAAATTTTTTTCCCACATTGTAGGTTGTCTCTTAGTTCAGTTGATGGTTTCTTTTGCAGTGCAGAAGCTTTTTAATAAGATGGGATCCCAGTTGTTGATTCTTTCTGCTACTTCCTGTGCTATTGAGGATTTGTTCATAAAGTCTTTTCCTATGCCGATGACTTCAGAAGTTCTGCCTAACTTATCGTCCAGCAAGTTTAGTGTTTCTGTTCTAATATTTAGATCTTTAATCCACTTGGATTTTAATTTAGTGCATGGTGAAAGATAAGGGTCTAGTTTTAATCTTTGGCCTGGTGAGATTCAGTTTTTCCAACACCATTTATTAAAGAGGCAATCTTTCCTCCACTGGGGATGTTCAGCTCATTTGTCATAGATGTGGTAGCTGAGTATATCTGAAGTTGTTTTTGTGTCTTCCAGTCTGTTCCACTGATCCTCAGGTCTGTTTCTTTGCCAGTACAATGCTGTTTTTATCACAGTGGATTTGTAGTATAGTTTCAAATTGCAAATTGGTATATCTGCTGCCATGTGTCTGTTGCCTAGGATGGCTTTTGCTATTTTAGGTCTCTTATGGTTCCAAATGAATTTTTGGATGAGTTCTGTGAAATACAGTGTTGGAATTTTAATTGGCATTGCATTTAATCTGTATAGTAGTTTTGGTAGTATGGCCATTTTCACTATGTTGATTCTTCCTACCCAGGAACAGGGGATATCTTTCCATTTTCTTATATCCTCTTCTATCTATTTTTTCAGAGTGCTATAGTTTACAGTGTAGAGGTCTTTTGCTTCTTTTGGTAGGTTGATTCCTAGATACTTCATTTTTTTGGATGCTATTGTGAAAGCAATCATTTCCCTAATTTCTCTCTCAGTGAGTCTGTTATTTGTGTACTAGAAGGCTGTTGATTTTTGGGTGTTGACCTTGTATTCACCTACTCTGCTAAAAGTGTCAATTAAATCTAGAAGTCTTTTGGTGGAGTTTTTTGGGCCGTCATGTAGAGTATCATATCATTAGCAAATAATGACAGTTTAACTTCTTCCTTTCCTATCTTTATTGCTTTAATTTCATTATCTTGTCTAATTGCTATGGCTAATGTTTCCAGAACTGTATGGAAGGTGAGTGGTGATAGTGGGCATCCTTGTCTTGTTCCTGATTTTAACGTGAAGGTTTTCAGTTTTGGGCCATTTAATATGATGTTGGCTGTTGGGTTTTGATAGATAGCCTTTAAGTTGAAATATATACCATCTATTCCAATTCTTTGCACCATTTTTATCATGAATGTGTGTTGAATTTTGTCAAATGATTTTTCTGCATCTATCAAGAGGATCATATGGTTTTTGTCCTTGACTTAGTTAATATAGTGTATTATATTTATTGATTTATGTATGTTGAACCATCCTTGCATCCCTGGAATAAATCTGACTTGGTCAGGATGTATGATCTTCTTGATCATCCTCTGTATTCTGTTTGCTAGTATCTTATTAAGGAGTTTTGCATCTATATTCATTAAGGAGATTGGCCTGTAGTTCTCTTTTTTAGGTGCATTTTTCTCTGGTTTGGGAATCAAAGTGATACTTGTTTCCAGGAATGAATTTGGAAGTATTGCCTCTGTTTCAATTTCATTGAAAAGTTTGAAGAGTAATGGCAGTAGTTCTTCTCTAAATGTCTTGTGAAATTCAGCAGTGAATCCATCAGGACCTTGGCTTTTCTTTGTTGGTAAATTGTTAATTACATTTTCAATTTCACAGATTGTAGTTGGGGTGTTTAAAATGTTTTTAATCTTCTTTGTTCAACTTTGCTAATTCATAAGCATCTAGAAATCTGTCCACTTCTTCTGTGTTTTCCATTTTATTAGCGTACAGGTTCTTAAAGTAGGTATTAATGATTCTCTGGATTTCTGTTGGATCTGTTGTGACTTTACCTTTTTCATTCCTGATTGCATGAGTCTGAGCCTTTTCTTTCCTTTTTTTGATAAGATTAGCTAAGGGTTTATTTTATTTATTCTTTCAAAAAACCAACTCTTTGATTCATTTAATTTTGTATCATTTTCTTAGTTTCCATTGCATTGATTTCTGCTCTAATCTTTATAATTTCCTCTCTTGTTCAATCTTTGGGTTCTTCTTGCTCTTCTTTTTCTAGGAGTCTAAGATTCATCATTAGGTTGTTTATTTGAGCTTGCTCTGTTTTCCTAGTGTGGGCATTCAGTTCTATGAATTTTCCACTTAGAACTGCTTTCATTGTGTCCCATATATTCCTGTGTGTTGTATTGGCATTTTCACTTATTTGTAAAAACTGTTTAATTTATTCTTTAATTTCCTGTGTGAGCCATTGATTATTCAGGAGAGTGTTGTTGAATTTCCATGTGTTTGTGAAGTTCCTATGGTTTCTTATGCTATTGATATCCAGCTTGATTGCACTATGATCTGATCATATACAGGGGATAACTTCAATTCTTTTACATTTATTCACATCTGTTCTCTGAGCTAGTATGTGGTCTATCTTGGAGAATGACCCATGTGCAGCTGAAAAGAATGTATATTCTGATTTTGTGGGGTGGAACACTCTATAGATGTCTATTAGGTCCATGCATTCAAAAGCTTGGTTCAGTTCTAGTATTTCATTGTTAATTTTCTGCCTAAATGATCTGCCTCTTTGTGATAGTATTTAGATCCCCCACTACAACTGTATTTGTACAATTGTATTAGTGGTTATTTGGTTTTTCATGTTGTTTATTATTTGTTTTATATATTTGGTGCATATATGTTTGTGATTGTCATCTCTTCCTCTTGAATTGTTCCCTTTAGAAGGATGTAGTGACCTTGTTTGTCTCTTTTAATCAGTTTTGGGTTGAAATTTACTTTGTCTGTGAATAAGATTGCTACCCCTGCTTTTTTCTGGGTTCCTGTCACATGGAGAATTGTTTTCTATCATTTAACTTTCAGTCAATGGGCTTCTTTTTACATTAGGTGTGTTTCTTTTATGCAACATATTGTTGGATTTTGCTTCTTAATCCATTCTGCCAGTCTATTTCTCTTGATTGGTGAATTGAGGCCATTGACTTTGATGGTTAGAACTTATATGCACTAACTTATTATCATCATGTTATTGTTCCTTTGTTGACTCTTTTTAATTTTTTGCCCTATCCTTTTAGTTTCTTGCTTTGCCTATTTGATTTTCTCTGCTGAGCCTCATGGTGTTTTGAACTTCATTATCTTTTTCTAGGATATTGTTTAAAATTCCTTTTAGTGCTGGTTTGGTATTCATGAAGTTTCTCAGGTTTTCTTTGTCATGGAAATATCTTATTTCCCCATCCATTTTGAAAGAGAGTTTTGCAGGATACATCAGTCTAGGCTGGAGGTTGTTTTCTTTTAGGGCTTGAAATACCTCACTTCAGGCTCTCCTTGACTTGAGGGTTTGTGTTGAAAAGTCTGCTGTGATTCTGATGGGCTTTCCTTTGCATGTGATTTGTTTCTTTTCCCTTACTGCTTGTAGTATTTTGTTCTTCTGTTGGGTTTCTGGGATCTTGATTATTATATGTCTAGGTGTAGATTTTTTTTTTATAATGGCTAGTTGGAGTCCTATATTCCTCACTTATCTGTATGTCAAATTCTTTCCCTCTGTTTGGGAAGTTTTCTGTCATTAATTCTGTGAACAGCTTTTTAAAGTCATTTGCATTTTCTCCTGCTACTTCATGCATTCCTGTCTGTCTTATGTTATTCTTCTTTGCATCATCTAGGAGTTGTTGGATCAATTTCTCATGATCACTTAGTGTTTTTAAGAGACCTCTAATTTCACAATCACTGACTGCAATCCTATCTTCTATATCTGAGATTCTATTTTAGCATTCTTTTATTCTGTTGTGAACACTTTCAACAGAGTTTTTAAATCTCCTGGATATCTGTTTGAATCTGTTTAATGGATTCCATTCATTTCTTATGTTGGGCATTCATTATTTCCAGTTCTTTCTTATGCTGTGCCTTCATGGCTTCTATCATGGTCCTGAGATCAACTATTTTTTTTCTCAGTTTCTGTTGTTGAGTCTTGAATAATGATTTCCTTTTTGCTCTCCATCTCTATGGTTATCTGGGAAATTATTTCTGTTTTGAATTTTTCTAGAGCCTGATTGATCTGTTTTGTTACTTCCTGTGCTGTGAGTTCTGAGTGTTCTGGTGGTTCACTATCAGACTTTTTATCCTCCTTTGCCTTACTGTTTGCCATTGGTGAACTGGAAGTCTGTCTTTGTGTTTTGCTTAAGTGTTTTCTCATTTTTACGTTTGCTGTTGGGTTGTCCTTGATTTAATTTCTGGGTTATTGCTTAAATCTTCCTGATATAGTTGTGCTTTAGCTTTTGAGTCTCTAATGACTCGTACACATTCTCATTTTCATAATATCAGAGAAAACAACTCATTAAATCAATCACAATCCTTTATCCCAATTGATAGAATCAGCAACACAAGAGGATCATGCACAACTTGCAAATTGACCACTTGTGGCAGTCATTACTCTATCACCTTTAAACCATGTGAACCAAATTAAAATCAAGAAGCAGCCCAAAATATGTTTGCAGTGAATAAACTTTTCAATATAGAATATTTATCATTTAGGATGGGGGCTTAGACAGAGTTAGGACGAGAGGAGTAGATAAGTAAAAGAATTGGAGAAGGTTTCAAGTGAAGCTAAAGGACATAGAATGATCACAGAATCTTTAGGAAAATGTTAAATTCAAAAGGGACAGACAGAGTGCAAGTATAAGCGCAAGAATATATCCTCTTAACAGTAATAGGGGCTCACTTTCCCTTGAAACTATTGACCCTTGAGTGAGGTAAAAGGATAGAAAAAAAGAACATAAAGAAAGAAGAAAAAATGATAAAAGAAGAAATCTGAGTTAGGGTCAGAGCAGGAACAGAAAGGGAGATAAGGATAATATGGTAGAGAAAGAGACTGAGTTAGTGAAACAGAATGGAAAAAAGAAAGAATTTGCAGAGTGGAATGAGAAAAAGAAAGAAAAAATGACTTTGAAGGGTCTCTTTCAGACTGTAGTTCTGCTGTCATAATATACAATGTGTACAGCCATATACAGAACCAAATTCCCTTATCTCAGCTAGCAGGTGGCAGATCTCCATGATGCAGACTGACCTCAGGTGACAAGGCCCATATTTAGTTCCCCAACCTGCAGGTTGAACTCCACACAGTTCTACTACTGGTTTCCCCACCCTTTCTTTAAAGATGTTCAAAGTTGGGAGCTCAGAAAAATACCCTTTATAACCAGCTATGCCTCTGCAGAGTGGGTCCAAGGACTGGCACAATCAAGAGATTTGGTGTGGGGGGGTCTCACTCTACCTTCCTTGAGCTGGAGCAATGGTGGCACCTGCAGGAGAGGGCGTGGCTCCCTAATTCAGTGGACTCGCCCCCATTTATTCTTGAGATAAGTCACAAGTCACAGAAGTTTGACACATAAACATCAGGAGTATCACTATTCACTGTACTGGGTAATTTGATATCTCTCAGTTCCAAATGTATAAGAGACAGTTTTGATGGCTCTTTGCAAAGCTGCAACTTAGATGAAGTTGGACAACCCCTAAAATAGAAAGCAAGGAGTTTTTTCTTAAAGAGTTTGCTAACCTAAGAGTATCTTTTTCCTGGTTTGGACATATCTCAACAATTTGGTTTTGTCTTTACTGATTCAAAACAGATTAGATAATCTAACCAGAAGGTATTAAAACCAGGAGTCCCACTCAATTCAGGTAGAATAATGAGAGTATTAATTGACAGAGACAATACAAAAAAATTTGTTTTGGACCAAACTCACTGTTTGTCTACCTTACAAGTGGACAATGGAGTATTGAAATTAAGCAAAAAATGTATAGATGTTCAGATCCCATAACTGGGACCACATGAGAAAATAAAGCAGTAAGCATCATTATCATACCTGCCCTATTTTTACAGTAGACAATTAACTTTTGAGAGTTATCCTATTTCCAAAGCTACATTGTACTCTGTCTGTTTAAGCAACAAAGTCATGGTTTTATCAGGTTCTTCCACCTGTCCAGTCTATATGGTTATTTCATCTTCCTCTGCATTTTTGCTTTAATTTTTTATTTTATAACTTTAAAATTTCTGATATTGCTTTCTGGTATTATATTTTTCTATCTCATGAAACTTCAAGGTCTCCATGGATAAAATTCATACTTATTTTAAGACTTTGATATATTTATTCTGATGCTTTTGTAATATGAAAATAGGTATGCAGTAAATGTTTACATCATGAGTTGAACGCATTCAATGATAACACAAACTAAATGGGATAAATATTCCATTTAAATTGCAGTAACAAATAAACTCCAACAGGGATAGGTTTGCCAGAGGCAAACTGAGCAAGAAAATGAGCTTTTAATACACAACTGTTTCTACAGCAAGTTAATTACTCTCATAGCCTTTTGAGAATTCAGGCATCCACTTGTTGCAATTAATGTTTCTGAGTCATTCATATAAGTATAGTTTATGTCAACTATAGAACATAGTATCAGAGTATTTAGAGTCATATTTAAGAAAAAAAATACAATTTGGGCTTGTGAAATAAACTTAGTCTGGGCCATACCATTTATACAGTATGAATGAAAACTGTTACATATTACATAAAGCATCAAGGTATACAAAGTTGTGCCACTGCAAATGATGCCAGCACAGCCTGACCTCTGATAATTAAACTCCACAGAGAAACAATGAGGCCAACATTATTTTGAAGTTATCCAATCACAATTCCATTCTAACACCTCATATATTTTGTGCAGAAAACTTTTATACTTGTGCATCTGAGTTCTGAAACTCATAGAAAGTAGTGGTTGATTTGATATCTGATGTTTTGGCAAGGACATGCCCTTGAAATAAATTCAACTAGACAAAAATAGACACTATCTTTCAGTGTTTGTTACAGACAAAAAAGGTAATTTTTGCTGATTCTAGGCAGGGTTATGTTTGCCTGTCACCCACAACTTCAATAGCTCTACAATCTTCTTTGAAACTTTGAGAAAATAAGTATGCCCTTTTCTAACAAAAGATGTGAATGTTCTTTGGATCATCTCTCCTTTTGGGCTTAAGACCCTTCTGAGATTTAATAATGGGAATACTGGACAATATACTTGTTTTCCTAGTGGCTTCAAGTAAATTAGTTTACTTTAATATAATGCTTTGAAAAGATCAGGTATTCTAGCTGAATTAGATGTAACAATCACAATAGCATTCCAATATTACACACAGGAGAAGAAAATATGCTAATGTTCAATTTCTACCCTTTAGTAACTTGAAACTGGTAATCTCCACTCTGTTTCCAATTTCACTATTATACTAGCTGTGAACGGCCCTAAAACAAACAAACAAACAGACAGATAAACAATGAGCCATTGCTTTCATATTAAGCATCATTTGGGCAATTAGTTACAAATATTTTCTCCATCGTATTATAATTAAAGAAGATAAATTTAATCTGATGATGAATCTACATATGCTTGCATCTTTATGTCTGTGGTGGCAAGAACGCTGCCAGAATTCCCAGCTTTCCTTATCAGTTTTCCCTCTCCTTCATTTTACTTTAGTATATGATAAGTCGGGAAGAATGATGAATGAAGGAGGTGAACATTATATGAATGGAGTTTTACTAAGAATCTGAAGGTTGTGAGATTTTGCTATGCTTTCAAACTAACAACTTTGCTACAGTTTCATGGATTCAGTAAGAGGATCTAGGACACCTTGTTCAGAGACTGGATATTAGTACTCTCAGCACAGCAAGAAGCATGGACATCAATATGATTGCATCCGTTCTGGGCCACAAATTCGGCAGGAATGTTACAATGGGTTCCTTCACACTGCAGAGAATAGCATTACAAGAAAAGCAACTCCAGCTCAGGGAACCTGATTCTTTTATAATGAGTCCTGGGTATGGCTGTCCTTGCCCTAGAAGATCTTATCTTTCTTATACTGACAGTGTGCATGTTGCTTAGTCTTGTGCTCTGGAGACAGACACTGTTCCTGTATCACAAGGATACTCTTTATATTCAAATATCCTTCAAACATAAGGAACAATGAGGGCTTCTGTGAGCTAGGTGTGCAGAACATGGAGAACTGTTTCCCAGTAAGTTGTAGAGCCAACTGTGTGATAATCATAGGTTACAGTAAGTGTTCAGAAACAGAAAGTTCACCTGTCATGATTTTTTTCCTTATTAATTTTGTAAGTACATTTTAGGTATGCAATATGCTGACATTCATTATTGGGAATTTGTGCCTTTACATAATATATCTTGGTTCTGATTTTTTTCCCCATTCCCATGCCCTTCCTTCAATTCCTCTACCCCTCCCTATTTACAAAGACTGTTTTCATTTTTTTCCTTTTCTCATGTTTATTCCTTTCCCTTCTTTCCTTTCCCCTACCTCTCCCACTTTCCCATCTCCTTTGGACCTTTTCTTCCTATTTCACATTACCTATTACACATTTTGATCCTTACTTACACCTTCTATTTCTCACACCAGAGAAACTATTTAGTATTTAAACATCTGTTCTATTTATTTCATTTAAGAGTATGGTCTCAATATGCATTCATTTAGCTATGTATGTCTCTAGTTTCTCATTCTTTATGGCTGAATAGCACTCCATTTTATTTTAAAAAGCACATTTTCTTTACCCAGTCTCCAGTTGTTTCCAAGTTTTGGCTATTACAAACTGTGCCACTATGAACATGGGTGCACATATATTGCTGTGGTATGATACTTTTAGTTCTTTTGGGAAGATACACAGCAGGAGAATAGCTGGATGAAATGGGACTGCTAATCCTAGTTTTTTTGGGTATCTCCATACTGATTTTCACAGTAGTTGCACCAGTGTACACTCCCACCAACAGTAGAGAAGAGTTCCTTTTTCCCCATAGCCCTGCCAGCATTTGCTATTGTTTGATTTCTTGGTAGCAGCCATTTTTTCTGGGGTGAGGTGAAATCTCAGCATTGCTTTCATCTCTCAAATGACCAGTGGTGCTGAACATTTTCTCACATGTTTATTTGCTATTTCTACTTCTTTGTCTGAGAAAAGTCTGTTCATTTCACATGCCCATTTTTGGATTGGGTTTTTAAATTTTGGAGGTCTGTTTTTGGGTTTTTTTTTTAAAGTTCTTTATATATTCTAGCTAGTAGACCTTTGTCTGAGGAACAGCTGGTAAAAATTTTTTCCCACATTGTGGCTTGCCTCTTCATGTTGGTGGTTTCTCTTGCTCTGCTGAAACTTTTTAATAAGAAGAGATCCCACTTATTGATTATTTGTGTTAGTTCATCTGTGGCTGAGGTTTCATTCATGAAATCTTTTCCCAAGCCAATGTCTTCAAGAGTTCTACCTAACCTCTCTTTAAGCCAGTTAATTGTTTCTATTTTAATAGTTAGATATTTAATCCATTTTGATGTTAGTTTAGTTCATGGTGAGAGATATAGCTCTAGTTTTAGTCTTTGGCAAATTGAAAACCAATTTTTCAGCACCATTTATTAAAGAGGCTTTCTTTCCTCCAGTTTGGCTCCTTTGTCAAAGGTGAGGTGGCTGAGTGTGTCTGCAGTTGTTTCTGTATTTTCTAATCTATTCCATTGATCCTCAGCATTTTTTTGCCAGTACCATGCTGTTTTTAATCACAGTAGCTTTGTAGTATAGTTTCATGTTGGGGGTTGTGATACCCCCTGCCTTGTCTTTGTTGCCTAGTCATGAGTTTTATTTCGAATTTTGAAAGATAAAAGGAGATTGAATAGTGTGACTCAGGACTGGAGTTGAAGACAGTTTCATATTAACACTATTCCTTGCTTATTAAAAGGGACTGAGGATTAGTGTAGGGACGATAAACTTGTTGGCAGCATTATGTAATATTTAATCAAGTAATCACAGAAATATTTGATTATGTTTTCTGTAAGGAATATATCCTATAAGTAGAACATTTTTCAATTGCTAGAACTACATATGCTTAGGTTAAAATGGTCAACATAACTACATTTTTTCTAAGTACAGAAATGTTATAAACATTAATAAAGTGTTCCTAAGAATTATTATAAAAAGAAGTATCCATTCATTTTATGGCAAGGATTGACTCTATCTATAGTAGTAACAGAACTGGGAAGAGTGGGGAATAGGAAAAAAGCTTTAAGATTTAGTGTTTTGGTAGCAGGGATAAGGCAATTCTTATATCATTTAACATAGTGGCTTCTTTCTTTAAATTAAAGAGATTTTGGGGCATTTGACATTATCCTTTTACATTTAGATTTTTATTACATCAATTTTGGAAGTTAAAATTTGTGTTGAAAGTTAGATGCACCATGCCATTGTAAGAAAATAACATAGTTCCCTATGTGGTAGCTTCTTGAAAAAGCATATTTCAGTACTGCGGCCAGGACTTTGACATGTTCAATATACACACCACTTCCATTATTGCAAATATCCTTCATGTTACACTTTTATAAACTCAATCACCTCTCACCTCCCACCCACATCCACCTTAACTCTTGGCAAGGACCAATATGTTCCCCATTTCTGTAATGTTCTTTTCAGCTAGATGGAAAAATACTGTGTGTACTTTTTGGGAACAGGATTATTATTATTATTATTATTATTATTATTATTATTATTATTATTATTATTTTTGTTACTGGGGATTGAATTCAGGTCCTTGCACTTGCAAGGCAGGCCACTGAACCGCTGAGCTAAATCCCCAGCCCAGGATTATTTATTTTATTTAGCATGATATTTTGGATGTTTATTCAGGCCATCATTGGATACACCACAGTTTAACTATTCATCTATTGAAGGGCACTCAAATTTTTTCTAGTATTTAGCTATTATAAATAAAATTGCTGTGGATGTTTGTGTCCAGATCCTTGTGTGAACATGAACTTTCTATTTCTTTAAGATAAAAGTCCAAGAGCACAACTCCTGGGGCATATAATACAGCATTTGCAGAACTTTACACAATTTCCAAACTATCTTCCAAAGTGACTATACAATTTTACATTCCCAGCAATATCTGAGTGATCTTGTTTTCCTATATTTTTATAAACATTTGGCCACAAGCTATTAGTATAGATACATAATTATTTTTCTTTATAATTTTAATTTTCATTTCCCTACTAGCTAAATTTTTATTTTTTGTGTGCTTGTCATATCCTCTTTGATGAAATACCTATGTATTTTGATCATATTCTAATTTTATTTTACAAAACTGTTGATTTTGTGAGTTGTTAGACATCACATCTCTGTAAGATATGTAACTTACCAATATTTTATCCTCGTTTGTAGATTGCCTTTTAATGTATTTAACATTTTTTTCACAGAGCAATACTTTTTAATTGTGATAAAATCCAACTCATCAATTTTACCTTCACTGAATCACTTTGGTTTCAAGTCTAAGAAACCTTTTCTTAGATCTAGGTGAGAATCATTCTTATTTTTTTCCTAAAATTTTAGTAGTTTTATGTTTTTATTTAATTTGTGGTTCATTTTAAGTTAATTTCCACAGAATCTGTGAGACTTAAATTATACTAGCTTCATAAAATTAATTGGAAAGGCCTGCACTATCTTATATGGAAGAGACTGTAGAAATAGGGTTAAATTTTCTTCAAATATTCAGTAGAATTCTCCACTGGAACCATTTGTGCCTGGAGATGGGTTTTTTTGGAGGAAAATTTAAGATTACATATTAAATTTTATTAGTATTTTCTGGGATATTCAAATTATCTTTTCCATTATAGATGAAGTATGGTCATTTTGTGACCTTGATGCTTATTGTTATTTTCTTTTTCATCTCTTTGATGATTTTGTGTCTAGTTGCTCCATCAATTTTTGAGAAAGCATTAAAGTGTTTGATTTTAGTTGTTGACATACCTGAACAATCTGTACTTCCCATATTTTGCTTTATTGTTAGGTGCATACATTTCTAGGACTGCAATGTTTTCTTGACTGATTTGGTCATTTTTTTTTAAATTGCAGAATGGTAATCTGTGTACCTGATAATTTTCTTTGCTTTGAAGTCTACTTTTTTTGAAATAATTATAGGTACACTTGCTCTTTTCACTATGCTTGTATGATATATACTTTTTGTTCTTTACTTTCAACAGTAACGCATGTTATATTTGAAATGAGTTTCTTGTAGATATGATCATGTCTTTCAGATATCTCTGCCAATCTCTGTGTTTTAATTGGGGTATTTAAAATACTTCATCAATGCCAGTATTAAGTTTTCCATTTTATTTTCTATGTTTTTCAGGTACCACTTCCTTTTGTGTACTTTCCTTTGTATTTGTTAAACTTTTGGAGAATTGCATTTTAATTTATTTTTAATGTTCTTGAATGAATCTCTTCCTATTTATGTTACCCTTGGTATTCTCCACATTATATTATATGTAGACAACTTGTAACAATCTACTGGTAGTAGCACTTAACCAATATTATTGCTTACTACGTTCTTTCTTCTTTCCTGTTATTAGGCGGTCTGTTATTTTATTCTTTTCTTCCTTTTTAGAGAATATCATTTAGCTACTCTTTTAAAAACCTCTGTTAGGAAGTCATCCCCAGTCTTACTTGAGATTTATTGATCCCCTTCATTTCTGAAATATTTTCACTGGATATAGGATACTTGAGAATTTATTTCCTATATCATATGAAAAATGCTCTGCCACTTTTTCCATGCCTTCATATCTTCTGGTGAGAAATTTGCTGTCATTCAAATTATCTTACTTTACAAGTGATACGACATTTCTCTCACTGTTTTCAGTTTTTCCTTTTAGTTTTCAGAAGTTTGACTCTGATGCTATTGTCAAACACTGGAGTTTTTCTTTGTTTGTCCTATTGGAATTCATTCATTTTTCTTGAGTCTTACATTTACGTCTTTTGCCAAATTTGTACTTTACAAACATTATTTCTCCAACTGATTTCTCAGCCTCTTTTCTCTTGTAAGTCTTTGGTGACCCAAAGATAATTACTATCCCACATGACTCTGAGACTCTGTTTTTATATTTTTCAGACTATTTTCTCTCTTTCTCTGTATTTGGTAATTTTTATATTTTTGTCTTCCAGCTCATATTCTTTCTACTACCTCTGTATTTTGCTGTTGAGATGTTGCACTTCACTATTTATTTATTCATTATGTTTTTCACATTTGTATTTTCTGTTTGTGACTTTTTATATTGTATTTCCTGAGATCTTTATATTTCATATTTTTATTTGTCATGTGTTGTATGATCTTTAGCTGGAGGAATCAATTATGTCTAAAGCTCTTTTGTCTTTCTAGTCAGCCTCTTTATTAATCGGCTAAAACAATTTCCAGCTTCACTGTGATTACAAGGTAATTTTAAAATTTTTCATTGATGTTCTGCTCAGTTATATCTTTGATCACTCTTTGCTTTATAATTCATCCTCCAATTGTGATGGACTTTAGACTCTTCTCCGTAATTAGGCCTTTGCACATTTTAAAAAATTTATTCTCCTTTTGAAGTGCTGCTCATTCTTTAAAATCAAACTAAAAACCACTGTGAAGATTCCCCTGAATTATACAGCTAGTCTCCAAATGAGTTTTGCTAATTTTTCTTTGTGCAATTTGTAGCGCCATATTGGCTCTTCAGTTATATCGTAAATTTATTCACTGCTGAGTTTGTCTTACGTAATACCATATCTCTAGCATGTGGGAATGAATGTGAGGTACTGAGTGTTTCATGATATTACCTCTATGACAGGCTGAAGGGATTTGGATTTACCAGGGCCAGTTAGAGCCAGTGGGTATTTTTCAACCCACAAATAAATAGTTTGGGGGCAGGAAGGAGCCTGCTGTTGTTATTTATATTATTAACTATTAACTGCCATTATCTTTCCTCTAATGGACCACTAACTTTGTAAAAAATGGACCACTAACTTTGTAAGGCTGTTTCTGTAGGTTTTTCATTAAGTGGGAGAGGTAACTATACTAGCAAAGCTGAGTAAACCCAACATAATTTCATGGCTAGCACTTTTCTATCCTGGCCCAGGCTCTTAAAAACCCAAGCACACTATAGAGATCAGACTCCTCTGGCTCCTGGTATCCTTCATGGATATCAGTATTTAAGAAAATGAGCTACAAACTTCTCATTTGATTCTTCTGACTTTCAGGTTTTCCTCTTGTCAGTCTATGTGCTTTTGTGTCTGGCTTCTTTCCTCTGCACTGACTGAATGATTTTTAATCACACCTCTGTCTTTGCTGCAATGATTTTTACATCTTTGTATAGACTGATGGCTCTATAGCAAACGTCTGACTTTGTAGGGCTACACAAACTTTTTCTCTATGTTGCCTTATAGACAGCTCAAAGGCAGGAATACCTGAAAATAGTTATTAAATATTACAGAGTTAGAGTTAGGAACCAGGTAAAAATTGGAAAATAAAGTATCTGAGCATAGTGTATATATTAACACAAAGGAGGCTGAAACACAGCTTGTTAGTAACATTTGAGATCATGATGTGGTCCTCCATGATTGCCTGCTTGGATTGTAACAAACCATAATATCTTCAATACTTGAGTTCATTTCCTAATAAAATAAGTGACAGTCTCTCCCACCCCCCCCCAAAAAAGTGGTAGTCTCTCCTACAAGTGAAAGGAAAATTTTCTCTCCATGGTTCAAGCTGGGCTTACTATGAGGAAATTCCCTACTTGAAATTTCCTTTGCTTACCATGGCTGGGTTTGTCCTGCCTCACATCCCTGGAGACAGCTGAGTCCACCTGCTAACAAATATTCAAACTCTGTAACCAATAAATGTACGTCAGGTTGCCTGATCTGTAACCCCACCCCTCTCAAAGAGTATGTCCTCCTTTGTGGAGTGTGGGACCGGGCCAGTTCCCAATGTGCGAGGGCAGACCGGTCCACCGGTGTTAAATAAAGCTTAACTTTGTCTCCTTGGCTCCAGGTATGATTTCAATCCTCCCGGACTAGTGGCAACGAGCTCTGTCAACCGAATGGAAAGTTTGCTGTTTCACAAGAACCGTAACTTGTGGAGCTCTGAGACAATACTTTTATACTCTATGGATCAAGCAAGGGCATATCTAAGGAAATGAAGCTCTTAAATGTTGGAGGCATTCTTAGGTACAAGCATCACACATCTAAAACCCTGAGCTGTGTAGCTTGCCTACTGGTGCTGCTTGGATCTGTAGTCCTCAGTGGAAGCCGGTACTCTATCCACGGGGGTAGGATGGATATTGACTCTCCTAAGGAACTCTCCCCAAGGCTGTCTTAAAAATACAGCCCAACTTTGATTATTACATCTTTGTACTCAGCTGAAATCACTGATGATCACATCAAAACTTCACACTAAATGTTTTTATTACTTGCATTCCATTCTTGTATTTATATCGGATATGCTTGCTACTGCAGCATAAATACCTCCATCTGGGATCTTACTATGCTCCTTGGGCCTTGATTATGTTACTTGCTATTCTTGGGCTCCCTCTGTGAACTGTCTGGTGCTTGTGCCTTTCATTATTGTTTATTTCAATTTTACAATAGGTCTGAGCTACAAATATCTTCTCCCACAACATGTCTTGCTTTTTTACTCTACTTTTCCTGGCCTTTGAATAGTTTTTATAAACCTTATGAATTTAATCTCAGATGTGAAAATCCTCAGAAGGATCCTCTTTGATCACCTTTAGGTTTACATCAGTGAAGTATTTTAAGCAAAGCCACAAAATGATCAGAGGTGAAAGAGTTCGCATATGGTTGAAAGATCTTGAAGACAACTTGATTGATTCTGACTTAAGATTGGAGCAGCAGAATAAAAATGAAGTATATGGAGCCTCTATAGAAATCTTAATAAAGAAGTCTGGGAGTTGGTGGATTAAATGTGTGAGATTGGGAGTGAGGGTGGCAGTATGTCTGTCTCTTAGATTTCTGGTTTATTTTAGTAGATGCTGGAACTATTCAAAACCAAATTCTGGGGCCGGAGACTTAGTTCAGTGATTCCGCCACCTGCCTCACAAGTGCAAGGACCTGAATTTGATCCCCGAACACAAAAA